>NC_051155.1:75994293-76115270 GCF_013339745.2 Dermacentor silvarum
CCACGCCATGTGATGATATGTACAGATGATGAAGAAGTGCACCAATAAATGCCCAACATATATATATGAGTCGCAACCGATTACTGACGCACTACGCGGAGACTAAAGCTACGCATCGGGGCACAGCAGCCCAAGCGGCTCATTTTTCATCGAAAACGTCGTCCTTTGGCACGGGCCCCAACAGTAGTTATCACAGACAGACAACTGCCTTCATTGCAGAACTTCTGACTCGGTTCTCACACTAAGTGGTACAAACCACCGAAAACAACCGCATATCATCCCCAGACGAACGTACTAACCCAGCAGCTTAATAAGACCCTCGCAGACATGCTATGCATGTACGTCGACGTGGAACACAAGAACTGGGATCATATTTTGCTATGTAACTTTCGCATACAATACCGCTCGACAAGAAACTACTCGCATGACACCCTTCAGCTTGGCCCACGGTTGCGAAGCCACGATGACGTTGGGATGCCATGCTGCCTTACGAGTGTGCCGACATACATACCGACGTTGTCGAATTTACTCAGCACGCCGAAGAGCCAGACAGCTCGCCCGCGTACGTATCTGCCATCAGCAAGCCAAGATGCAAAACGCTACGATCTTCAACACAGGTCCGTTCTCTACACTCCCGGCGATAAGTATGGGTTTGGATACCCATACGCCATCGTGGACTTCCTGAAAAACTGCTAAGACGGTACTTTGGGCAGTAAAGAGTGATTCGACGCCTGAGCGACGTGACCTACGAGGTCGTTCCTGACAGTGACAGTTGCTCCAGTCGCCGCACGCACTTACCCGAAGTGGTGCATGTGGTGCGGATGAAGCTGTATCTGTCAAACTAAGTTTCGTTTGTTCTTTTCTGTTATTTTCTTGTGGTTTGTTTTGCGTGTCTTACTCTGTGCCATTTGTACTCCGCCCTCATATGTTTAAGTGGTGCATCGGGACGATGCTTCCTTCGAAGGGACGCAAATGCCGCGCCTGTACTCCGATGAACAGTAGGACTATGCAAGCAGGCATGCGCGTTTCTATCAAGGCGCGGCGAAGAATAAGAAGTCGCAGTAGCGCACTGTATTAAAAATGCGACCACCTGCTATTCCTCTTGATAAGGGCTGTGCGACCTCTGTTTTGGACGTTGCGACACTGAAGTGCCCGCTCTTTCATGAAGTCGTCGACTGTTGTGGTGGGTTTCGTACAAGGCAGCCAACAGAGGTTCCTTAATTACCCGCAAAGGAGGACGCACCTTCTTTGCCTCGGTCACATCGGGGTCAGCTCGGCGAAACAGACGGGCCATATCCTCCGCATACATGACGACGGATTCGTTCGGGCTGTACGCGAGCCTCAATAAGTTGTTGCGCGTAATCGCGCCGGTGCGAGCTTGCGAATGTATCGAGTAGCTGATGCCGAAAATTGCCCACGTGTGGAAGCTCGCTTCCCTGTTCTCGTACCACGTGCGAGCACTCTTTTCGAGCGCGAAATAAGCATGGGTGAGTTTCTGTCGCTCGGTCCAGGGATTGACATCGGCGACGCGCTCGTACTGATCGAGCTAGTCCTCGACATCTTCAAAAGCGTCACCATGGAAGGTTGCGGAGACGCGAGGCTGTTCAAGAGTCACCTGGGAAAGGATCGGCGCCGTCTGAGAAGAAGAAAGAGTGGCCGATGGTGTCGGAACTGCCATGCTGGTGGGAGACGCAACGGGAGGGAATTCCAGGCTCAGGCCGAGCAGGCGCCGACTGAATCGATGGACTGGAGTCGTGGCGAGAGGTGGAGCTTCAGGACTGGGTGTATGGGCCTGATAGGGGTTGAACGCAGGTTCAAGGCTCCAGCACCTCCAGCAGTGTCAGAATATATATACACACATTATGTGTACAGTATATACAGCACTTATATAGCCCTTGAGCACCGCAGCGCCCCTAGCGGAATCCATGCAACCAGAGGTACGGACAACTACGAGGGGGGACAAGGCTCGGTCATAAGGTGCTTCGCCCCTCAAAAATGAGTTGCGGTCATTGGAGGTGCAGGACCATTTGCAGAACGGGTACTCCGCCCTGGTGTGCTCTTCCCCTCATCTGCCATACATGTGGACGGTGGGCAACAAGATCGTGCTGCGTCATCCGTTCTGATACGCAGGGGAACAAACCCACTTGTCTCATAGGAAGTTGACGACAATGCCATGCTGTGAATATCTTCGTACGATCGGGTTAGCGTGCAAAGCAATTCGATGACGCGGTTGAGTTAAAATGCGTTCTCTTCGACCTTGTCTCACGTAAAGAAAAGACTTACCGGCTTCTCACATGTTCAGCATTTAAATGTAGTGTTGTCGAATGCTTGGGTCAGCCTCATGTTCACAAGCTTTGGGTGTAGAAGTCTTTAGCAGTTGCGGATTACAGTGCTGGGAAAATCATCAGTTTCTTTTAGATGTGCCTGGCCTTTAGTACTGCATGGAAAGGGATTCAAGTATCGCGGTTTCATTGCGCTCGTACAAAAGGTCACGGGATTTATTGAAATTGTTATTTTCCATAAAACGAAAACAATGTATCAGAAAACAAGAAACCTATTCGCACCACGAAGCGCGCCGCAATAGGGGCGAGAAAATATATATTATATATATAATATATATATATATATATATATATATATATATAACTTAGCAGCGAACAAACAATGACACAAAGCACAACATAACGGAAATTACTTGTACTTACCAAGTGAATTAAAGAAATGATAAACAAATGGAAATGAAAATGGGTGAAAAAACAACTGTCCGCAGGTGGGGAACGATCCCACGTCTTCGCATCATTACCAGGAGTTTGGTACATCGCCGAATAGCGCCTCTAGCGGCCGCCTCTGAAAACATGCGCGTTTTATATGGGAGACCATCGTTTTTCCCAAATAACTATTCATAGAAGCCATCTTTCAATTATTCCCGTGGAAATAGGCTCTAGGCGCTTAGCCTACATCTCATGCAAGCGGTACCATTACTTACGGGAGAAGACTCGTTCCAAATTGCGAGCGAAGTTTGATGTATGGGAGTCTATGGAAAAGGGCAAATTTTTAGGCTTTTTTGGCGAGGAAAAAGCATTTGCGATAAACCTATTGCATCGATTGACGTATTCCCGGGCACTTATCAACTTCAATGACTCAGCTTTCAGCTAGTTGCAGCAGCAGCTCTTGAAATTGCAAAAAAGGTTGTTCCAAAATCGCAGTTTTCATAACAAGGTCGCGGAATTTGATGTGGTACATATTTTGCATGCTAGTTTTTGCATGCAGCAGTGCATCAAAGCGATAGCCGAGCGCTCTGAGTGACCACAGATCAAGATCACTGATACCACAATCGTGAGTTCACAGTTTCGAAGCTAGCTGCACCTCGCTTTTTGTTTTATGACTTTGTCGCTGCTTTGTTTGGCGCTTTTTCGCAGATGGCATATTCCGAAATGCAGGTCATTTAGTTACGATTCTTGTTTCGTTACTTTCTACTGTACAACATGCGAACGTGCTTCCAAACTTCTTTTCACTTTAGGTATGATGCACTTTAGACAATAAACCCGGGTATTGTGTTTTGAAAGTGAATTTCTTTCTTAAGGCGAATATTTATGATGACATTACTAAGAAATATTCTTGCCTCTTCACCTATGTCATGAGAAAGGCGTGTTTGTGCGATTCTTGTGCAGCTTGAAACGTACCACAAAAATAGTGTCCAATGTGTTCAATTAAAAGACACAGAAGTAGAAAAGTGGGCTGCAGCCCTAGGCGTAGTATTCTTACAAAGAAATACCGTTGAAGCTATTTGACTAAGTATATTTGCATTATATCAAAGCAGAATTTTTGCGCGCCTGATCTTAAAAAATGTTTAATCATGGGGCTTTACGTGCAAAAACCACGATCTGATTATGAGGCACGCCGTAGTGGGCGACTCCGGAAATTTGGACCACCTGGGTTGTTTAACGTGCACCTAAATCTAAGTACACGGGTAATTTCGCATTTCGCCCCCATCGAAATGCGGCCGCCGTGGCCGGGATTCGATCCCGCGACCTCGTGCTCAGCAGCCCAACACTATAACCACTGAGCAGCCGCGGTGGTTTACCTGATCTGCGGCGCAAATGAAGGCTGTCCGAATTATTGCACAAGCTTGTTTACGTAGTACAAACCGGTACCTCGAAACTAAACATTCTATCCTCAATATGCAGCGCACGTGTCTTATCATTTGAACCACTCCCATATACCTTCACGAAATTCCAGAAATACTAAAGGTCTTCATATCCTTGTACCACGACGCACGCAGAGGAGTATTGAAAATTATGCGATCAGACACCGGGACGTGTTAATGTAGCCTGTCGTGTAAAAATAGAGAACGATTCCTACCACAGACCACACCCTTTTTGAGGTATGCCACAAAGTTGTGCAAGAAGACATTATTTTCGGCTACAATCACCAAAGTTGCTATAGCATTCTGCTGTTCTGTTCTTGACTAATTCTATTGCAGAATTAGGTCGCAGCCCCATGATATAATTACTGGTGCAACTTTTCAGTAATTCTGTGAGAATATTTTCCTCCTCCTTCTTTCTGGGGCTTTACGTGCGCTAACCAGTTCGGTCGCAGGTCGCAGCCCCATGATATAATTACTGGTCAACTTTTCAGTAATTCTGTGAGAATATTTTCCTTCTTCTCCTTCTTTCTGGGGCTTTGCGTGCCATAACCAACACGAAGAGTATTCTTCTACCCTCAATTTAACGTGTTTGAAAATTGAAGAAACGTGAGAATGGACCGTGAGGGTTTGCAGAAATGTTTCCTTATTAGAATCGTTTATGAACCATATCGGTATGGCGAATTTGTCATGATCACGCCAGCGTCCACTGACACCATTATCACTTTGTCTACTGCTTGTAAATAATAAAAAAGAGTTGTTCCTTGTGTGTGAGTAGCACAATCGCAGCTGAACCTCTCATATGGTCCACTAAGCCACACCTTCCCTTTTCTGCCACGCTGCCACAGGACATGTCAATTTCACCCTTTCAGTTTCCCCAAGCATAGGGAGTTACAGACGACGAACGACGAATTTTTGAAGTATTCCTGAGATTTGAGCAAAATTTCATAGGCAATGTTATTACCTTTTTTGTTTACATATGTATTACACCTCACTGGCAATAATGATGACGTACTACTAAAGTTCAGTTCTCTACACAACACATCATGTCTGAGACGGCTGTGTCCTAACCAGCTGTAAGCACTGCATGACGCTGGCTGGAAGCCATCATTTAAAAAAGTTCTTTGCAGAATAAAAGAAAATATTGCGTTCAATGGCACAGTCGCCATCCAATGTTTACGCGCAGCCGTTCACTTTTAACTCAGCTACGCCCGCAGCCAGTAAAACCATGCAAAATTTTGTTTACTCTAGACCAGTATACGGTGTAAATCCGAATACCACTATGCGTGCCTAAGGCGTAGAAGTATAAAATATTTTTCAGCTTCCGGCGTCCGAAAGCTTTTGACGCTGACTATACGTTCTGAAGACGAGGCTGCTTTTTAGCTTATACGTGATGACAAGCGCCGAGCTCTTGATTATAGAATATTGGAGCGTAGAATTGTAGAACTTGTGCAAGGTCAGGCGACTTGACGATGCAAACCTAGCGATGGAAGCTCAGCATGCTTTTTGTGTATTAACACTGATGATAAATGAATAGTCAGAGTAAAAATGTTACTGTCCGATGCTGGACCGACTGGAGTGTAATGCATACGTTCTATACCACTGAAGGTTCCATACTGCGCATTCCTATTCGAATTTTGGCCTGTGTTACGCTTACCAAGTCTTTAGCAATGATAAGAGGTAGGCAATTGCTTCTTGGGATGTAGCCGAGGCCATGGTAGATGTGATTAGTAATGCGGTATATGTGAGTAGGCTTACTGGGATTATTACATGAACTACGCCAACGTACCCATACGTTGTCACAGTGGAAATCACAGAGCCCTTTATTGTATATATATATATATATATATATATATATATATATATATATATATATGTAACAAGCCCGCACATAATAAACAGACAAAGTACTCTTCATGTCGCCATTACTAACTTCTTCTTTATTCTCCCCTTACCCCCGGCCCCTTTACTACAAATTCTGTCTTTCTTCTTCAACTCCTTGAGCACGCTTCACTCTCCCCGCCATTGTTTTCATCCCTCCTGGGATGGTATTTAAAAACGTTTGCTATAGATGCTGATTCTACGGTGCCATTAGGGCCTACATACCAGACAGTCTTTAAGATTCCCTTTTGGCTTGCTGTTTTGACAACAGAGAATGGTCCTCTGTGATTTGAGCATGAGTTCGACAGCCCTTTTCTTACTAGCACCAAATCTCCAACCTCTATTCTTGGTATGGTTGTGTTTTGTGTTTTGTCAAAGTTGATTTTCATTCTTTCACGGTACTTAGCTTTCTTAATTTCTTGTCTCTTCTGTCAGTTGCAGCGCTGCTTGAATTCCTAGAGACGTGTCGGCTGGTAGTTAGGTTGGGTTCCCCGTAGCAGCAAAGAGCGGTGTGCATCCCAGAGCTGTTGTATAGGATCGGTTATGATGAGCTACCGCCATTTCAAGGCAGCACTTCCATCCACCTGGGAAGTCTGGATACATATTTATGTACTGTTTAATGTCCCGAATAGCTCGCTCAGTTAGCCCATTAGCTGCTGGGTGATACGGTGCTGTGAACCTGAGCGTAACTCCGTCGCTCGGCCCATTGCTTAAGGTGATGGCTCCGAAAGGCAGGTCCGTTGTCTGATACTACAACTTTAACGTTGTCAAACATCTTTCGGCTTAGAAAGGAAATCACACTGTTAGCGTCCTCCTTCCCCGGTTTTGCTGCCACCATCCTGGTGCACTCATCCACACACAACAGGAATGCTTGCGTTTTCTTCACGCCCTCAGATTTTTTTCGGAGTTCCGCGAAGTCCATGTGAATAACTTGAAATGGTACGCTCGAGTGCGGCGGTAATGTCATCTGTTGGGTTGGTTGCTTGAACTTTACTTTATTCACCTGGCATTTGTGGCATGATTGCACGTATCTTTTTGTGTCTTCTTTCATGCGGGGCCAACTGAACCTTTTCGTCAGTTTCATGTAGGTCCGCCAAGAACCATCATGACCAGCTGAATGGGGACTATTGTGGTAAAGGTACAGAATTTTCGGAACCAGTGTAGGAGGCACTGCTATTGAGCCTGTCTGGGTCTGTTGCAAAAGTTCAGTTCCTTCCCAAATTTTGGCGGCACCTATTGCTTCGTGTTGCACATCAAGAACTGTTACCCCCAATCTAGACATTGCGTCCGCATCTTTCATAGAAGCTCCGGGACGGTGATTCACTTCAAAGTCGAACTGTTGAAGCTCGCTGACCCACCGTGCAACTTTTCCTTTCGGCTCCGCCATTTTCAAAAGGTGGGTAAGCGCCTCATGATCTGTGTACAACTTTAATCTGGTAGCTTCCAGGTAGGAACGGAAGCACCGAATCGCATTTAAAACGGCTAGAGCTTCCTTCTCTGTCGTCGTGTAGTTCACCTCCGCTTTGTTAAATGTGTAGCTATGGTAGCCAATTACGCTTAGTTGGCGATTGTTCGGCTGACTTGTTTCTCGCTGGTATAGTATCGCACCCGTTCCGTAGTGCGAGGCATCTGTATTGAGCTCAAATGGTAGAGCAAAGTCCGGCAATCTGAGGACTGGATCAGACGAGATAACTCGTACTAGCTCTTGGTAGGCTACCTCACAGTCACCCGTCCAACAGAATGGTACGTCTTTTTGTGTCAGTCTAGTCAGACACCTAGTTTTGAGAGCATAGTCTTTGATAAATGCTCTAAAATGTCCTGCCAACCCCAAAACACGCGTAATGAGTGAACGTCAAAAGGTTTCACGAGTTTTGCAATGCGTGCCACCGATTCTTCTTTCGTGTTTTTTGTAGTGCCATCCGGAACTCTGCCCAAGAAAGTCACCTTGCTCTTGAAAAATTCACTCTTCTTAAAATTGACCTTTAGGTTGGCTTCTGACAAAGCGGCGAGGACACGTGCCAGGTGTTGTTCATGGAGACGCTCGCTTTTAGAATACACAATAATATCGTCTACGTAGACATTGCAGAAGCGGCCAATGAACGGATCCAGAACCATATTCATCATTTTATGAAACCAGCTGGGTGAGTTCTTCCATCCGAACGAGAGGCGGTTGTATTCGTAGATGTCAAACGGAGTTATGAACGCTGTATACTGCTTTGTATCCTCTTGAAGTGGTACTTGCCAAAAACCTTTACAAAGGCCTATCCTAGACAACCAAGTACATCCACCTGTGTCATCAATAATTCCATCTATTCTTGGCATAGGGAATGGAATGAGATGTGTCTTTCTGTTAATTGCTCTGTAGTCAGTGCAGAGTCGGAGGCTTCCATCTTCCTTTGGTGCTATGGTTATCGGTGATGCATATGGTGATACGGAGTCACGGACGGACGGATAATACCTGCGTCCAACATCTTCGCAAGCTCTTCTTTCAGCCATGCCTTCTTTCTCTGGTGAGGTTGTAAGGTTTCCTCCGTACTACAGTTTCGTCATGCAATTTAAACGGGACTTCAAACTTCGTAGCACCTGGAGGATAGCCTCCACAGCAGTAAAATTCAGGATAGATTAGAGGGATGTCATCTCCTTTCTTCACAACGCGAATTTCATTTTCTTTTGTAACAGGTTGCGGCTCCTGCCCATCTTGGCTCACAGACACAGTGTCATCCCAGTGTATGTTCAGCTTGAGCACCTTCATGTCCGGACAGGAGAATAGAAAGTCATACTCAATGCCTTCTATAACCAGTGCCAGTATTTCTGCAGTTTGTGATTGGTACTTAAGCTTTAGGCGCATCCATTCGCAGTGTTCCTTCTCATGCCCGTCGTAGCCTCGTACAACCACTGTTTTTCCTGTGAATATCTTCTCAGTTTTAGCCCTGCTTCCTTTTATAATTGAAACCGAAGCTCCACTGTCTACAAGAGCTCGCATTGTCTCACCGTCCACTTCGAGTTGTATATGCAATAAACTTGATGACACAAGTTGAACTGTCTCACTTGCTGTAGAGACATCTTTAGAATTCCCCTCGGCTTGTTGCTCTTCATTGTTTAACTCTGTGGGTTTCTGTATGGGAGTTATAGGTCTTGCGGTGCTCGCGCCAAAGTTAGACCTGACACCGTCCAACACCAACGAACACTTCTCATCCAAGCGATTGACGCTTGGCGTCCCTGAAAAGTCTTGTCTAGCCTTGTAGCTTCGCTCAGTCCAGCTAAGCGGAAATAGTTTTAGCAGTTCCAAGAGCACTTCGAGCGTTTGCGGGCCTTGTGTTAGAACCTGTCGTTGCAAATCTCTAGGTAAACCATGGATGATAAGGGCAAGAAGTGATGACAGCGACAGTTCAGCGAGGCGAAGAAGTCGATGTTTCTCCAGAAAATACCGAGTGGCGTGCTGGACTTGAAACGGTAGAATAGTGCTTCATGCCACCGCTCAACCGGATTCTTACTGAAAATCAGAAGGAAACTCTCCTTCCATTTAAACCAAGGTTCAGGCTCTCGTTGCGAAAGTCGCCACTCGTGCCACTTTCTTGCTATCCCGCTAAGGAATTGTCGCATGTTGATCACTAGGTCTTCATCAGACAGCCGTCCATTGTTCTTCGCAGCTTGTTCGTAGAAAGTTATCCACCCTTCTGGACTTTCGGATGAGCCGTCGAACGTTTCAGGACGTACTATCGGCCAAGAAAGTAAACGGACCACGGCACCGGTGGCAGGAGCGGCTGCCTGGCCACAACGGGGCGCTGCTGTCTCGCTCCGCGCGCTTGGGTCGAGAGTGCCGTGGGTGACGTTCAGCTTCTCCCTCACTCTCGCGCGGTGTCCTGTCACGCTTGATAAAATGCCTAGTGCGTCGTATGGTTGCTTTGCCGCTGGCGGTCGCGATGAAAGGGACCGTGCATAGCCGGTATTAAACACATGGCGCTGTCGCGCGCAGTAGCCGACGGCCGCAGGGAATCAAACCCCGGCGCTGTGAAAGAACAGAGACCGGCTCTGTTATTTTTTTCTTGTTTTTTTGCCTATATTGACCTAACCTTCCATAATAGTGTCTGTCGCCTACGTCCCTTGCTGCTCGAGTTTACGCAACATTGCGTAAGGCGCCGCAGCGGCGGCTGACGCGCGCTCTTTCACGCCTGCGGGATAAAGGCACGTTCACGTTAGCGGCGCAGTGACTTGCCGTGCACCGTTTGATGTTCTCAGACTGACGTGCACGGGTAGTTGTGCTCGCGCCCGTCAAGGTTTCCTTGCCGTGCAGAGAATGGATGCAAGATCCATTTTTGCGACGTTCTCCGGCTGCCGCAAACCAACGCAGGAATGGTGGCCGTAACTAGGTCGGCTTGCCCCGGCTTGCCTCCCGCGGCGACGGCGCCGTCCGCTTTTCGCTCCGTGGCTTTTTCCGTGCGCGCTCGCTACATCGTTAAGGAGATTCCAATAGGGAGATTACAGGAAACTGTACGCGATTACAGGTTTCTCTACGACAAGACGAAGCCAGAATACAAGGACACAGAATTTAAAACCAGCAGATGGGGACGTGCTGACGACTAAGAGATGCGTTCAAAATATTGCCGTCCCAACTTCCTGCAGCGACGTCAGATAGTGTCACGTGTTTTGCGCACCAACGAAGCTTGACGTGCACTTTGAACACCTCCCTGCGGCCGTCGGCTACTGCACGACCGCGCCACGTGTTGAATACCGGCTATGCACGGTCCCTTTCATCGCGACCGCCAGCAGCAGAGCAACCGGACGACGCACTAGACATTTTATCAAGCGTGACAAGACACAGCGCGAGAGTGAGGGAGTGGCTTAACGCCACCCACGGCACTCTCGACCCAAGCGCGCGGAGCGAGACAGCAGCGCCCCGTTGTGGCCAGGCAGCCGCTCCGGCCACCGGTGCCGTGGTCCGTTTACTTTCTTGGCCGATAGTAATATTTGTGATGTATGGTTCGCCCGTTTGGTTAAAGCAGAAGCCAGAGTCTCAATAATGGAGCTTTGCTGCGAAATATGCTGTTGTTCAATTGATATGGCTCGAAGAACTGTCGCTAGCTCATCAGATGAAGTTCTTTCTATTGGTGTCAACACCAGCTTGTTTAACAGACGCAGCGGAATATTTACTTTCACTGAATGTTGCTCCAAAAGTTCCTCTGAAGACACTGAGGCTTCATCCAGAATGAGATTCAGAAGCTCACCTGTAGTGACGTGTTCGGGAAGGTCAGTGGCGGCTTCGTCCTCGACTTCATATTTCTTGAATACCACAGAGTTGCAGCAGTGCTCCACAAAGAAAGTCACCCACATATTGGTTCTTGTCGTCGACTGCACCAAATTATGTAACAAGCCCGCACATAATAAACAGACAAAGTTCTCTTCACGTCGCCATTACTAACTTCGTCTTTATTCTCCCCTGACCCCCGGCCCCTTTACTACAAATTCTGTCTTTCTGCTTCTTCAACTGCTTGAGCACGCTTCAACTTTATGATCTTTTATTGATTTATAGTGTTTACCGTCATAAAGTAACCCTGGAACTTTGAGAGACGCCCCTGTGGAGCGTTCTGATAATACTTTTTGCCACCAAGGGTACTTTATCGCGCACCTAAATCTAAGCACAGGAGCGTCCTTGCATTTCGCACCCACCGAAATCCAGCCGCCGCCGCGGCCGATAATCGAACCCGCGACCTCGTGCTGTATCTATTCTGGCTCTGTAGTTAAATTTTCGCTTCTTGCGTCTTCACTTATTCGACAAAACAATAATAAAAACTAAGAACGGCGCAGTATCCAGTGTAAGGGAGCTCTGAACTTGATTCAAGCGAACCTATTTCCACGTTTCCCTTAATCCATCCTCTGTTCAGTATGCATAAAATGTCGTTTTCTTATAGTCACGTGCTGTTGCATCTATATCAAACAGCTCCTAATGTGAATCAGGACTTAGCCTCAGCGGCACTATATGTGTTATTTTAATGAGCTTCCAGTTCTATGCGTACATTGCGCCCTCGTTAATGTTGTGACGGCGGTCAGTCTCCAACTCGTTAAAGAATCAGTTGCGATGCAAATAGAGGGCACCGTAGCAAGCAGTTTTTGTGAAACACGGATGAACCTCTGCACCTGATTCGGAAGATGGCGTTCCAAAGCCAGATTGTCGCATGAGCCCGCTTTCCCCGCCGTTCGTGCCAGAAATACACACTCACAGTCGTAAAGAATGCAGCAAGCAGACGATGCTTTCTGGCATTAATATCAGCCTGTGGTGCTCGATTTAGCCCACGTGCTTTCCTTCACATTCTTCGTTTTTTTTTCACTTCTCTCTGCCTCTCCAGTGCAGAAGTTCATGGCTGTTTGATATAAAGGCCGAAAAAGCGTATGACGAAGGCTGTTTTCCACATATCGATATCCTCTGCACTTGAAGCATGCCAGCTAAGCGAAATATTGAAGAACGTTCGTCATATCTTACCATTCCCTGCATTCCCTTCACTTATACGTTTTCCAGTTCGTTCTGCCTTCGATTTCCCATTACAGCCCCTCTTTTGCTTCTCTATTCATTTTCATGTGCTAAAAGTTTCATTCCTAAGCGCGTGATCAATTCCGTAAAAAATTGACAGCACTTACGTCACCAATGGCAGTGTCATAAACCGTTGATGATCTCGCCTTCCGGTGCCCTCGAAACATAACAAGCTGTCCTCAAAATGCCAATCCCGCGATCGGCAACGACATATGACAACTTCGCTTCTGAAACAGCGTCTTTCTATCTTATTTTGGAAAGTGGAGGAGGACAGACTGTTTTCGCCGCCTACAGACAGTCTCTCGCGAGGTCCGGTCTTGCAGCGTGGCCAAAAGCTCGTTTACCATTCGTGCGAAGCGCTGTCATCAACGCTTCCGGTCGTCTTCACTGCTCCCTCCTGTTGTAACGATATCGTGTAGCGTTGACTGCTGGCCGGAAAGAAGGTTGTTTGCAGCATCACGACACAACGCCGGATGACATACTTATCTTGAATGTTTCACGAGAAGGCACAAATCGACTGCTGTGATAGCGTGTAACGATTCGCTTCCAGCCGAAAGCAGCCCCTTCTGGCGGCTTCAGCATAGCTGTGCTTTGAGAAGCCTGAAAAACAAAGTTTGCTTTCTGCTTCGTGTTTGACACAGGCGAGAAGAAGGTTGCGTGTGCTTCAGAACTCCTTCAGGTAGTGTCGTGTTGTTTTTGTCGAGGCCGAAAGACACAAACGATCGGCCATGGGTGTCCATATGAACAAAGGTGCCAGCGTTCTTCTTTAAGCACTACGGACAAACAATGGCCTTTCGATGTCCGAGGCTTCAGTGCCAATCGCTGCTGTTGTAACGCAGCGTCATTCATATTTGTTGCACATTAAATGCACCGAAGCCTTGGAAGCTATTGAAGCTCCACACCGAGCACGAGGGCCCCGACGACTGTCTATGTGTTGTTAAGCAAACACCAACTTGCCAAACAACAAGTCCTTCTCCAATGACGGACGGCGTTTTGCCAGCGCTGAACGGGAGCGCCCGTGAGCTTCTTCTTTTCACGCCCACCAGTATGAGGTATCTCATCGTTTTCAGGCCAACCAATTTCACGGTCATGCGAAGCTTCCAGCTAGTCTCAACTCTCGGTACCATTAAAGTTAGAAATATATGAGGCAGACGACCTCTCGCCTTCTGCGTCTGTGAAGTGTCTTATTATCTGGATAACGTGTTCCCGTTATCGCTTCCAACGTTCAGGCTACTAACGAGTTAAGGCCGACCCACACGCGGCTAATAGTACGCGCCTGGCGACGCGTCACGCGTCTGCAGAGGGGAGACGCGCAGCCTGGGCGCGCGTCAGGCAGGGATTGAAGTTGAGTGTCATTTTGAGCGTACGCGATGGAAGTGAGAACCTGTAGGCCGTCGTCACGTGGCCGCCATGTAAACTTCCGGCGCGGGTTTGGCGTGTTGTTCGTTCGGAATCGTGCTGAGACTCCGGAAGTCACCGCTAGTTCCGTGTCGCACAAAGAAGATGGACGCTATCAATAATGAACCACTCGTCGCCTGCGTTGAGACTCGACCTGCACTTTGGCCGACGAAGCACAAGCACCAGAAGAATAAACACGAGACGATGCGCTTGTGGGCCGAAATGGCGAGAAATGTGATGCACATGCTGCCGTACTAGACAAGTGCTCAAATTTTATACGGGTGCCATACGCGGTGCACTTTCAATCGCGATCGAGCTCGATCGATATCAGATGTATCGATCGCAACTGCCTCTTTTGCGCAATTAAGGTGAGAATAAGCGTACCTGAAACCGAACAACGAACGCTTCCTGCGAAGGTGCGTCTAGCAGCACTGCGCTACGCGCAGTGAAGCGCTCACTTGTATGCGTTTCGTGTGGCCTTTCCCTTCACACGCGTACGGAATCGCAGACGCGTACGCTCGCGTACACGTTTAGCGAGACGCGTATCCCCGGATCAGCGTGGTTGCACCTTTACTCGGACATGTGCGCTCTTCGGGGGCAAGAGAAAGTATTTTTTAGTGCTGACTTCTACCACTTCTATGCGCGCGGACTTTACGTTTTCACATTTCTTCGACCGTTTATTTTTTTCATGTAACATTTTGCATCTAGCCACAACTATGCTAGCCAACCGGCACTATCTCTCGTAAGCATTGCTACATTGAATTGCCTATCTGCCTCCTCTTCCTCTGCTAAAGTAAAATGTTCATGGATCACACGCGTTAAGCTCATTTGTGACGGAAGCGAGACATTAATGAATTCTTTATCAACTGGAGCTGAGTAGTGCACATAATGTTCCTCCACTCAGATATTAGATAATATATGAAGCTAACACATAAGGTCACTCAATAGTCACATAGTCTAGCCGTCAACATAGCCGCTCGTTTGACTTGTCACCATTAGAGATTTTTGATGAATTTCCATGAAAAGATATTACGCAGGTTCCACGCACTGTGGGAAACGATGCTATGCCCTCTCAGTATCAGCATTTTGATATTGCTATCAGAGTAGAAGCGGAACTCTAAATGAAATTATGTAATCATTAGAATTGTAAGGAAGAAGATAACGGTCGTTCCAGCTCCATCAACACTGATTCCCGAGTATAGTATAGGTGCTCGAACTCGGCACTAGCGCAACGTGTTTTCTAGCTGAATCTACAAGTGAATCTAATTTACTAATAAACATCCTTATATAATTTAGATATTTAAGCTACTACCTTCACTAGCCCCAAGCATCAGAAGCTACGGCATAGGGTAATTTACCCGCAAGAAGAGAAGCTCCCAGCTAGAAGGGACCTCAATCAGGGCAACATATTCTTGTTTTTTTCCGTCCCCGCCATTATGTGTGATTTAAGAATGGTTCAACAGGCCGTGAACTTTGGAGGCTGCACTCACCGGTACACAACTGGTAATTAAAGCTTCAATATTCTGCTCCACAGCATAACTCTGATGCTCATTTACTTATTTATTTTTATGTATTAACATTTACCTATTTGAGGCCCTGATGCCCATTTTACTTATTCGACTGCCTCACGACCAGGAACCAAAATTAGCCTTCTGACTCCTTCCCAACTTTTCTTTTGGGGTTGTGCACATTTATACAGACGTTCTTTTCTGTTTATTATTTGTCAATGCCAAACTGTTGGCATTCCTCACGCTGGTGCATAAGCAACTGGCCGAATCTGCATATATGTATTATCTATTAAGGCAATAGCGTTAGGGCCCCGTGTCGCAGAAAATCCGGCGTCGGCGTCGGCATTGCCGCCCGCGGCCGAGAAAATCATCCCCAACCACGTTTAGGTATGCCACACCATTCTATCATAAATGTTGCTCACATATTGTCTTGCATTCTTGGCAAAGATATTCCTCGGAATTTTGAGAAGGACAATCCACAAGCAAATGTCATGAAACAAAACACCCACAGCGCATAATTTTATGTTAAATCTTCTCAGACTGAAATATTTAAACTGCGAAACAAATATGGAAACTTGATAATAATGTAATTTCTTTGGCGCAGTTGTGCACAATCTCCGTGATCGGCCCACGCAAGCGGCCGCGTTTCCACGAGAAAGCTTGCCTGCGTGCACAGCGTTCGCCGCCCGTGTTTGCCAGTAACGATTACGGTTGCATAAGCTGCAGCCGTCGGGAATCATGAGCAGCAGTCAAGATCTTTGAATGCTACCGCGTTCCACTCTTAAAAGCGAAGCTTTAAGCGTCGTCCCAATTTTTTATCTAGCGGGTGCATTCTCTATGAACTAAAAATGCCATTGACTGACAAACAGGCTGTTGAGCGGATGTTTTTACCCGATAGCGTTTAGGGCCCCGTGTCGCAGAAAATCCGGCGTCAGCAACCGGCGTGTGATCGACGCTGGCGGAGTAATTCATCCAACCACATCGACTTCGCAGGCCCGCCACGTGGTGCAAGGTTTTGGTGAACAAGGTGGAGGAGGAAATAACTTTAATGAGTCCTGAGGAACCCCTCCCCACCCACTCTTTGTTTAGTGGTCGGCTTGTGAACAAAAATGGAATTTCTCACACTGAAATCCGTCAGAAAAATGGTAAAGTAAGAATTTACCATTCGGCGTCGCATTCTCCGTCGGATTGTAATTTGAATGTGCGAGAAAACCTAATTCTGCTACGAGGTAACTCAAACACAAACCCCGTCTCCAGAATTTCTACCAGACCTGCGCGCGTTGGGACAATAGAAAACAATTAATAAAATAATAAAAAAGGTGCCTACGGCCTTCACATTTTAATATAAGACCACTTATATTGCCCCTGGTAAAACATCTTTCCAACAATGCATTTCAGTTGAAAAGTGAAGCCAACCTTAAGGTGATCGGTGTAAGCTTGGTATTTGTAAGCTGGCTTTCCCACGTTCAGTGTTGCAGTGAATGAAGCCTACTTGCCGTATGCGAACGATTCGATGCGAACTGGTCCCGATAAGGCTATCGCGTTCTACTCTTAAAGGCGAAATAAGCGTCCTCCAATTATAACTCCCATATACCGGTTGAGGTAATCTAGGTTTCTCCGGTCTTCAACGTGACTAGCATTTAGTTTAAAAAAGGAGCACGGTCGAACATCTCGTCAAGATCTGTGTATTCCTCATTCGCGCTTAGGACTGCGATATTAAGGTAGAGCTCTGCCACTTCAACGAACAACGGTGCGAAACTGCAGCTCAATAATTCAGGCCGCACAATCTGCTGAGACTAAATCATAATTTAGTCTCCTGGCTAAGCTTTGCTCTCGTAGGGCGTGACAGCTGCAATTTAAGCCCCTCAATAATCAAAAAGCACTGTCATCTCTTCTCTCCTCCTCCTGCGCCAGCGCTTACGCTCTCGTCCTTCGGCTCCTTCTACGCGGTGCAGAACTAGCAGACGCTCCTCGGAGCAAGCACTGTCGCTACGTATCACTCGCACTCTTCAGCTCTTATTTCGTCGCAACTTTTGAAAGTAAATCTTTTCTTACTGAACCTCGCAGGGTTTCATGACCGTGGGTGCTGCGGCCTGGCTGTTGTCTTGCCGAATAGGCCAACCAATGACAGCGGAGTATGCACGCCGTTGGGTTCCTTGCCGCACCAGCAGATGGCGCTCGCCTCCGCGCATCCGCGGCAGTGGCGGCCGCATTACATTACCCTCTCTACCATACCTGAATAGAGAGAGAGGGAGAAGTAGAAAAAGGAAACGCAGGGAGGTTAACCAGACTCACGTCCGGTATGCTGCCCTGCACTGGGGGAAGGGGGTATAGGGATGAAGAGAGAGAGGAGTTAGAGAAAGTACAGCTGCGCACACACTTGAGTAAAGCACTCTGTGCCCCTTTCTGCTGACATTCATTAAAGACAAGCTCGTGCTTCGACTCCTTATGTACTAACAAAAAGCTTTGCTGCATGTAGATTCAAACTGACTGGATCTACGGCATTTTTGACGTTATTTTATGGCTGGCTGCCGAAACAACAAGAGAGGATCTCTAAATGTCGTTGTATTTGGTGGCTGTATTATTAGCTATTATGAAGAGAGCGGTGTGGATCAGAGAGCAAACAGGGATAGCCGATATTGTAGTTGACATTAGGAGAAAAAAATGGAGCTGGGCAGGCCATGTAATGCGTAGGATGGATAACCGGTGGACCATTAGAGTTACAGAATGGATACCAAAAGAAGGGAAGCGCAGTCGCGGACGGCAGAAAGGTCGATGGGGCGATAAAGTTTGGAAATTTTCACTCGCACATACAGCATACGGCTAGGGTTGCATGTAGGGTCGCTACATACGGCCTAGGGAGTCGACAGGCTGCCTGCAGGCTCCCTACATACGGCCAATGAGAGTGTTTTTCTATTGCCGGACGCAACCATCGAAGAGTGAGCCTTTAACAGCCTCGCTGTAAAAAAAAGGTAGACGGGCTGAAAACACATCAATGACAAACTTGGCTGTTTTCAAGGATGGTCACCACAATAGAGCGTCATGACGAGTATAAAAAGTTAGGCTATCGCGCGTATAGAGAAACACAGCCTATCAGGTAGCGACATGTCACTACCTTCCACACCAGCTCACGCCTACTACAGTTAGGCACTAAGACTGCTCAATGCACATTGAGATCACAAATCAGAGCACACCGCAAATATATAAGTACGCGTTGTAGCGTCTGGCCAATCGGTCGCAGCAGAGCGTTCGAAAGCTTACCGACGTCAGCGTGAGCGGCGCAGACAAACATAATTATGTTCGTAAGACTGCTACCCTCCTATCGTAGAAATTTCTTATTACATCAGCAGCTGTGGCGCCTGTTAATAATTAATTAATTAATTAATTAAATTCTTAATTTTTTTATTTATACATACTGCAAGGCCAAGATTTTGGACCAAGCAGGAGGGGTTGATAAACTAAATGACAAGCGAGTTACAGTCAAATGCATGACACATGAAACATCAGACAATACAGTACCAAAAACAAGAACTAGGGACCTATAATAATCACATGAGAGCACGTTCCAGCTCATTTGCAAAGTTGTCGGAACCAACCATGCTGTCCGGCAAAGAATTCCACTCGTCTACGGTTCTGGGGAAAAAAAAAACTGTACTTGTGCGAGTTAGTCCTGGCAAATATTGGAGTTAACGAATGTTGCTAAGTATGTCTTGATCTTCTGGCGTAAATCGGCTGCAGACAAACTGATAAATTAACCCTGAGTTGTCGAGGAACGTATTTATGAAGTAGTGTTAACTGGATAATCTTTCTGTGTGTTTGCCATGTTTGTATGTTGATTTGTAGCATTAAAGTAGTTGGCGAATCTTCCATTTTATACTTCCCGTGAATAAACCGCTCAGCTTTCCTCTGAACTCACTCTATTTGTTTATTGTATTTACCGAAATGTGGGCCCCATACCACTGCGGCATTTTCAAGCTTCGACCTTATACAGGCGTTATAGGCCGCAATTTTTGCACTGATAGGTGCATCTTTCAGTTTTCTTTTAGTTACCCATAGCTTTCTAAAATGGACACTAAAGAGAAACGGAAAGTTCAGCTGGAATAAAAGAGAGACCTACAGGAATGCATGCCGTTTTTGTTGGGTGCAAAAATATGAGTTATTAGAGGAGAAAACAAAGACCGAATATCTCTTTCTCAATTTCTCTCACCCCAGATTCGTCACTGAAGCAGTGTCGCCGCGGATTTAATTACTCTCAGCGAATCAGAGGGCGCTATGATACGTCACCGCTTGCGTAAACGGCCTAGGCGCTGGCTGCACCGTAGGTTGCATGGCCGCTGCGTTTGCGTTCGCTGCGACTTAGGTGTTCGGTGGCCGCGACGGATACCGTTGCTGACGCTGAACCTTCCAACGAAGGTCTAGCTAGGGAAGCAGGACTGCACTTCAGCGACCTCAGTGAAACTGAGCGCGAAATGATCATCCGTGCTCGCGCGGCAGGTGTTTCCGCGTATACGATGGTGAGCCGCCGGCCGCGCCGACGGAAAGCGAAGCCTCGTTTTCGTCGACGGAGTGCAAGCCGTCCGGTTCGCCAGGCGACGATGTTCCCGACGATGGGACTCACCTGTACTGACTGGTAAGTTCTGGACTGTCGATGCGGCCACGCGTTTCTTTCGTAAAAGAAGGGCGCTATCACTAAGTGCCGTGGAAGTTGGGATGGTGTCGACACGACGAAGCAAGGGTTTACTTGTGGTGCCGAAATTACCGTCCCGGGTACACTGTGTAATCTTTCCTGCGGCGTGTCACTTGTGCAGTACTCCGAGCTCAGTTTGCAATGCTGGGCACGATTCGCGGGATCGAATCCCGGCCCCGGCTGCCGCATTTCGATGGAGGTGAAATGCAAAAACGCCCGTGTGCTTGCGTTGTAGTGCACGTTAAAGAACCACAGGTGGTCAAAATTAATCCGGAGCCTTCCACTATGGCATGCCTCGTAATCAGAACTGGTTTTGCCACGTAAAACCCCAGAAATGAAGGAAGCAATTAGTGCATGCACGAAGACATCCACAAGTAAATTATTTTTACTTGAGGAGATCGCATTAGCGGCTTCTTTTACGTAGTTTAAAAATCAATTTCATTGCTGTACGATGGCGCCATTATTTTATAACCAAGGTAATATGCTGCTTTACATCTTGTGCAATATTCTATTGGCCCGGCCAGCGAGGTGCATGCATGACCTTCGGGTAAACTTTTTGAGGCCAGGACTCTAGTTGTGTGGGTCAGCGCAGCTCTAAACTGCTGCATACGCCATAATAAATCGAACTGTAGCACTGTGGCTAGTGTGACTTCAAGAAATTTGACTTCTCAATTCGTGTTTTCACATTTTACAACTACAGGAGGTACCGCTACACTGCCTACAGGCAAGTTCGTCCACTGGCTTTGTGGTCGTCTTGGCAAAGGTCACCGCTTCGTTCTACCTTCATGTGTGATGGCGAAAATTCGAGGCACATTTCCTACAGAAACACCAACAGGGTTCCAGTATACGGAATATTAGAGGGCAACAAATCCACTGCGCAGTGCAATGAGATGGGCTAACAAACATTAACTCGGTGTTTCTACGTGCGTACCCCAGCTCGTCAAGGGAACAGCTGTGTGCCTCAGCTCTTCCATGCCGCCTTTGCAGTGGAGCATAGCTTGTTCACAGCAGGAAATCTGCTACTGCAAACATTACGCTGTCACCATTCCAGTGTGTGCCTCTTCAGCCAGTAGAAGAAGCTTCCATGCAGTATCCATCCTCAGCACGGCTGTGTCGGTCGAAAACAGCACTCGCAGTGTTTGTACGTGCGTACCCTGCTCGGTAAGGGGAACAGCTGTGCACCTCTGCTCTTCCATGCCGCCTTTGCAGTGGAGCACAGCTTGTTCGCAGCACTTAATCTGCCCCTGCAAAGATCATGTGTGTCAGCATTCCTGTGCGTGCCTCTTTAGTCTGTGGAAAATACCATGCAGTATCGATCCTCGAAATGACTATGCCGGTCAAAAACAGCACTTGCAGGATCGTAATGTGAAGGTTTTGGCTCCATTTCTGCCAGAGCCAATACAGCCCAAACTTTCCCACTGGCATGTCCTTTGTGTTGTATCTAATAAAAGGACACAGCGCGCTGACGTCACTACTGAAGCACCGCAACGTGTGTGTATTTATAGTCAACAAGGGCCGCGAGTCAGGGTGCAGCTCAATTTGCTGGTACGCTGAGGACAAGTCCAAAACGGTAAACACATTGCCTCCTGCTAGGACCGCGGACATGTCTTCAACCGTTGGCAGCGGGTAGTGATCAGTTTTAACGCAGGGACTTACTGTAACTTTATAGTCTCCACAAAGACGCACTTTGTTCCCTGGTTTTTCGACTACCACCAACGGTGGGGCCCAGTCACTTTGCGTTACACCCATCAGCACCCCCTCAGCTTGTAGGCTATCTAGCTCTTCTTTAACTCGCTCCCTTATGGCATATGAATCCAAACGTACCTTGCAGAACACTGGTAAGCTACCTTCTTTTAGGGAAAGTTTCGCTTGAAAGCCCTTTATTAGTCCTAACCCAGGAGTGAAAACACTGGCATACCTTTTCACAAGGTTGTCCGCCCTTGCACCGTGTGAATGCCATTCAAGTCGACGTCCAGGTTCTCAATCCAATCGCGTCCAAGTAGCGCTGGCTTGTTTCCTGGCACTACAACTACTGGTAGAATCTTGCGCTGTCCGTTGTACTCGACCGGAACCTCGGCTTGCCCCTTCACTTCCAGTGGTGCTCCTCCGTAAGTCTTCAGCTTAACCGTAGATGGTGTGAGCGGTAGAGGATTCACTAGCTGCTTCCATAGGTCTTCCGATGTCAGAGAAACAGCGGCTCCTGTGTCTACTTGCATCTGCACGCGCTTCCTTCCGAGCATAAGTTCTACCTGATACGGCTGCTTCGCAAGACCGGCGTGATGTACGGCGTAGAGCATCATCTCATTATCTTCTTGCTGGTCGGCAACGGCGTGAATTTTTCCCGCACCCGGCGGGCGTTGTCCGCATACTCGAGCCAAGTGACCCATGCGTTTGCAGCTGTAGCACCTTGCTTTCCGATAAAGAGAAGAAATAGCGTCATGGTCTTGCCCGCAACGGTGACACTTTGTCTTGGTTGCCTCGTATTGCTTGCCTGGCTTGCCCGCAAATGCCTATTTCCTGCCTGTCTTCCTTATCGCATGGACGTCGGCTTCGTTCCACTGCCAGGTCGAAACCCCCTCGACTCCTCCCACGAAACACACAAGCAGCTATTTGGTGTCTAAAAGATGTCTTGAACGGATAATTCAAAAGTCTAATAGCTGTCCTGGTCAAGACATTTCCAACCGTGGACGTCTACAGGCACTTCAGTAAGCCCTGCTAACGTTACGCTAAAATTTGGCTAATAAACATTTCGACAAGAACAACTTCAAGAATTGTATTAGACGTTCCCAGAATTCTGTAATAATGACTTTGGAAACATTATGCAGGCTTTTATAAAACATCTTGACAAGAACAAGTTAAGAATATGATTAGACGTTCCCCGAATTCTGTTAATTCTGTTATAAATTCTAACAGAATTCTGGGGACGTGTAACAAAATTCTTGATTAAGCTACAAAAGCCTGCATATTGTTTCCGAAGTCATAACATATAATGGCGGCAGAAACAATACGCAGGCTTTTATAGCTGTTTTATAGCAGCATTTATAGATTGTCATTCTACAGTGACATGGTAAGCAACATTATTGGCCACTTCTTCCTCATACCATGCATCCGTAGGCTAGTTTCATAGTACACATGTTACTATATAGAACTGAAAATTAAATTGAAGCATTACATTATGTTATTTATAATAACTTGCATAAAATTGTTTAACATATATAAAATGTGCAATACACATCCAAAGCAAATGAGCTTAACAACATGCAGAAAAAAATTACCAGACCTTGTGAGAAAGTGGCTTTATTGACTAATAAATTAAAGGACATGCAGAATTATTTAACAAAATTTTTAATACAGTAGAAAAGGTGACCACAGAAAATAAGACGTAGCTGCAGTAACCACAGCAATCCAGGTCCCTTCCCTCTTGGATACCGCTGCCTGCCCACAGAAGTTCGCTCTGTAACACAACAGTCAAGAAAAAAGTGAGTAAGCCACACTTGATTTACAATAAAGATGTGCGATTCTGTATTTCAAATAGCAACATATGCGCCGTTGTTTTACCTCGGTCGCATTTACTTTATAAATTTAAGCAATACTTTCTCTCAAAATCTTATGCTGTACGACGACGTTCACAATTATGTTGCAGATATGATATTGACACATATACATGTTTATCTTTCACCGGTGGCCGCTTTCCACCGGCTAACAAATGTTAAACGTTATCGCTCGGCGCAGGACGCGCCTGTATCGGAAGGTTATAGTACGTTATCGATGCTTCTTTCCGTTGCCTATTTTCTCCGACGCTTAAGTTATCTTATTGTATGACCGACGCGAATTGTCTAGAACTTTCTGGAAGACACTGCGGATACCAGGGATTATTCTGGAACATTCGATGACTCATGTATAAAAGCCAGCGCGTTTCACCGCAGATCAGATTTTCAACGATCGCCGACTGTATTCGCCCCTTTCGTTGTGCTTCGAGTGTAGCTTGCTTTTGTGGGTACAGGTTCGCCCAATAAAGAATCAGTTTCGTCATACACAGTTTTACGACTGTTTACTTCAGCGTCACTACTACGTGACAATATTGTACTGTGAAATAAGGAGCAGTGGGGATGTGGCTATGAGAGAGTGAGAACGACGACGAGAGATAAACCTTGTTTCCATGTTCGATCCGCTGTGCTACCTCTCGCTGCTTTATCGTTCCATTCGCGAACGCTCAGTGCCCCAAGTGCGTCGTGACAATATGAAAAAGCAACTCTAGAGTGAAGTTAACCTGGCAAATGGTTTGATCCACACACGACTTGCAGTAGGTCATTAGCAGTTAGATGGTTTGCAAACAAATCTCTTACAAGAGTATGCTACTTTTATTTAAGTAGTGGTGTTGGTGAGTTGTAGCAACAGGTGGGCTTAGCCTGACAATCAAGGCCGGCAACCGCTCCTTCCGAGTGTCTCTTACAATATCCCTGCGGTATTGTACCACATGTCAATAAACCCATTCTCTTCCTAAAGGGACCCTAAACACTTAACTAATCATAGAATGGCCTCAGAATATTAAAGGACGTCGTCTCACGAATCTCATGCCGTAAAAAGTTTTCCAATCCTCCAACTATAAGTGAAGTTACCACACCAATGCAAGACTATTTTCCTGCCTGCTAGCCTGCTGGAAGCTATACAGAGGAAAAGCCAAGAGAGTCCAGGTATACTACGTAAAGTCCCGGTATATTACGCAATGCAGCACGCTGCTGCCATCTTAAAGGCCACACGCAGCTAGAATTTCTGTAATCATTCAACCAAATATGTGAAACTCCGGCTTTACCTCCCAGATCACAAAAGAACATTCTGCTACATATCGTACATGCAAATATATTCGAGTCTAAACTTCGCGCCAGCACGGCCCCGCCAAAACAAAGGTGGCGTGCAAGTTGTAGCAGGTAAACGTATACGTACCGTAAGGAACTGTACTGTATCTGCAGGCGCTGCTCAAGGCTTGAACGTGAGCAAAAGATTTGGGAAGAGAATCATGAGCACTGGCGAGCGAACGCTTGCGAGCACGAGCACAACTAGAGCACTGCACGGCTAGAGCACTGCACGGGCCCGGGCCGACCCGAAAGCCCGGGCCCGTTGGCCGGGCGTTTGTCGGCGGGCTCGGGCCAAGCTCGCGCTTGAGGCCGCGGGCTCGGGCCGGACTAGAGCTTGAAGTCACAGGCCCGGGCCAGACTCGGGCCCGCTCAATAAAGGGCCTAAGTAGGCCTTTGAGCACACGCGACCGTTATGCATTGCATGGTTCAACGCATTCTGTGCCAAGCTGAAGTGGCACGTGCAAGTGACTGTATATCTTTTAAAAGAAAATAAGAAAATAAATTAAGTTCTCATTTTTAATACAGCTCTTTCAGCCGGGCGTAATGTGTCTGCTGAATCCAAAAATGTGGGCCGATCCTGGCAGTAGCTAGTGCAGAAAGGGTCCAAGTGCAATAGCACATACACCTGTGAACTAGTAAAGCTGAGCCTGGATAAGTCTAGCTAAGAATGGTGGGGATTACCTAAGCTTAGTCATCGATAGGCAATTGATAGCCAATAAATAGCTAGTTGATAATCGATCAATAATTATTAAATTCCGGAAATGCTGGGGGTGAGTTGGTAGTGCTTAGCCTAGCCCAAATACGTGGTCAATACTTTACGATAGCCAATCAATGTCTAATCGATAATCGATCAATAATCAATAAATTCGGATGACTTGGTAGTGCTTGGTGCCATACCTTATGCTAATGCCAATACCTTACCTTATGCCTATACCATACCTTATGCCTATACCAATGCCTTACTGTAGCCAATCGATAGCCAATCAATAGCTAATCGATAATCGATGAATTATTAATAAATTCGGATGGCTTTCTAGTGCTTGCACTTGGTAGTCAATACGTGGCCAATATTTTGCGATAGACAATCGATAGCCAATCAATTGGTAATTGATAATCAAGCAATAATATAAATTCTGGGAAATGCTGGGGATGACGTGGTAGTGCTTAGCCGAGCCCAAAAGCCAGGACGAGCTAGTTTCCCATCAGCTCCGCTGTCTCTTTAGCATTGCGCCGCCAGTGCAAGCTACGCTATTTTTTTTTTCTTTTCCACAAAAACGAACATTGATTCCGCGTAAGTGAAAATAAATTATACAAAGAACCGCTTCTCAAACCATTTCCATGTTACCGCTTTTGCAATTGCACTATTACCAGTGTCGATACTATTGCATAATTTTAGCGCTAAGGTCAGTTACTTTTGTGCTTCAATGCATAAAACAGCGTTTTCCTCAAAAAGTTAACTGGAACGCCCATGCATTTCGTCGGACACTTTGAAAATTAATATCTGGAAACTGGTTTAGTCCTGAGAATTTGTTCCAAGTGGATACGCCTTGCGATCTCAGCGGCGTTGATGAATGGTGTGCTGTAATATAATTATTTCAAAAGTTAATTAGCGTAATTATGTTATATAATTAGTTAGGCGTTTTGACCATCCATTAGGCCATCCATGTCAGAATTAGCTTGGAGCTACATAAAACAATTAGCCTCCTTAGAGCGTCGTCGCAATAATGCGAACACAATAAATCCTGAGATATGGTCAATTGCATACTTCAGAACACTCTATAAGCACCAGTCGTTAATACCTAACCTACCATTCACTTTGAACAAATACAAAACTGTCGATAATTTCAGTAAGAAAGAACTCAGCTCATAAACTGGTCGCTTGTAATGTATCTGATGTGATTCTTATTCTGCCTTTGTGTATGGTTCTGAGTATATAATGTACATCCTGTTTTGTTTTCTTAGCAAATGTTAATCTTGTAAAATTCAGTCCCATGCATGAGGAATAAGGATTATAAACAGGGATAAGGTGCCTCAGAAAGGCTGGCCAACGTTTCGATAGGAGGACCTATCTTCGTCAAAGGCGGCCTCGTCATCCTCGGCGGGTTAGTTTTAAAGGGTTAGTGGAGTGACGTCACGTCGATGTCCGCTGTGGCTGTCTCTAAAGGGAGAGACTGAAAAGAAAATGAGCGCCGGCGCTTGACTGGCTAGGCGCGGTTTCTAAGACGAGGGGACAAGAGCGGGAGAGCGAGAAAGTGGCAAAAAAAATTATAAAAAAAAAAAAAACTCCGTCAGAGGGGGTTGGGGGAGCGAGAGGCGAGTGAGCGTTCGGAGGAGTCGTGGTCGGCGTGCGTTTGGGGTCCCTGAAGAGCCTGTCAGTGTGCAGGTCACAATACGAGTTGAACTCGTATTGTAAGCCAATTGTTTTCCGATTGCTTATAGCACAGATCGAAATGTATCTACACATGTGTCACAAAAGAGCGCGTAATCCAAGCGCGCGCCGAGTGTCGCGCAAGCCCTCGAAAGAACACGCCGGTCCCGCGGCAACTTCAACAGAGGGGGAGAGCGCATACGCCTCAAGCAACCACGCTAACAACGGCGCCGAAACGTCTGGAACGAGGTTCGACGAAGCGACGTTAACCGGAGAGAGAGAGAGAGCACACGCGCGCGCCGAGACTCCTTCTCACCCGGCGAGCCGAGAGAGATAACTACAGCGTGAGCGTGCGTGAACAGCATGAGTCATCATCACCCCCCCTCGAGAATGTTCCGAAAGCAGCGGTCGAAGGCACGAGAAAAGAGTAGAAGCTTCCCAAGCTTTGGCCGTGCTACGGAATCACAACTCCGATCGAATGTTCGAGAAGGACCGTCGACGGCTATATAAACGCCGTGCGAGCATTGTCAGTTAGGAATCCAGGAGTCCAGTGAGGAATTCAGGAGTTGAGTCCGCACCGTGATGTAACGTGAAGACCAAGCGTCTGCGGAAGAAGGGGATTTCCCGGCAAGCTAGTCGACGAGTTCATCGAGCGTCTGCATTTCCGGAAGAGGTTCTTTCTTCGAGATTTGCTCCCAAGTTATGCCGAGATCGTCTGACTTCCAAGACCAACACTGGTGAATACGATTGGACACTTAGTGTTCCTTTTTATTTTGTGTTTTATGTGTTGGACTCTTAGTGCTTGTCGTTAATTATTTTCTTGTGTTTGATAATACCCATCTGATTTGTATTGTGTTGTGTCTAGCCTAAGTGTGCAAGTGTGTGTGTAACTGCCTTGTGTGAAGAATATATTTTGTTGTGTTTTGACAACTCTGGGCTCTGACTCGGTCTTTGGACAGCAACCGGCGTTCGCTGGCGCACCAGAGGGCCCACTCTTAATTGTCCTTGCTTTCGTGGGATTATTTTCGGAAGCTGATAAGTCGGCTTTGGAATTTAGTCCGGCGTCTGCGCCTCATTCACCGGGGTTTGTGACAATATTTCTGGCGTCCGCGACAGGACCTTTCTGGTGCAAATTGTGTGTCCATAGTAGGGAGAAAGAGCCTAGGGTCGTTTACATTGCTATTGTAAACGATTTTGAGTGTTGCACCACGTTTCGCTAACTTGTGTGCAGAGAGCAGTTCGATTGTTGAAATCTAGGCAGATAGCTTTTGCACGCGGCTAGAATTTTGAAGGGCATTATGGATCTCGAGAAATTAGTTGCCCTTGGTGAGAAGATGGGTCTTTCCGGAGCGGAATTACGGAAGTGGGTTAGCCAGAAGGAAAAGGAAGCTGTAGAAAGAGAGAAGCTAGCGGCCGAACGGGCCAAAGAAGAAAGAGAGGCGATGGAGCGAAGAGAAGAAAGAGAAGCGAAAGAGCGACAGATAAAAGAAGAAAGAGAGGCAATGGAGCGAAAAGAAGAAAGAGAAGCAAAGGAGCGACAGATCAGAGAAGAAAGAGAACTGAAATAGCTGAGAGAGAAAGACAGAGACAGCATGAGTTAGAACTCGAACGACTTCGATTGCAGCAGCGTACAGACGCTCCCGCCCAGGCAAGAGTCGATAGCACTGAAAGGGAAGAAACTAGCTTCCGTCTGAACCCAAGCAAACTGCTTGTGGCATTCGATGAAAGAAAAGATGATCTGGATGCTTACTTGCACAGATTTGAGACAGTTGCCAAAAGCCAGAATTGGCCAGAGGATCAATAGGCCACTGCGTTGAGCACGTGTTTGAGTGGCGAAGCACTTAGTGTGTACGGTAGGCTGACGCCAACCGATGCCTCTAATTATGGAAGGGTGAAAGCTGCGTTACTGAAAAGATTTAGGTTCACCGTAGAAGGCTTCCGAGATAAGTTTAGGACTGGTAAGCCAGCCGATGGCGAGACTGCCACGCAATTTGCCGCGCGGCTCAGTCACTATTTTGATAGGTGGACCGAACTTTCAGAGACTGCACAGGAGTACGATGCACTTAGAGAGCTTCTGATCAAGGAGCAATTACTCATCAGTTGCCACCCGAGCCTGTCACTCTATCTGAAAGAAAGGAAAGCTAAAACGCTTCAAGATATGTTGGAATTGGCAGATCAATTTTTGGAAGCACAGGGAGGCACCAATCTCTCTAAGATCAGAAAAGAGGAGCCAGAGGATGCAAAGAAACCGGCATCCGATGAAAGGAGAAACCCTCCGAAGCCTGTTCCGAGGTGTTATCTTTGTAACCGACTGGGCCATCATGCTAGCAGTTGTCGTACCAACTTTACACGCGCCAATGAGGTTAAATGTTTTAAATGTGGACGAACGGGGCACAAAGCCGATTCATGTTGCAACGGAGTGAAGGAAGCTCCCCAAGCATCCTGTGTGTATGCCCCGCCAAAACACCAAGAAGACATAAACGACGGCTTTGTAGAACTTCGAGACGGAAAAAGAATTCCAGTCGTTAATGCGGTGATGACCCAACGCCCCGAATTTCCCGATAAGGGAATGCCCGTACTTGCCGGAAAAATGGCAGGCAAACAAATTACGGTGTTACGAGATTCCGGCACCAGCACTGTGATAGTGCGAAGGGACTTAGTAAAGGACGAGGAGCTCACGGGCGAAACCACTTTAGTTTACCTGATCGACGGTACGGTTAGGAAGCTTGCCGAAGCCAAAATTGAGGTCGATACCCCCTATTACAGTGGGAAAGTCACTGCGCTTTGCATGGACCACCCACTGTACGACCTAATCATAGGAAACGTTGAGGGAGTTCGCGCCCCAGACGATCCGAAACCTTTGGAAGAAGAATTGAAGATCGAAACATCGACGATTGAAGAGCCACACGGAAAACCATCAACATCCGACGAGAACACCGCGGCAGCTGTCACCCGAACTCAAACAAAGATTCAGAGAAAACCTTTCCAGCTCCTTTCCACGCCCAATTCCGAAAATAAACCGACCGGGACCCATGACCACGCAAAACACTACTATCGAAAAACCAAGGACAGGAAATTTAAATTTAAGAACCGTTAACGATTAGTGTGTGGTGCAAAGCGTTTTGATTGAGTGCACCGAGTGTTTGTTTATGTATTTGTTTGTGTTCTATAAATTACCCTGTCATAGTTTTGTATACTTGTTGCACATGTTGTATTTCAAATATTTGCCTTGTTACGCGAGATATGTATTTTTGTATAGTACAAGTGTAATTGTTACGTGAGAGATGTATTATTGTATAGTACAAGTGTACATGTTACACGAGCGATGTGTTATTGTGTAGTCCAAGCGTACTTGTGTGACTTGTGTTTGTATTCGATGTATCGCAAGTGATGTGTGAATTGTGGTGGACTGATTTATGGACTTACGGACTCGTGTGTAGTGGACTTTTGTGCGCGCTTCTTTTGTGTTTCTTTGAATATTATTGCATAATATTCTTAAAGTGGGGGGCAGTGTCACAAAAGAGCGCGTAATCCAAGCGCGCGCCGAGTGTCGCGCAAGCCCGCGAAAGAACACGCCGGTCCCGCGGCAACTTCAACAGAGGGGGAGAGCGCATACGCCTCAAGCAACCACGCTAACAACGGCGCCGAAACGTCTGGAACGAGGTTCGACGAAGCGACGTTAACCGGAGAGAGAGAGAGAGCACACGCGCGCGCCGAGACTCCTTCTCACCCGGCGAGCCGAGAGAGATAACTACAGCGTGAGCGTGCGTGAACAGCATGAGTCATCATCACCCCCCCTCGAGAATGTTCCGAAAGCAGCGGTCGAAGGCACGAGAAAAGAGTAGAAGCTTCCCAAGCTTTGGCCGTGCTACGGAATCACAACTCCGATCGAATGTTCGAGAAGGACCGTCGACGGCTATATAAACGCCGTGCGAGCATTGTCAGTTAGGAATCCAGGAGTCCAGTGAGGAATTCAGGAGTTGAGTCCGCACCGTGATGTAACGTGAAGACCAAGCGTCTGCGGAAGAAGGGGATTTCCCGGCAAGCTAGTCGACGAGTTCATCGAGCGTCTGCATTTCCGGAAGAGGTTCTTTCTTCGAGATTTGCTCCCAAGTTATGCCGAGATCGTCTGACTTCCAAGACCAACACTGGTGAATACGATTGGACACTTAGTGTTCCTTTTTATTTTGTGTTTTATGTGTTGGACTCTTAGTGCTTGTCGTTAATTATTTTCTTGTGTTTGATAATACCCATCTGATTTGTATTGTGTTGTGTCTAGCCTAAGTGTGCAAGTGTGTGTGTAACTGCCTTGTGTGAAGAATATATTTTGTTGTGTTTTGACAACTCTGGGCTCTGACTCGGTCTTTGGACAGCAACCGGCGTTCGCTGGCGCACCAGAGGGCCCACTCTTAATTGTCCTTGCTTTCGTGGGATTATTTTCGGAAGCTGATAAGTCGGCTTTGGAATTTAGTCCGGCGTCTGCGCCTCATTCACCGGGGTTTGTGACAACATGGGTTCATGAAAATGTTGCGGATGGTTGAATGATCACTTTCCTGCTGTTTGATCGCTTGCACAGAAAGAAAACTCGCTATGCCCAGTTATTATTCTCCATTGAGTTCGCTGCTATGGAAATTAAGTTTATCACGTAAATCCGTCGCGATACAAGGTTGACTTGCATGCTTATGAAATTTAAACGATTTTTTTTGTAGTTTGTGCCTGTGGTGGTGTTAATGTCTTGTTTCTGGAGGTGGTGTTAGCCTAAATGTCAGCAACTGGCTGTCCAGGATTGGTTGTTAAGATTGTTTTACCTTAGTCAAAAGGTTTGCATCATGTGCGGTCATAAACATGGGTACTCTTTGTGTAGTTGAGAAGGATAAAGCTCACACACGGTCTCATCACACAGTTTCAGATTTCTGACACAGTTGTTGTAGTTCATGACAGAATACATCTTCCTTCTCCTCTTCTTCATATTTAAATAAATAGTACTAGTTGATCCCCAGCCTCTCAGCGCAATATTGCTGTAATGGCTGATAGTCGATGCCTGCTTGTTCGCACTTCAGAAAGCGTTCAATGCTAGCGTGCCTGTGGCATGCCCCGGTGTGTAGTGTACAGAGTGCTTGCTGTAAAAGGTATATATTAACATGACGTGCAAGAAACTGTTCAGCATTTGTGAGTTGCTTTTGCTTACCTGCACTGAGCCATGAGATACGGCGGGAGGTCCATGAAGGCACCTGAGGAAAAGGTCATTGTGACCTTCGTGGATGTTGACTGTGTGGTTGAGAATACTACTCCATGCAGCCACCACGAGGTCTGCATTCCCATGCACAGGCACACCAGTAGAGGTGGTTGACAATTGTCTGGATCCATTATTTGGGAGAACTGGAACCACCTTACCTTGATGTAGCAGTAATCTTTTTGCGGATACCTGTATGTGAATCACAACAACCATTGCACTTTGTAGAGGCAGAAAATCCTCAAGTAACGCAATGAACGGGGCTAGCCTGTGCACGTTCATGATTCTGTTGCAATGAGGCTTTACACTGAAACAATGCAAGACACAAACGCATAGCATGAAATGTAGTAATTTCGTGAGTACTGACAGATACTCTTGGTGTTTTTTCTGTTACAATGGCTTTATAACTATGTAGTACTGAGTTTTTACACTGAAATAATCCAACGCACAAAAAAAACATGGTGTTTCATCCTTCATGTGTCTTACGTTCTGTCAATGTTAAAACGGTGCAACACAATTATAAACAAAGCCTCTGTAGTAGGAACACCAGGTGAGTCTGTCAGTATTAATGGGTTGTCTACACTTTTTAAGGTTTCATATAATTGTATCATGGAGAACTTTCAATCATTTGTTCTGCAGTATCAGTGAAATTTCACATGTTATGCATATTTGTTTATAAAACCCAGTGAAGGTCAAAATCAGCCTCATGCCTCAGGCATTAAAAATCACTGCAGCCCTCTGAAATAAATGCAGACGTTATTTCAGAAGGATACCATACAAGCATGTTTCGTACCTTTTGCCACATGCCACACATCAAAGTAGTGCGTATTGCCTCCTTGGTGCAACCTCATATATTTTTAATGCTCGGATGGCGGTCTGTTGTGAAGCTTGTAATGCTGACATTTTGTTCACTTAAGAATGCAAGCCCTCTGATTAGACCTCTTTGTCCATTTGGGTGCTTGAAGTAATTTCATCGCTCTGAAAAAAATAGACATTCATTTCCATGGGAAGTTCCTGCTTTGATCAAGGGAGCTCTACTTATGCTGTGCCTAGATACAGCAAACCTTATACAGTAAAAAGCAAGCAATATGAGGCGCCACCATAGCCAGTGTCCCTGTGCTATTTTCTAACTTGAATGCCCTATGTAAATGTACGTTCATGATGCAGGTATTATGGTGTGAACAACTCTTCAGAGTGCCAGGGGGACAGTTGAAATGCCAGAAAAAATTTGCTTGATGCTGAATGGCTGCAGAGCTCAGTTCGCTTCTAAAGGGACACAGGGCCTTGTAGTCTCATGCTTACTGCAGATTAGAGTGGCATGTAAAGATCAATTAGCGCAAGCTCGTGGGTGAGTTGATACAAGATGAACTGGAAAGCGGGGGTTCCAGCTAATACACAAGGACGCGTACACAAGGAAAAGGCGTTGGACACGGACGGACGCTCGACTTTCAACTGTGCTTTATTGAGAATTACATTGCCGCACAACACATCCGACGCATTCGCATCGTCACCTCCCCTCAAGACATGCACAAGACATGTACATGTACGATGTGCATGTCTTGAGAGGAGGTGACGATGGGCATGTGTCGGAGGTATTGTGCGCCAATGTAATTTTCAATAAAGCACAGTTGAACGCCTTTTCCTTGTGTACGCGTCCTTGTGTATTCACTGGTACCCTCGTTTACAAATTAAACATGTAGAGCTACCTACATAAGTAGCCAATACAACCAAAAGGTGGTCATTGTGTCATGAACGCTACATGATGCTGAGAACAGGATGGGAGAAATGAACATATAAATGTGCACTGCAAACTAATTACATTGTGTTTTATTGGAGTGATGTTTTCTGTGCGTGGCCCTAGTTCTTTCCCACGGATGTGGAGCCTTCGAGAGCTGTGTGTAGCTTCCAATAAGTTATCAGCGTACTTGACAGTTCTGCTATTTCGTACACATTTCCGACACCTTTACTCTCACATTTTTCTTCAGTGCACAAACAATTATTCAAGCACAGTTTAGTCTAATGCTTGAAACTCTTGGGCTGAAACTTCTTTTCACGAGGCCAATTAATAAACTGAGTTCTAACACTCTTCTTACTTACCTCCTTTACTTGCACCTGCTCTGTGTGCACAATTTTCTTCGCGTCCGGGCACAGGATTGTGTACGTCATAAATTTTGCACTGTAGCCAGGTGAATCACATCTGCCATCGCCACAAAGCTGTATGCTCCCTTCAAGTGATGCCATGACCTGTCTTTGATGTTCATCTTAGACCTGTGAGACAATGAAACTTCAAAATCAGAATAGACTCGGCAGATGTCTATTTTTCACAGTAGTGAGTAAGCACATTTAGTGCTGTATTTAATTTACAAGCTATCGCAACACTTGTTTGTGCATAAATTGGTATCCAGAAACTGAACATGTGCTGCTGAATGCTCCAGGAACCAGACTTTTTGCAAATTCTATTGTTGCATGGCTACTTGTTAAAATATCAAATGACATGCATTATATGTGAATGCGCTCTATTTTCAAATCAGCTGTGTTGTCTCCTATTCAGCATTCTCCATTGCTCTCAATTTAAACTGCGCAACGTTTGCACAATAACAAAAACACCACATTGTTTCTTGGTTGCTGCCTTTCACAGCGAGATTTCCTTGACTTTATTACAAAAATGTCAGTGGAATGTCTCTTGGGATATATTTTGCAAGGGGCTAAGACAAGGGTAAATTAAAGGAAGATTTGCTGATGCGTACGGTTATCTATTATTGAAAATAGCAAGGGAAAATGGAGGATAAGGAAGAAAATCTATTTATGGAAGTATAGAAACTATGTTTGTATGAGAATCGCATTGCAAATGTTCATTTCATTTTATTACATTTTATGGTGAGCTCTATGTTAATGCTACTAAAAGCATCTGTACACACTCATCATGTTGACTGCAGGGAGCAAGTACGCTTTCCGGTAGTTGAAGAAGCACTGTTCAATTATAACCTTGATGCCCATGAGACGCATCTTTCGAAGGCTGGAGGCAACACTTGATCCAGAAAACAGCAGCGCAGCGGCAAAGTCAATGTTTCCTTTTGGCTTGTCCCCAACTTGACTTGACCATATATACGTGTGCATGTCGGGGTATTCGACCTTTGCTATTATGCGTGTCCCAGAGCGTCGTAGTTTTACGGTGCAGGCAGTGGACAGGCATGTGCGGCGCAGCTTAAAAAGCACCAGCAGACATATGTGGAAGATGAGGTAATATCCAGGCAGCTCAACGTCTCCGATGTCCCCATCATCTCTGTAAAAGAAAATGCAGAATGTGCGTTCTGGCTAGTGCTCAAAATTGAATATGCAGGCTGCGCAGTCATTCAACCTGGTAGCACGATTACTCTGCTTCTGTTGACAAAACTGCAAATACAACTCACCAGCTTACCATTCCAGCATGCACCAATGGCATATAACCAAGTGCTTCTGTTGACTTTCTTGAGTACCTTCTGAGCCTTCCATTGCAAGCGTAAGGGCTCTGTTAAAGTTTATGTATGTATGAAATGGGTATTCTGTAAGCAAACTTATTCTAAAAATTTCATTTATCCATTCCATCTGTAGGGGCACCAAGACTAACTTAATTTAACCAAAGTTGCCTTGCTCATCATCCTCAGCCAGTGTGGAGTGTAAGGTCTGAGTTATTTCATCTGGTTGATATAATGAGCCAGCAGTGTGGACACTGGTTGGAACAGGTGACAAGATAAGTGAGGTGGCAAAGCTAGGTTCATCACGGATAGCCAAAGTCTGACATCAATATAATGTGAATCATAAAAGAATGAAACGTAAACAGAAAAACTGATGAACACAACAAGTTTCATTGTGCAAGCGACGCCGCAGCTGCCTGCTACGGCGTTGCATAACAACTACCTCGCGGAGCGTCGCATACTATGCTCGGGAGACAGAAATAGAAAATGAGATAGAGAGACAGAGAAATAAATTGTAAAAGCACCAACGAGGCAACGCGCAGAGGTGCTGCCGACGCCAACCGCGCTTCTCCGTTTTCACGCATTAGCGCCGAACGCTCGCGATGTCCGTGACTGCAGGAGGAGCCTCTGGCGGCGGCTCGGCCGAGCTCCCACCAGCTGCGGGCTACTGCGCGTGCGCTGTGATGTCATATCCTGGCGTTTCGTCAGCTCCGCGCCGCCCGTACACTGTGCATAGATTTCGCCCCACTTGCCCTAGGTGTGCTCGGATTGCAAGTGCTTTGCGAGGCGTTCCCTGATGCTACGGACCACGAGGAAATGCTTACACACTTCGTGCAACTTAGCATCACTTGGCATTACTTCGTATACCTTAACGCCACTTCGTACAGCCATGGCCAGCTAGGAACCGATCAGCTCCCCTGTGTCCTTATCCTTGCGCCACTAGTGCAAGCTACCCCGATTTTTTTTTCATGCAATCCGCATGAGTAGTTTTCTCCTTATTTAAATCCATCCCCCAATGCACCCACGAGCCAGTAATCGCATCAACGGATTTCTGCACAATAATAAGGTCACCATCACATGATATTTCCTTAAAAACAACACAATCAACAGCGAACTATCTTATATATACATGTTGATCAAGTATATCAACCATATCATTCACATAGATTAAAAACAACAGAGGGCCTAACAAACTGCCCTGGGGAACGCCGGAACTAACACGAAACACATCTGACAAGGAATTTTTTTAAATTTCAACATATTGGCGCTTGTTCCTAAGGTACGCGTTGATCCACTGAGTAATTCTGAACGGAAGCCTGATAGATTACAGGTTGTACAACAACTTGTCGTGAGGTACCTTGTCGAATTCTTTTAAAAAATTCCAAAAACAAGACATTCAACGCCGCGCGTGCTCTCGCCAGCGTTTTGACAACTGGTTGTCTGCTGTCATCGAGTGTGATCTATTCATGTTGGCTTGTGCGCGCTGACACCACGCTTGTTAATTTAGTTAGTAAGCGAATGTGTCCAAGTTTATGAAGCCGATAAACCTACTATCCCTATTCGGTATAGCTCTCTACTATTTGGCTATCGGAATTGATGCTTCGCCAACTGCGACTTTTTTCATTTCCGTAATTAGTATTGAATTAAACCCATTTAGTAGCTTTGTAGTGGGGTGATGGTGGTGATGTATACAGGCGGGGTGTGCCTGGCAGACCTGGTCAGCAATTGCTCTGACCGAGGGTCTCCTTCCGCGCCAAATATGCCACATGCGCCAATATGCCAAATATCATCAGTACTGTCTCTCGCATAAATTTGAGAAGAACGTGTAATACCTCACTGCAATTCTTAAGGCGGCGGTGCGGTGAACGGGCGAGCGCGGTTGAGCTTGTCGGCGTTGTAACAAACGCCCTGGAAAGGATGCTGTCGAATAGGGGTGTGCACTGATTTGCAGTAAGAATATAGCCTTAACTGCATATGCATGTTTCGCGATTATGCTATCAGTTGACCGCACTTCTTTCATTTCTTGTCGTTGATTCCGAGCTTTTATTCGTCCTCGCTCTCATACGACGCCATAAGCTAAATGCACTGCCACTTAGGTTGCATTCTTATCTCAGCGTAAGAATGTATTTGGCTGAGAAATTTCGTAGGAACAGCGCAGCTTAGTGAATTCCGCCCCTGATACACCATGTTCAGTGTTCCTGTGCTTCCAGTTGGCGATTTATTCGGTACAATAATTCGCCCAAATAAGAAGTCAAATAATCATTTCCTATACACAGCTGCACAGACGAATATCAACGAAGTGAAAGCAGCCTTGCCCAATGGGCAGTAATGCTGATGCGTACAGTTGTTAACTATAAACACGCATCATATTAGCTCCGTACAATATGCTACAATCGGGAACAACTAAGCTTCCAAGTGCTCGGAGGGCCTCAGTAACAACACAGTTTAGTTTTCTTAGACAAGGATGCCACAGCAAAACCTAATATAAGAAGCGCTACTCAAGCACTAATGCAGAGCTTTTCTTTTTTCTTCCAGGGCGCTAGAACAGGAACAGCGCATAAACTTCAGGTCTAGCTTCAATGTACAGGGACACACAGTAACTTAAGTATTTCACTGATCAAAATCACAAGAAGTATAACGAAGAATGCCTCTAATAAAAGTTTAATCTTCCGAAGAGCCATCAGGAGGGCTCATTGCCGCCATGTGTGGGTTGATCAATCTTTAATCTCACTGAGCAGGTTGAGGTCCTTATTTCTAGGGTCTTACATGCCAAAACCACTTCTTATTAATTTTGACCTCCTGGGGTTCTTTAACGTGCACTACAACGCAAGAACACGGGCGTTTTTGCATTTCGCCTTCGTCGAAATGCGGCCGCCACGGCCGGGATTCGATCCCGCGACCTCGTGCTCAGCAGCGCAACGCCTTAGCTGACTGAGCCACCGTGGCGGGTAGCAGGTTGAAATCCAAATAGGTTATCATTATTACTGCAACTAATCATAATAATAATTCATTACAACCAAGACAATGAAAAAATTGAATAATTATAGGCCCTTAAGCATGCTTCCGTATTGTATAAAATATTCACCAATATAATTTCCAAGAACAATTATGCCAGCACTTGGACTGCAATCAACCAAGACAACAAGCTGGCTTCAGGAAGAGATATTCCACAATGCATCCCGTCCATGTCATCAATCTGGTAAGTGAGAAATCTGCGCAGTAGCATCAAGCTCCATATATAGCTTTCATAGATTATGAAAAGGCTCAAGTTTGCAGGCGCACGTTGGAATCACGGAGTGCAAGGCAAGGTTAATTGGAGATCCCTGGGAGAGAGTGACCTTCATCCAGCAGTGGACATAAAGATAGACTGATGATGATGATGAAATGGTGATGATTACTGCAACTGTGAGTCCTAAAGAGTACGTTCTCCTGCAATCCAGCTTATTTAAAAAAAAATACTCGCCCTGTTATGTGCATCCCGCTTTGTTTGCGGCTTATTTAGGAACAATAAAACTGTGTCCGTTCTTATCGTCTCGTGCATGGCGACTGCTCCAAGCGCGTCCCAGCAACCAGCTGCGGAATTCATATAGTTCATTCATCCATTGAGTTGTGCGTGAAGTGCGATCTACCTGTCTCTTTCCTTGTGTGCTATTTTGCCTTACCTCAGTGATGAGAAGGAAACTAGAGGCATGCTTTTCAGGTTGTCATTTCCTTCTTTATCTTAATAAAGAAACGTCCGCCCGTCCCGTCCTGTCCCATCCCGTCCGTCCGTTCTGTTATTATCTATCTATCCGGAATTCTAGAAACAGCAATGAATAGCTCCTTTGAGAACCGCTTAATACATGCACTACGCTTTTAAGCACATCTTCTTCTTCTTGTTCCTGGGGTTTTACGTGCCAAAACCAGTTCTGATTAAGAGGCACGCCGTAGCGGAGGGATTCGGAATAATTTTGACCACCCTGGGTTCTTTAACGTGCGCTACAACGTAAGCGCACGGGCGTTTTTGCATTTCGCTTCCATCGAGAAGGTCGCGGGATCGTGCTCAGCAGCGAAGCGCCTTCGCTAACTGAGCCACCGTGGCGGCACTTCTTAAGCACAAACTCAACCATACATAAAGTAAGAGTTAACCTACTGATTGTCTTGGTGCCATACCTCCCACTTCAATTGCAGGGTGCTAACACGACTACGATACCCCCTAACGCCACAGTTCTGCAGAGACGAGGCCACACTTATGCCACCTGATCTACAAGTAAGAAACCATGTGAACCCCATCCCACTTCATATGACCTTCACTTCCACGTGAAACGGCTACAAGCCCGAGCAGCCATCCTGCGCAAAAGGCAGGAGTACGCAGACACCTAATTAACTGACGCGGGGTCATACCCCCGAGGTGAGACAGCGACTCCTACTTATAAGGCTGTCGCGACGAACCGGGAGAGACGGATCACAGCAGCGACCATACGCACGACTTCAAGCGCCACGGCGGAATCCGCGGCCATTGCCCTGGCCATCCGAGACGCTGAGGCCACGAGTCAGTCGGCTTATATGCTCACAGACTCGCAAGTCGCCTGCCGGCTCTTCCTTCGGGGAGTTCTACTGGCCGGGGTCCTTCGCATACTAGGACCAAGCCTCCAAACGGACCACAGGATTACCAGGTGTCCCACGCACGCCGGAGTGGAAGGAAACAATTGGGCGGATTGCCTGGCTTGAGGTATCACAGGTTGAGCCGCTATACATACCGCTGGAACGGACGCCTCTCCGACACCCAGCAGCACACCAAGAGACATACTTGTGGCACAACGACTAGGAGGACGAACCAAAGCTCCACCTCACGCCAAGCTCAACAGGCGACAGACAAACACCTACCCACACTTACACAGACTCTGCAAAATATTTCGCGGCAAACATAGCGACACATGTCCATGGTGCGACTCCACCGCGAGACTTGAACACATCACTTACCAATCAATGCACGCGGCATCCGGCAGACGCCGTCTCGCCGCTACTTAAGGACACACTCAGCAATTGGTCGGGGGAGGCACGACTCTGCGAACTGCACTTGAGAAGCCAATTAGCGACCCTCGACCAGGCTCGCCACGCCGCAATAACCGATGGGGCCCGGGAGGGGCTCCACCCACAGTAACCAAGCACAATCTTTATTTCAAAAAAGTTCTTTCTCTCTCTCTCTTCTGAGATCAGCCTATTTACGGTTTCATTCATTAGCTCTACGTTATCTTCATATTTCTGTCCTAAAGCTGCATATTTGTTTGCCAGCACCAGCCTGAATTGGTCTGCTTTTACCCTTAATGCGTCTGGGTTGGCATGTTTCCTCCTGACTAATTTTACTCTTTCTCTCTTCAAATTGAGAGAAATCTTAGACCTCACTAAACAATGGTCACTACAATTTACCCGACCAGACATTCTACATCCTACACTATGCTGGAATCGGCAGAGAGTATGAAACCTACTTCATTCCTTGTTTCTCCATTAGGGATTGATTTTCCAGGTCCACTTCCTGTTGCTGGGCTTCCTAAAGAAAGTAATCATTATTCGGAGCCTATTCCTGTCCGCGAATTCTAGCAATATCTCTGCTCTAGCGCTCCTGGAATCGATGCCGTAGTTGCCAATTTCTTGCTCACCTGCCTGCTTTTTCCCCACTTTTGCATTGAAGTCGCCCATGACTACAGTATAGTGAGTTCGCACCTACTTCATCGCTAATTCAATACCTTCATAAAACTGTTCTATTTGTTCATCATCCTGACTGGAGCTTGAGGCGTAGGATTGTAATACCTTCATTGTTTTCCTTCCATTCAGCTTTATTACGACAACTGCTACCCTCTGATTAATGCTGTAGAATTCATCCATGTTGCCTGCTTTGTCTTTATACACTAGAAATCCTACTGCAAATTCTCTTCTATACGGAAGACCTCTGTATCAGAGGACGTGGCCATTACTCAGCAGTGTATAAGCCTCACCAGTTCTTCTCACCTCACTAAGTAAGGCCAATAAGACCCCAGGGAATATCTCATCATTCTTCAAATAGCCCTGCTAAGCTAGCCTCACACGATAGGGTGCGCGTGTTGAACGTTGTCAGGTTCTGTTTTCCGTGGCAGCCTGTCCGAATGCAGAGGTTCTTAGCACCCTCTGCCGCATAACAGGTCTGACCACCTACTTGGTGAGGTGCTCCGCAACCGCTGGGGTCTGAGGGCCATGGGTTAATTGCAGGTGTCAAGAGGGATGTAGTGGCCGAATACTGTACCAGGGAGGCCAATTCCTGTTCTGGTTAGGGAGCGACTATCCTGAAGTTTAGTGGGCCATACTAATGTGGTTGCACCTGGACTAGTATAGCCCCACTAGCTCTCGGTAATATTTATTTTTTGCCGGTGTCAGGCGCCACTTCATGCCTAAAAATGTAGTGGACTGGACGAGGATTCGAACTTATCACCTTAAGATTAGAAGCCCGGTGTTGTACCTCTGCTACACGCCACTAGCATATGCAGAAGACAAAGATAAAGTTCATCAGCCTAGCAAGGGAACGATAATTAAGGATCGCCAATCAGCCTCTAGAGTCTGCATAGGAGTCTGTTTATCGAGGTCAATTACTCGCAGGGGATCCTGAGCATGAGAAGGAAATCAACAGAACAAAATGGGGTTGGAGTGCATACGGCAGACATCGCCAAATCCGACCTGGGGAGCTTACCACTGTCACTGAAAATAAAGTGTACAATCATTGCATTCTACAGGTGCAAACACATGGGGAAGAAACTTAGAGGATAACAAAGCAGCTCGAGAACAAAGTTAAGGACCGCAAAAAGAGCGATGGAACGAAAAATGTTACACCTAACCTTAAGAGACAGGGAGAGAGCGGTGTGGATCAAAGAGCAAACGGCGATAACCGATATTCTAATTGATTAAGGGGAAAAAATGGAGCCGGGCAGGCCATGTAATGCGTATAATTGATAACCGGTGGGTCATTAGAGTTACAGCATGGATACCAAGAGAATGGAAGCGTAGTCGAGGACGGCAGAAAACTAGGTGGGATGATGAAGTTAGGGAATTTTCTGGCGCAAGTTGGAATCTTACTGCAAGACAGGGGTAACTGGAGATCACAGGGAGAGGCCTTCGTCCTGCGGCGTACATAAATACAGGCTGATGATGATGATGATGATGCTGTAAAGGAAAAAAAACATGCTACCTTTTAGTTTCTGGCCTTCCCAAGGAAGGAAAGAGTGGAGAAGGAAAGGCAGGGAGGTTAACCAGTTCAGGACAACCGGTTTGCTACCCTACACATGGGAGCGGGGTGAGGGGGAATGAAAGATGGGGAGGAGAGAGAGAGAGAGAGAGCACATAACGTACACAGCACACACATCGTCAGTCACAGTCCGTCACTCTTGCGTGATGCGTGACATCACTGTCATAGCCGCTTGTCCAAGCCCGTTTCCTTTAAAAACCTAAGCAGTCCCTTCGTTGCTTTCAGCTGCGATGTCTTCTGTCGACGACACGCGAGAATGGTTTCAATTGACAGTGGTCGATTGTCCAGGTGTGCTAGAACGGACGCCAGAGACTGTCTCGGAACATTATATTCAGGACAGTCGCATAGAATATGTTCTAGCGTCTCCTCGCAAAGACAGGCATTGCAAAAAGGGTTGTCGGCCATTCCAATGAGGAATGAATAAGGTTTCGTGAATGCCACCCCTAGCCATAAGCGATAAAGCATAGTGGCCTCTTTTCGGCGGAGTCCAGTTGGCATACAGAGATGCATCAAAGAGGGCAGGTGGTAGTGACGATTGCTCCGGTTGGTCTGGCTGCTTGGTGTGCACCATAGAGAGAGCGTGATCTCCTGTGCAAGCACTCGAAGTCTGCTGGCTGCGTCGGACCGTGAGAGCGGTATGGCCTCTTCCTGTGTGTCGTCAAGAGCTGCCCGAGCGGCATTATCGGCGTTTTCATTCCCTATGACGCCGCAGTGACTTGGAAGCCACTGAAACGTCACGTGGTGTCCTTTCTCCTGTGATGTATGGAGTAAGTATCTAATATCGAATACGAGCTGCTCGTATGGCCCGCGACGCAGAGCTGATAGCACAGATTGTAGGGCTGCCTTTGAGTCACTGAAGATTGACCATTGTCGAGGTGACTCCCGAATGACGAAACGAAGTGCCGCACGAAGAGCAGCTAGTTCCGCAGATGTCGATGCCGTTGGGTGGTCAGTCCTGAAGCTAATGGTAATAGCTCTTGCTGGGACAACCACAGCACCGGACGAACACTGGAGGTTTGTGGAACCATCAGTATAAATATGTACACTGTCCGCATACCTCTCGTGTAGAAGAAGCAGAGACAGTTGTTTCAGCACAGGTGACGACAGCTCAGATTTCTTCTTGATTTCTGGTACACTGAGATGTACTGTGGGGCTAATAAGACACCAAGGGGGTATCGATGGTTTAGATGCAGCGGTGAAGCCCGAGGGAAGTTTGTCGTTGTACTTGATGATAGTTTTAGAGAACGATGCTTGGCGCCGGTCCGAAGGTAGTGTTGCAAGGTGGTGATAGGGGGCACGTGCAAAATGTCTGATGTGCGTTCTCAGGGCTTCCACCGTAATGTGAGTTTGCATCGGATGGTCCCGAGAAATCGCAATAGTTGCCTCTGTTGACGTGCATCTGGGTAAACCAAGGCAAACTCTGAGTGCTTGAGGTTGTTCTGCCTGCAGAACACGAATATTTGTCTTGCAAGTGTTGTTCAGTACAGGTAGACTATATCTTAAAAACCCAAGAAAGAGAGCTCTGTAGAGTTTCAGCATTGCCTCTACTGACATCCCCCATGTCTTTCCTGTCAAGTATTTAAACAACTGGGAAGTTGCTGTCAGGCGCCGTTTCATGTAGGCCACGTGTGGGCTCCAACAGAGGTCTCGGTCAATGATTACGCCAAGAAACCTGTGGGTTCTGACATAGGAAATGGTCCGCCCACTGATTGAGATGACATAAGGCGTCATTGGTTTGCGAGTAAATGCCACTAGTGCGCATTTTTCTGGTGATATGCTGAGACCTTGTTTACACAAGTAGCTCGCTGTCAAAGTTGCTGCTCTTTGAAGCCGCGCTCGTATCTGAGGACGTGTGACTGCCGAAGTCCAGACACAGATGTCGTCTGCGTATATTGAAATCTTGATGGTAGTTGGTAAGTATTTAGCAAGTCCAAGAAGAGCGAGGTTGAATAGCGTCGGGCAGAGAGCACCGCCTTGAGGAACGCCTCTGCTCGTATAGCGTCGCGTAGTCGGGCCATCGTCAGTTAACACAAAGAATGATCTTGCAGATAGGTAACTTGCAATCCACAAGAAGACTCGACCACCTAGGCCAACCGTCGCAAGAGCATCGAGAATGGACTCATGTAATACGTTATTGTATGCGCCTTTCACATCTAAGAATAAAGCTGCAGATAATCGCTTACGGAACCTTTCGTGCTGAACATACGAAACGAGATCAACTACATTGTCGATGGAAGAGCGGTCACGTCGGAAACCGGCCATGGAATTCGGATAAATCTTGTAGTGTTCAAGGTACCATTCTAGGCGGCCAAGGAGCATCCGTTCCATTACCTTGCCTACACAGCTGGCCAGCGCTATTGGGCGGTAAGTGGTGAGCTCGAGTTGGGATTTGCCCTGCTTCAAGAGTGGCACCAGGCGGCTTACTTTCCATTCGTCAGGAACGTTTCCCTCCTGCCATGAGGAGTTGTAAAGGCTCAACAATTCTCTCCGTGCAGATTCTCCAAGATAGCACAAGGCTCGGTATGATATACCATCTGGACCCGGAGATGAAGAGCTTCACGTAGCCGGTGTTGCCGATCCAGGTGGAAAACAGTGAGCCTGCTGGTTTTGTTTGTGACGTATCCATCAATTGCAGCACATGCGTTTCAAGCGTTCTCGTCGCCTTGCAATGCAATTTCAAAAGGCGGTTAACACAAATTGCGTAAACCACTTGCTCGTTACACTGGTTATCTACAATTACACAATGTTCAAACGCAGAAGACAAAGAACGTATGCTCTACCGGAGAGCTCGAAGCAATTTAAATGCTTACAACTATGTAGTTTGGGGTGGTGTTAGGTCAGGTGTTTATTTCAAAAACCGTCAGGTTCCCCTTCAATGACTCAGCCAACGATTCATCTCATCTTACCATCACAGCTCCGTGGTATGGTAAGCATTCGAAAAGTGCAACATTTTTGCTAGACATTACAACAGCATACACCTTTAGCAATCTCAACATACAACGGCGGGGTGACGCAGCGCCATCGTGTACGTGCGCGTTTTTGGCTCGTAAGAGGCTGAACCCTAAGATAAATGGGTGTGTTTGTTCGCTCTCCGCAATACATTAAGGAGCTGCTTTATTTTAGGCTTGTTTTCGTCCTTCACTCTCCAAGTTTCAAGTTCAAAACGTTTCGTCCGAAGTTTCCAGGCGCTTGAAAGACGACTTGTTTCCACTGTAATAAGATACCAGCTGAGAAAGACGCTGAAATCCAACTTATCTAGGCACGCGCCTCGAGAAGGGTGTAAATAAGTAATTGATGGCGCCAGTGCTATGACGAAACGGCAGAAACGACGATAATTACTCAGTGCGCACGGATGGGGCATAAACAGAAAAACAATGGCGCATGTGGTTCAGCTAAAAGGGCAACAAAACACGACCAGAACAGAACAGGTTTGCGAGTAACGAGAAAACAAGTGCCACCTCTTGCCGTATACCGGTCATACGAGGACAGTTGCCGCAAAACATAGTTCGCACCGAGGTAATTACCGCGTTATACTTAGACGAGTAGCAGGCAGCGTTGGCCGACAACATTCAGCAGCTTGCGATGCACTCGGCCCTATATACTACACGTGTACGTTTACAAAGCCACGCGCTTTTGTGGCGTGGCTTTCGCCATAGAGCTTCCTACAAAAGTAAATAGAGGGCGCTCCGAACCTTGAGCTACCTAGGGAATAAGCGGACGTCCCCTGTGTCTTATTTTCGCTGGCATTTCTGGCCGCTGCCATGAAATGAAAGCGTTCTAAGTCGACAACTTGAACATTTTTGTGGAAATTGCGTTGGTGGAATCGTGCTTGCACTGTTATAGCCGACCTTTGCCAAGCTCACCGTGTGGTGCAGCTTCTGTGAACTCGCTCTTTGTCAGTTACCCACGGCAGGGGTTGGTAACAGTAAAGACCTGCTCTTAGCGTTCTGTCATTTGTACTCAGAAGCACAAGTCTAAAGTTCATGAAAAAGTATGTTTTAAGGAGAACTCAAGCGCGTAGTCAAGTAATCGTTCACCAATGAAGCTGTAAATCAAGCGAGACTTGAGGAAGACTTGAGTTAGAATTGTAGCCGTTTCTGGAGCTATGCCAGAGCATAAGGTAAAGTGAAATAAACGTGACAGTAGTGAAATCGCAGCATAAGCTCTTCTCCAGACCAGATGGGGAATGCGAGACACTTGCTAAACATTTCATTGGAAGTTTCTGGCGTGCATTCTGTTTGCCTGGCACCATCAATTTTATGAATAAGGCTGATTGCTTAGTATGCTCACCCACCGCAGAAGAAGAGGTATTCAAGTCAATACGCAAGGTGACACTGAAACTCATTGCGGTCTTCTTCGCGCGGTCGGCCTTGCCGCTCGACTGCGTAGGGCTCCTTCCTGATCTTTTCTTTTATTCCCCTTACCCCGTGCCTGTGCAGTGTTGTTGAGGTGTCCTCAGAGCTTGAGACAGTTACGGCGCAGCACTTCTCAGTTTTCTTCCTTTAAGATTCGTATACTACTACGAAGCTCACTTCGGGAAGTTAAGACATTCCTAACTTAATAATCAAGGGCTGTACTGATATTTTCCTTCCCGCCTTAACATACTTGTTCAATAAAACCTCAGAAACTGGTGTTCTTGCCGTATGAGTGGAAAATAACATTGATTGTCCCTGTAATTAAATCTGGGACCTCCTGTGATATCAATGTTCTCGTCCCTTTTCTCTTTGTGGTTTTTCGATTGTTTTGGAAATGGTTATTTACGATCGACAAAATTGTTATTTTAAGGAAACGTTCGCACCCGTGCAACAGAGTTTTCAGAAAGTAAGATCAGCAGGAACACGCTTTCTTGGCTATAGCGCTCCAGTTGTAACAAACCTCGGTCAAAGTGACACAATGTATTCTGATACGACCAAAGCATTCGATGCCGTTTCTTACGTGATGCTGTTGTCAAAATTAAAGACTTATGGGTTATGTCCTCGTTATTTTTGGTGTATTGCTAGCTACCTAACCAATCACCAGAACCAGGTGAAATTCTTGGATTGCCTTTCTAATCCATTCGTGTCTTCCTCGAGAGTGTCCCAGTGTTCTAACCATGGGCCGCTGCTGTTTTTATTGTTTGTAAACACTTCGCCGTAGTCTATTGAGCATTATGAGCACTTGCTGTTCACTGATCACATCAAAGTGTAATTCAGAATGGTAAGCTCACATGAGTGCCAGTTGTTACAACATGAACTCAGTTCTATTGAAAAGGGTGCTTACTCAACAGGCTTCATTTATATCTGAAAAAAAACTACAGGAATGTCCCTCACTCGGGAGCTTACGGTATTTAGGTTTTGTTATTGGCTTGCAGGGAAAAGCCAAAAACAAAACTCCATACAATATTTATTTATTTATTTTATGTATCTTTTACCCACAGCGCCGATGTAGGAATACAGGGGGGGGGGGGGGATGATACATATAACACAACACATAAATTCAGGTATATGGCCGCAGAGACAACAAAATTAGAAAACCAGCATCGTTATCAACAAAATAACCGAGAAGCATAACATACATCCATGCAGTACACAAGTGTGTTTTAAAACCCAAAAGTGTGTTATAAAGCAAAAGAAAACATAAACGCAGTACACATGTGAACGCAGAGATACAGGTACATAATTTAGACACGGGTATTTCGCACAGGAACACTTTGCAATGACAAGCACAAGTGGGTACACCCTGAAACACATGAAGCATGGCAGCTGCGCACAGATAACAGCTTCGAATCTAACGATGAAATGACGTGACCTGGCTCTAGGAAGAATAGAATGCTTCATCTGGTGCGATAGCCGTAATAGCAGACGGCAGACGGTTCCATTGGCAAACGGTTTTTGGAAAAAAAAGTTGTCGCAGTTTCACCTGAAAGGCGAAGCATCAATTGCGATAGCAAATTTGTAGAGAGCTATACGGAGTAATGATATTAGCTTTATCAGCTGTATAAACTTGGACATGCAGCAGCACCGGCAACGCGCAGAACTGATGTCGAGGCCGTCGGCGTTTTGCCCGTGTTCGCTCAAAATGCGTGTGGCGTTGGTGACTGTTGCCGGAGCCTCTGATATAAATGGGCACTTGGTGCCGCAGCTAAACGTCGCCTCCCTTCCCTTCCCCTCCCCCCCTCCCCCACGGCCTCTCGCGCGTCGGAAGAAGGCGCGTTTGCTCTACATATATGGTGATTGTAAAGGAGGAAAGAGACGCCTACTTCTGCAGCCCTTAAGGGAGCACGGCGCCGAACGCGCGTTTGTTCTCCGCCGTGCGTTCACTCCCCGTGAAAGCGCACGCCCCTCGCACCCTTTCACTCGCACATACAGAGTTCGGCGGCGCGCGGCGCTTGGCGCTGAGCCGTGCTCCCTGCGACGATTTCATCTCCATTGACGTCATACGGAACCTCACGGCGACGGCGACGGCGACGGCGACGCCGACTGCAGAAATCTGCTTTTGAGTGTCCATATAATTGCTATCGCAATAAAAGAGTTGCCTGTATGCTGCCGGCCTGCATTTATATTCACGTACTTCTTGAGCATGGTCCAGGCGTGAGGATACGTGGATACGTAATATGGTTTGAGGATACATGTGTCGCGTGGAATTCCAATGTAGGAATGGTATATTTTATGGAAAAGTTTGAGCCTGATTTGGTTCTGTGGTCGTTTAATGATTCCCAAGCTAAGACTTTCTTAGCGATTGTTGCAGTGAAGTTAGGATGTTTGAATGATTTCCCAAGTACGAATCGAGCCGCCGAAGTCTCGATAAGACGCTACGCGATATCGATAAAGCACTACTACGGTACCACGATACCACGTGAATACATGCGTATCGCATATGAAGGACCACGCAGTTCAAATAGACAGCTATCTGCAGTATTCTCTACTTGTGTAGAATATTGTTAATATTGCCCTACGACTCATTGTTGCAGTTTCAAGGTTAACAAAAAAATGCCAGGCCTGCGCGGCACACGCAGCACAGTCACAGCGTAAGCTAGACGAGCATTTCGATAGTACTACCTAGTAATTTAAGTGAATGCGTCAGGAACGTGCTTGGGACGCCATCGCGCGTGCAAGCCGACGCGTTCCATCGCCGATGGCTAGCGTCGATCGGCCCGGCCAAGCGGCCGACAATGCAACTACGGCTGACACATTAGCTCTCTTTGCTACAGTGGCTAGAACACCATTGCAACGGGCCCGACGCGGCCTGCTTGGGACGCCGTCGCGCGTGCAAGCCGACGCGTTCCATTGCCGATGGCTGGCGCATTTCCCGCTCTCGGATAGGAAGCGCTTGCGTGGCTCCGTGTTAGATCACGGCCGCTGGATAAAAAAAAAGTATTTTTTATTGCGATAGCAATTATATGGACACTCAAAAGCAGATTTCTGCCGTCGGCGTCGCCGTCGCCGTAGCCGTCGCCGTCGCCGTGAGGTTCCGTATGACGTCAATGGAGATGAAATCGTCGCCGATGATGATGATAAGTGGTTCTTGAGGGAAAGGGAAAGGTTGGCGCTATCTTCTGCAGCCCTTGAGGGAGCACGGCTCAGCGCCGAACGCTGTATGTGCGAGTGAAAGGGCGCGAGGGGCGCGCGCTTTCACGGGGAGTGAACGCACGGCGGAGAACAAACGGGCGTTCTGCGCCGATGATAAGTGGTTCTTGAGGGAAAGGGAAAGGTTGGCGCTATCTTCTGCAGCTGAGCCGTGCTCCCTCAAGGGCTGCAGAAGATAGCGCCAACCTTTCCCTTTCCCTCAAGAGCCACTTATCATCATCATCATCCCTTGAGCCGTGCTCGCTTAAGGGCTGCAGAAGTAAGCGTCTCTTTCCTCCATTACAATCACCATATATGTAGAGCAAACGCGCCTTCTTCCGACGCGGGAGAGGCCGTGGGGGAGGGGGAGGGAAGGGAGGCGACGTTTAGCTGCGGCACCAAGTGCCTATTTATATCAGAGGCTCCGGCAACAGACACCAACGCCGCACGCATTTTGAGCGAACGCGGGCAAAACGCCGACGGCGTCGACAATAGTTCTGCGTGTTGCCGGTGCTGCTGCATGTCCAAGTTTATACAGCGGATAAAGCTAATATCGTTACTCCGTATAGCGCTCTACAAATTTGCTATCGCAATTGATGCTTCTCCTTTCAGATAAAACTGCGACAACTTTTTTAGGGGCGAAGCTCCTTAGGGTGTGGGTGTGTCCCTCCTCTGTAGTATGTAGTAGTAGTAGTAGTAGTAGTAGTCGTAGTAGGTAGCCACGTCTACTTTTATGAAAAAAAAACATTCCGAAAGTTGTGTCCGTAGCGTGGAATCGAACCAGGGACCCCTCGCTTCCGAACGCGCGGCGCTAGCCACCACGCCACGAAGCGCACATGGACACACGCACCACGATGACAATAAATACCCAACATTAACGAAAGACTGCGCGTTTCGAACGCGTTTGTGCTAGCGCGTTACGGCCCGTGTAAGAAGCTGGTGTAAGACGCTGTGGCCTCTTCGCCTTACCCCCGTATTCATAAACGCTCCTCGACTGGAACTTGACTTGCCACCGCATTGGGCAGCGCATTCGAAACTCTCTCATAAAGCCGTCATAATGAAGGGACAACGCAAGCCATCCATCGTCTAAGAACAAATTAAAGTTGATTTTGTATATATACACACAGTGTTTCTCACGTCTTTACATGATGATCGACTGGGCGAATTACACGGAAGATTCATGGTTTACCGATGATTCCCTCCGGAGCTTCGCCCACTCATCATTATTCACCCCGTGGATATGCTGTGATTTTTTTTCGCATGCGATAGCGGCTACGGGGCGGTGGCATCATCGTGACCCGAAACGGCTATTGGAATGAGCCCATAACAGCTTACGCTGTAACATTGTAGATATAGATGTATTGGCGATCTATACTTAGGGCTGGTTCGTTCCCGGCATCATTTGTTTTGAACTGTGTGTGGCTTTCTTACAGCAATTTAGTTGAAAAAAATGCAGCGTACATTTGTGCGCATTGTTTTACAGTTATATAAATGTTTTTTGTAGTTATGAGTTATATTGGCAAACTTGGGTGTTGTGACTCTGAGTGAAAGACACCTTTATCGCGACATGACATTTCTACGCCAAATGTGCAAGATGACCTCAATATTTCCACATTGCTGACGTCCTTATGCTTCCGCATGTCATCTTCTAAAACTACTAAGTATCAGTGTACATTTTATACTGTCATTCGTTTACTATGCCCAATGTCATGACTGCAGGAAACATGCGATTCTATGTTTCTGAACAGTGACCTGTATTTTTAACTTCACATAAAACTTTGCATATAATATTGTGGGACTGTATAGCCATATTATTCATGTCCAGCTTTGGGATCGCTTTTTTGTATGTTTCTCGTGTACCATTACTCACTTCACAAATATTTTTCTTTCTTGCAATACTTCTTAAGCCAGGCCTGACTGTGCCAACGTGGGAGCGGCCCGCTGCGCCCTGAGTCGCGTACCTCAGGACTTTTATTAAAGTTTTACATCCATCCATCCATTGCAATACTTTACTCCCATCATGCAAAAAATGCGAAGTGCGCAAAAAATATGGCGCAGTGAGCTGTCGCCAACGCCACAAGGCCTATTGGCAGCTACAAGAAATGAGTCAATCAAATGAAAACTTATTTATTATAGTAGAGTGGACTAGTATTTTTCTATATCTGTTCTCCTTGAAGAAAGAAAAAATGCGAAAGGCAGTAAGGTTAACCAGGTAACACCTCGCTCGCCATGTTAGACAAAAAACAGAATGCAAGGGGAAGGCGTTAATATAATGATATTATACTGATATGGCGTATTGAGAACACGAGGCCTTTCTCTATACTGAGAATAGTTCTTATGGCATCCCTGTGGTGCAAGAGTGTTATTCCGACATTCTATCATAAGAGCACCTCTGTAAAAAGCATTTGCTGTTATTTCTCTAATATTCAGCTGCCTTGGTTTGATAAAACGGGGTAAAAGATTGCATCCTTTTTTATATATCGATTTGACTTTATATGAAAAACTGGTGAGTGCGGCCTCATTGGAAGAACATGTGCTTGCTCCTCGGTCGTTCTTAGCAGAGACAGCGATGCAGCTCTGTGGCGGCATAGTGTTTAAAACCTAATCATATGTCGGTTTGAAAATTTTCTATAATAATTTCCACTCAAGGAATGCAGTAAACTGCAGCAGTAATAAACAGACGACATGTTACTTTTTCTGCGAATTGCATCTGATGTGTCACTTAATGGGTAACCGATGGTGTCCCTGAGCTCTCGTGCAAATCGCTACTTCAGAACCCTCGAGCTCATCACACTCACCGGTCAGAAATGTCCCCTTACTACGGAAGTCATCACTGAAGTCAGTTTTCGCACTTGTCTTGCATCTCTCTCCTTCTCTTTCACTTTCTACTCTGGCCTGGTAAAGTATGTTGAGTAACTCGGAAGTCTTAATCGGGCATTATATGACCGCTGCCTTCAGCCTCCAAAAGAGAAGTAAAAAATTATTTGCACACTTTAGTGTAGGGAGAATACCCGCTTAAAGTACTCCGGCGTTTTGACACTCGGGAAGTATTAAGCATCGTCTTAAGCCAGGCGATTAATTTTCTTTTGGCAACATTTAGGGTGTCACATGCCAAAACTGGTGACAGTAGCGTCACCTGCAGTGCGGGAATTTGGGGGCCTTATTGTTCCTTCGAGGCAGTGGAGGAACGATGCCAGAACCTTAATCTCCACCGCCTCCAGCGGTGGCAAAAATAGCACGACGGAGAAGTATGGAGTTCACGCGACTGTCTGGTCACCCAAGCAGCGCTAAATATTCAGGCGCGTCGCGGGAAAGTGGCGACAGCTGCGGGACACACTTATCACCGATCGCTGGTCACTTTCACGCCGAAAAACTTTCGCCTAACGCGTCGCTCTTCGCAGAACGCAATATGAGTACGGTTTAGTGCGTAACTCTAGTGAAGCGGAAAGTAGCGAGCACCCACTGCGAAAGTTTCGACACAGCAGTTTTCTCTTGCAAAAAAAAAAAGTGAGGGCCAAACAAAAGAAAAAAAAAACGACTTAAGTAACTGCAGTCTCTGCCATGTGTCCGTGAATTTACGAACTTCACACTTTTGCTTTTTTCTTCTTCTCGATGTCGGAGCGTAAAACGTTCGCGTAGGTTTAAGCGGCTAACTTTTAAACGCATCTCCATTTTCTTTCCTGCCCAGGTTCTGTAACAGCAAGTATTTGGAACAAGATTTTATTGGAAGTAACTATAACTACTAAATGCTATCATGGGCTCAGCAAGGAAATTGCGGTCAAGTTCTCCAGCGCGTGCAATATATAGCTCATTGCTATGGCATCACTGGATTTCTCTACCGCAATTTCATTAGAGAACAAAAGTGGACATGTTTTCTACATTCGTCCGTCAAATCTTTTACACTGGCAACGAGCGGTGCTGTCACTGACGTTGCTATTTCGTCTGGCTAACGCCTCCGCTTTACCAACCCCCTAGGGCTAAATAAAATGCACAAGAATTTTTGTTCAACACCACCACTTCATTGCACCATGCTGCAGACAATGAAAGCCCAACCTAACTGCCTATACTATAAAACGACATTTTGATTCCCTGTTCCCGTCTTTTTATTCTTCCTCTCTCCCTCTCTCTGTTTGCCCTCTGTCCAACTCCAGTATCCCCCACTCCAGTGCAGGGTAGCAAACCGAAAACTCACCTCTCGTTACCCTCCCTGCGTTTCCTCTCGCTTTCTCTATCTGATTCCTACAATGATGCCTTGAGCACGCATCTGTTCAACAAATCGCAAAATAATGCCTGTAAAAATATACCTGTCTCACAGGTCTCTGTAAGACACGCCGACTCGTTAGTAGAGCACCCAGTCAAATTTCGATGGTTTCGTGATATAGGTGAAACATTCAAGCTGCTGCGTGGGCAGAAATTCGTTTAATTCGTTTAACGGCGTTTAACTTCCCGAAACGGCACACTTGGTCACGAGGAACGCGGTCACGAGGTCATGAGGGGCTTCAGATTAATTTGCACCATCTGCGGGGTTCTTCGTCATGCTCTCAAATCTAAGCACACAAGCGTGTTTACATTTCACCCGGTCGAAATGCGGCTGTCGAGGCAGGGGATCGAACTCGTGACCTCGTCCTCAGCATCAGAACGCCACAACCGCTAGACGAGCCACCGCGCCAGGTCTCACTCCTCCCGTATACATAACTCGGCAGAACTGCCGGCCTCGCCATGTCACCCAGATATTTATTATCTCCTTGTCATGTGGTGTCAGTGAAATAAAGAGTTTAACAAGCCAGTTTTCATCACCAATTAAACAAACAAATGCGCAGCATGACCTGGAAACATACACTGCGCTATTTGTAGCTTTCAAGACCTTAAAAGATAATTTTCGTTGATGTCAACGTGCCCGTTAGCCTCGAAGCCGAAACACAGCAGTATGAGAGTTATTCCCTCTAGCGTAGCTGTGTGGCAGACATTGCGGCCGCAAAAATTCTATCCAATTAGCGGCTGCCTTGCAGCATCGAGCCAAACAAAACTGATTGGAAATGATAGGCTGACGAGTCAAGTTGATAGGCTTTTTTTGCGTGACTGTAGCGAATCCGGCTTAGTGAATCCTGTGATCTCCGATGAGAGACATAATAAGAAAGCGACGATAAGCTTCGCCGCAGGCAAATATGCTACTGGAGCAGTAATGTGGCGGCCACGCTTGCTAAATTTACCGTGGTGATAGAAACTATTAAATGAAACACTCATGCTTCAGTTTCCGGCACAGTATTTTGTTAGTATTTAAGAAGAAAGTTGGCGTTCCTTTCTGCTGCTGAATTTGGCCACTTTGTTCACAAATATGTTGAGCATACGTAACTGCGTGCGTTGGCCACGTATTCTACTTCATCCTCTTGAAGTATGCGGTCCCTTCGGACACAGCAAGTCTAATTTGTCTTATGACTGCCCACAGCCGGGCTCCCGATAACAACATAAGACGCAGACTATATAATTTTTGGTACAGAGTACCAATAGTTCCTAACGATACTAACAAAATGCCAATCAGAAACGGCCACGCATCACTATGCCTGCAACTTACAGCGCAATGAAGAGTAAAAGGTTGTGCAGTGGCAGAGTATAATGTCGTTCGCAAAAAGCTGCGAATACGTGAGCTAGGCACGTGCCGCCTCATGACAGCAACTGTACAGTGTTGAGCAACCACTAAGAGCCGATAAAAACAGAAGTCCCGCCCACGCAATCCATCAGTATTCTCGTCAGGAACGCAGTTGGCTACATCTATGCATAGTAATTAAGTAAGGGTTGCATGTTTTAGCAGGGTCTTGCTTTTTTTTTTTGGAGGGGAGGGAGGTTTCTTTTTCAATTGCATTGTTGGTCTGGCTTACTTGCCTCTATTAGCTCTTCACTTATTAAGACGCGTTTATATTCGCTTTCTTTTCTTTTGCTATCTATTGTTATTCCTTTTGGTGTCCTGCCGTTCTTTCCGTTTCTTTCTTCTTTCATTTCATGTGCAACGCCCTTTTTGTCCCAGTGTTTTTATTCATTGATCCCGAGACCTTCTTTCTTACTGGTCTTTGGAGTCCGATTCGGACTGTCTAACGTAAATATTTGTTTTGTCTTCAGGACAATAACGTTCTTATATTTATTTTGCTGTATCGGGGAGTATGGTTAACGCTTTAAGTGCACTCTTGCTTTCATTTTGGTGCACAAAATGTTTCATACTTTCCCTCAGCCCTAAAATGTCCGCAAGCACTTTACAGCCAACACAGTTATGCAATACTGCTTGTAATACTCTAAAAGTTAACATTAAGTAATTCTCATGGCAAGCTAAAGAAACTGTAAAGAGAAAACTTCGTATAGCTTCAGGCAATAAGCTTCATATAGCATTTCAGAAACTCCATGAATCTATTATTACCTCAAAGTACAAACTCCCCCCCCTCCCCCCCCCCACCAAAAAATGTGGTAAGGCAAGAAAATAAATAATAATAATAATGATAACGTAATGAAATATTTTTGTTGTTTTTGTTTTTTCAAAGGCCTCAACCGGTTCACGTTGCATCATTCGCATACTGCCGTATTACTTGTGTTGCTCGGTGATGCCTAATTAATCATGCAGTGCTTCCTCAGACAAGTCACCTTCCTACAAAATCCCGTTCTCGTATACCTAGATACCTCGTTGTTATAAACCATCACTCATAGAAAATACCGCTGCATAACATGACTCACTGAAATAAGCTTCTATGGGAGACATTACGCGACTATTTCGTTTATTCGAGAGGGATACGACGACAGCCCGTAGCTTTTTCGGCCACCATTAATGACATTTGCGCTCGTGTCACGTTGCAAATTTCACTGACTCACAGTTATATAACGTTAATGGAAGACCTAAATAAGGAAATCGTAGGTGTGAACCTGCAATAGGATGGTCTACCCGCTGTGCTCCGACGTTCCGACACGGCTTCCCGAACGTGTCTCGATAATTAAGAGTGCGCCCGACAGTGATTGTGTCAGGTAGTACGTGTAGGTCGTTGCTATGGTGTTTATAAAGCTGAATGGAATGCGAACCAGCCCTACTATACCCGGTTTGTGCGCACATTTACTAGAGGACCGCTTTCTTTGCCATGGCGGTTAGACACTGCAATCACGCCAAAAGTTAGGTTCTAACGCAGCATAGAAACGTGTGTACATGTTCATCAGCCCTCGCCTAGTAGGCCTAATCGTAGCGTTTCGGACACCACGCGTCCCATGTTCTACGAACAAATCTTTATAAACAGCTGCTGATGTGATTAGAAATTGTGGTTGTGCAAGTGAGCTTCGTGCACTTGCATTCTGAAGATTAGTTTGCAAAACCGTCTTCGTTAGTATCCCAAAATGTGCAAGAGGGCAAAGAGACAGCCGGACGTTTAAGTCACTGTGTAGTGTACCGCGAGAAAAAGCATTATAAGGTGCGGCGCACATTAACCCTATCAATATTTTCAAGCCATGGGCCCACGGGTTCACTTGAATGGAGTACGGCCACCGGCATTTTTCCCCCGATAGCGTTAACGGCCCCGTGTCGCAGAAAATCCGGTGTCGGCGGCGTTCTCCGTTAGAGAAAATTATATTTAGGTATATGTATATGCCACGCCTTGCTATATGACATGCATTATGTGCGGGTTATATTGCCACACCATTATAGCACTACGGTTGCTCATACCTTCTCTTATATTCTTGACAAAATTATTCCTCGGAAATTTGAGAATGACAGCCCGCAAACAAGTGTCACGAAACAACACCGACAGCGCATGCCTTATATGTTAAATCTACCCAGACTGAAATATTATATGTGCGAAACACTAACGGGAACCTGAAAATGATGCTATTTTTTTTGGCACGGCTGTGCACTACATCCGGGATCGGGCCACGCGAGAAGGCGTGCTTCAATCAGAAAGCTCGCCTTCGTGCACAGCGTTCGCCGCCAACGTTTCGCAGTAAACGGTACGGTTACATAACGGTACGGTTCCAGAGTGGACTGATGCGTTTAAACGGTCAGTCGAATTTTTATCTAAAATGTGTCTTGCCTTGTTTGAGCTCTTACTTGTCCTCGCGGGTGACGTTGAACAGAATCCCGGACCTATGTCCAAGGCTGAAGTAGATACCTTTGCTGCCGCCTTGGATATAATCAGTAAGCTAGAAGGTACAGTCAGGGCTATGCTGGCCGATTTTAAAAATTCCCAAGAGGGCAGGCAGCTGCATTGGAAACCGTACGCAAGCATGTAGCTAATGAAAAGGCTCTGCGTGACGACTTAAAACACGCGAAAGAAGAACACGCTGTAGCCGTGAAAGAAATTTCACTACTAAAACAAAGATAGTGACGTTGGAGACAACTATCCCGCGTCAACCGGCTGCCGATTCTGAATCATGCACTGAAACATTGCGAGACGTATCTAATCAACTGAATCAAATAAATTCTTGATGTGACAATGCGGAAAACCGAATGAGGCGATCCAACCTGCTTTTCTTTGGATTAGACGACGAAGCCAAAGAAAACTGGGCTGATTCAAAAGAAAAGGTTATCAAATTCTGCTCCGAAAAATTGGGCATCGAAATGTCGACTGCTCAGTTTGAAAGAGTTCATAGGTTAGGGAAGTATGCGGAAGACAAGAAAAGGCCTGTTATAGCTAAAATGACTTTCTTTAAAGACAAGGGAAGCAGTCCGTCTTCTGCACGAAAACTTAAAGAGCTTCTCTATCCGCGAAGATTTTTAACCAACTAGACGAGAGGCAAGAAGGCAATTGATTGCATTTGCTAAGGCAAAAGGCAAGCCTTTTAGCCTTTCTACTGACAGATTGTGCATTGAGGAGGCAATTTATGTTTTTGACAACACCCGTAAAGCTGTAGTCCTTTGTAGCAGATTGCTAAAAACCACACCGCGTAATCCGAACTGTCGAAGATCAGAGTCACCTACAACCGTGCCATCATTATCACTATCATTCACAAAAATTCGAAGCCTGCTGCCTAAGCGCGACGATGTTGCCTCGTTTCTTGATGACTGCAATTCTGATATCGTTATTCTCACTGAAACGTGGCTACATCCCGATATAGCCGATAATGAAATCTTCCCCGGCGATAACTCTTTTAGCATATACAGGTGTGACCGCACTGGAAAAGGTGGTGGCGTATTCTAGGCTTCAACAAAACAATTAAATGGCATGTTATAACACCAATTCTTTTATTGAAATGGTATGGGCAGAATGCCTAACCCGTACAACAAAGTGTTAATTGGAGGCTGTTATCGCCCTCCCGATTCGAATCAGTGCGTTCTTGTTGAACTGCGCAATAGCATTACAAAAGCAATGAACACCTGTCAGGCTGATATCATTTATCTCCTTGGAGACTTCAATTTTCCACTGATTGATTGGAATAAACTAACATCATCCTGTCGGTTGTCATTTGAGTTTATTTCTTTAATGTTAGATTACAATTTATTCCAAATGGTTACGCAACCCACCCGCGGCACTAACATTTTAGACTTAGTTTTTACTAGTGCCCCCGAAACATTTGGTGAAGTGACTTACTTAGAGGGCTTTAGTTACCATAAGTTGCTTCAACTTACTCTTAATGTCCCCTTGCAGTTTACAAGCGTCACTAAGAAAAATATCCGTTACTATAACAAAGGCGACTACAACAAAATAAACGAGGAGCTTGAGACGTTCCTTTCTCAGACTTTCTTGCCTTTGTTGTCAGCTCGGTTAGTTGACGAAAACTGGCTTCTTTTCAAGCCAAAGCTATGCGCGTTAGTAGAAAAGTATATCCCGCTAATGAAAATAACAAGTGATAAAAGGAACCCATGGTTCACCCATTACCTTCGACCTTCGAAATAAGAAGAAAAGGTTGTACACGAATGCGAAGCGTACCCGTTCGCCCACGGCTTGGGACAAATATAACCTATGTTTGAAAGCTTACTGCTCAGCTGTAAGCGAAGCTAAAGATAAATATTATTCTCATGATCTACCCTCCCTTCTTAAGTCCAACCCACAAAATTTTGGCAGGCAATATCACCTGACCGCGGTTCATACCATATTTCGTTAAATGGTGAGAATCAAGTTCCGCTTGCTGATAGGGAGTGTCCTGCAGTATTTAACACGTTTTTTTCGTCCATGTTCACAAATGAAGATCTTTCACTCATTCCTGAAGTCGCTGATCTCGACTGCCAGTACGTGGAGCCCATTGATGTTACTGAAGATGGTATGGCATGTCTCATCAATAGCCTTAAATTATCTACCTCTTCAGGCGTCGATAATATTATCTCTAAAGTTTTAAAAAATATAATTTCGGTATCTAGTAAAATTTTGTACCATATTTTCCGCCAGTCATTGTCATTAGGCCAGCTCCCCTCCAATTGGAAAATTGCAAAAGTGGTATTAGTGTACAAAAGCGGCAGCAAGAATTCCCCAGAAAACTACCATCCAATTTCATTAACGAGCATATGCTGCAAAATGCTCGAGTATATTATAGCGTCTCACATATACGAACATCTTGAATCAAATAATTTTTTCTTCACTAACCAGCATGGCTTCAGCAAAGGTTTATCATGCGAAACACAGTTACTAGAGTTTACCACTGACGTACATTCCCACATGGACCTAAACCTTCAAACAGATTGCATCTTTCTCGACTTTTCCAAGGCCTTCGACCGTGTAGCCCACTGCCGCTCAATTTCCAAATTATCTGCTCTCAAATTATACTGTTTAACGCTATCTTGGATCCGTAACTTTTTAACTAATCGTCAGCAATTTAGAGTTGTGAACAACTTTGCTTCACCTCTCACCTATGTGAATTCCGGTGTGCCACAGGGCAGTGTATTAGGACCATTGCTTTTTCTAATTTACATAAACGACCTGCCTAATAAAATCTCCTCCTGCACGCGCATTTTCGCCGATGACTGTATAATATGCCGACCAATTACCAGCTTTGAGGACCACCTTATGCTTCAAGGCGACCTTCAACATATTAGCGACTGGTGCAACGCCTGGCAAATGACACTTAACTCGCCTAAATGCAAGGTAATGACTTTCACTCGCAAACACTTTAACTCAAGCTTTTCTTATTATATAAATGCGGATCTAGTATCCGAAGCTTCACTGTACAAATATCTAGGCGTTAATCTCGCACCAAATCTTTCCTGGGCCTCTCGTATAACAAACATATACGGTAATGGTTCAAAAACACTAGGGTATATCCGTCGCAACCTACGCAATTCTCCATCTGACATCCGCAAATTAGCCTTCCTGACGTTCGTGCGTCCACAGTTCGAGTTCGCGTCCCCGATTTGGTCTCCTCATCACGAGTACCTAATCTGCATGTTGGAAGCCATCCAAAGCCGAGCTAGTCGTTTCATTTCCCGCAATTACAATAGGCAGTCAAGCATACTCGAATCCAACTTGACCTTTCGCTTCCTGCACTAAGTAGTCGTCGTGACGTGTCATTGCTGTCCTTGTTCCATAAATATGTTCATCAATTGTAGTAATCGTCTTTGCTGCTGGAACGTGCAAGTTGCATATCACGACGACTGAATAATGATTTAAGTTTCACTCGCATCTACGGAAACACTGATGCATTTAATTTGTCGGCTTTGCCACGAGCCATCCGCTTGTGGAATTCCCTCCCTGACAGCGCTGTCATGCAAACGGACAGAGATAAATTTAGAAAACTCCTGAACTTGCAGTTTCTGTCCTAAAAATGTGTCATTCAGTATGTCATGCTCTCTATTTGTATGTAACGTCACGCTGACTATTGTTTCCTATTCATGCTTTAAACTTTTCTTACGCAATGTTTGATTATATGCGTGAACAATGTGCTTGGTAATATTTGTATGGTATTTTGTACACTACCTTGAACTGTTATTTCTGTTTATCTACGCATTGTTTGTATTGTTTTTTTTTTCTTTCATACTTTGGAATGCACATTTTTACACGATGTTCGATATGTGCGCCAGCAACATGCGTGATAACATTTGTCTGATGTCTTGTACGCTTACGCGTCTTCATTTGTAATCCTGTTTTGCGACGATGATTTCTGCTCATTTTTGTGGTCCTCGAGTTTTGGAAGTCACGTGTAAAACTGTCTTGCAGTGATGCCGCCCTTACTCAATGCTCTTCATGGGGCCTGTAAGGTATTTTGAAATAAATAAATAAATAAATAAGCTACAGTTGCCGGTAAGTGTGAGAAGCAGTCAGGGATCTTTGAATGATATCGCGTTTAATTCTTAAAGGCGAAGCTTGCGCGTCCTCCTAGCTTTTATTAATGTTGGGCGAGCGTCGACCACTCGGCATGTCAGCAACTTATAACAGCGAGAAGACGCAAGATCACCGATAGCACGTGCAAGCGAACAAAGCACTCTCGAGTGCGAGTGCCGCGTGTGATGCTGTTCACGTGGGAATTCCGACACCCTGTCTTTGTTACCTGTGAAGCCCCATCATTCACACGCAATAGCTTGTATGTGCTCAAAAATGTCCATCAATAATAATGATTTTCCCATTAGTCTGTTACGAAGGGAAAATATTGAAAGCCCAACGGAGATGACGCATATTGAGAACGTGTTCTGCTTGACACCTTCGTTATGACTATTTTCTTTTTCTGAAGCAGGACCACGCAAATAAACCTGGCAGGGCATGTGTCCGCCTGGAGTGAATGGCGTAGCAGACGATGCTGCAGCTGGAGTGTGCTTTGCAAGCCCACAAGCATTTACAACGCTCTGGCCGATTTTTGATGTCATAAGGCATTGACGTGCCTCATGAACGTCGAAGCTCGTGCAATGTTGTTAAAATACGGGAGGCTGTAGAGGGCGCTGCTTAATCTAAGCGCAAACGCAGAAGGCGAATTCTGGCGCGACACCTCTGCGTGTAAGGTCTTTATACTATGTTTGGGTTGCTCAAATATGACCGTTAACCTGGGAATTGTGTTACCTCGGGAAGCAGGCACCCTTTCTCTGGGCAAAAAGTGCATTGCACTATCACAGCCGCGGTGTCGATTGGCAGTGCAGTACGGTATCCATACTGTGCGCTACTTGGCATGCCCGCGTACACTCCAGCGCTTCCTACGTATGCATTGTAACTTACCCTTCGCCCCCTCCCCCTCTTTCAACCATTGATGCTCCATCTAATTTAGCAAGACATTTGTGGTGCCGTCCTCAAAGAATTTTTGTATTCATAAATTGCTGAACATGTCAAAAGCACATCATCTCTGAGACTCTCAGCCGGTCTCTAGAAGGCCCAAATGCACAATCACGCATACGAAATGCTAACACCCAGTCCATTCAAATATAATCTTTGGTTCTGACCCTACCCTGAATTCCAACTTTATAGTGCGTACGTTATCAGTTAACCTAATTGTGTGCCTGTATTGTGTGCTTAAAATGTACGGACATACGCGTGCCCTCGTTGTAGCGCTCACTAACTGAGGGCTCTAGGCGTAAAGAGGTTTTGCTCCTCGATGGATGAAATGTATATGGGAAGCCCAGCATCCGATCACTTTCAATGCAAGTGGCTTTTCTGGCCTGTCTGCGGCCTTTTTCGGAGAAATACTCACAGATCTTCGCAGATGACGCCTCGGGCACGCATCCGACGGGCTCAAGGAATCATTAAATTTATGGCCGGTAAAAGGGAACTTCGGAGCCCCTATGTTGACAGCACTTTGCTGCCGATTGGTAAATGCGGGCTTCGCATGAAAGGTCGATAAGCGTGAGGGACAAATACGCGCGCAAGAAGGATGAAAAATACGCCGAGCATTAGCTCGCACTCTCTCTCTGTCTCTCTTCCTCACGTAATTGTGACAGCTCCTTTTTGTGGTATCAAATGTCTCGAAGCATGTTCGGTGATTCACCTAGGACATGCTAGTTCCTCACAAGACCTCCCCACGGCCTCCTTCCTATAGGACGCGTACTCTGGTGCATTTCTATGTTAGGGTAATGTTAACCTTAATGTTTTGTTATTTCTGTGGCTAGTCCCATCTGAATAATTCTCCGAAGATTTTAGGAGAACTAAAGTGACGTATGGCCTTGCTGTGATAAAGGTGTATTTAACAGTATACGGCCATGCCAATTGCTCAAGAGCCTAAACAGAGGAGGTAGTTCCCCGTCTGAAACGGCAATATCCGAACAACTGCCAACATGCCGTACTACGCTGCCCGGGAGATGGAGATAGCTCGAGCTCGATAGCAATTAACTTGTGAAATAGAAGAGCCGCTTGCATAAAGGCGACATTACCGCACTGTATATTATAGTGTGTATGTTTCTGTTCCTTGTGGCAGCGATCGCGTCTGGTCGCATCGTTGCAAGTTTCACCAGACCATATATTGGAGCCTCGCGTCCGGTGACGGGCTCTTGGCGCTAGGGGTCAGAAAGCGCACGTTTCCCCTCCTTCCGCTGAAAATGAATGGGCTCGATGACATGTGCTATCTACTGTTTGCGCCATTAAGAATGCATGCAACATTTATAGGCACAACCAAGTGGCGTCCTGCAATATACGTGATGGTGGGAGGCCAAAAAACACTTCAATGCAAACCGTGCGCTGGAAAAAAGTTACCGCGCAAGGGCGTCGCCTGCGTGCTTAATTGAGAGATGTAGGCTGTCAGCCTTCCTGCATTAAGTCACGACTGGAATACGTCCGGCTGTGCCATGCAGGAAGATATCTACATTTTATAGGACGCCCCCTGTATCTCAGACCTGTATCTAGGAGGTGTTATATGTGCTCTAGGGTTTCTAGGCCAACAATATAATTATCGTTTATTGAATTCTTTGGAGAAGTCAGAAGCGCGGCTACCTGTCTTGGCCAACATCTGTGCCGGTCTTGTGCCATTTCTTCATTGCGATGTCTCTATCAATTACTCAAGGACGGGGTGATAGCAAATCCTGTCAACCTTAAGGGTTCCTTTTAGTAGTAGTACCAGGCCACCCACCCTTCTCAAAAAATTTTTTTTCGATTATGTTCTCTACCCGATGGCCTATAGGAGCCCTTCCGCATCCTAAAGCAAAGTACGTGTTCCTACTGCTTGTTCAAGTTCACTCTAATGTACTGCAATGCCGATCTTCACACTCGCATTTATGTAAAACCAGGCCGGCCACTGAAGAGAAAAAAAAAAGGGGGGGGGGGGGGCTTTTTGTTGCTGCTCTCTACAACAACACGCGATACGAATCAACGAAAAAACATTCATAACAGAATTTTTCTCCGATACGTGACGCCTGACGGTTGCGTCCGTCCGGTGAGACCACCACGAACAGTAACGGTTGCCTTGCCTGTGCTTCTTTCAGTTTTGCTAGATTTGGTTTCAGGAATTCTTATCTGTTATCACTGAACCTTAATAAACGATCCTAGTTATTTAGGTGGTTACTGGGTACTCAAGAATGCATGGTAACAATCCGCATGTGCTTGGAAATATTATATTAGTGGCTCTGATGTGCGCCAATGGCAGAATTCGCCAAATACCAGCAAACTGTCAAGTACGTTCATCTTAACTATTAGCATCGTGCGAGGAAGGTCGGCAGAGGTGGAAAAGTTACATACGTAGTCGATATACTTAGAATAAAATAGTGCTTCTCTTACACAACATAGATACTGTTCCCAGTATGAGACTACAATAGATGTATCGCGTTCACCCGTAAGCTACCGCCACAACGCGTTTGCAGGTGTTTCGCAAAGACATGACGACGACAAGGCTCTGTAGGTCCATTTGCCTATGGGGTGTTATGCTTGTGCCCTGGCCTTTGCTTAATGGGAGGCCAGAGCTATGGTGTGGCGACCGTTGAGGCCGCATTCATCCCCGCATGGTGCCGGCTTCGAGCATACGACGACTGCGTGCCCGGCTCAGGTGTCTTCAAGGCAGCACGCCGTCCGCGACGGAAGCGGCCGTATCTTGAAAGCGATCTGCGATGGTGCCGAAGTGCGTGCCCGCGGGGGCCTCATCTTCAAAGCGATCAGCGATCGGGACAAAGTGCATGCGCCGAGTGCCGGTAGCTTCGTATGCGCGGTGCATTCGACGTTCAATTCGCGTTGAAGCGAGGCGAGAGACAGCAGGAACATCAATTTGCCCGCTGCTGCTGGCACGCTTTCTCACTCCGGCGTTTTCACAGCGAGTTTCCGCGCTCTAGCGAGATGAGTTCATGTTCACCTGTGCCCGCGTGACACCGTGCTTGTCTATTTAGTTATTAAGCGAATATTTACGCCTTATAACGGCCCAATAAACTACTGTCCTTGCTTCGTATAGCTCTCTACTAATTTCCTATCTCAATTGATGCTTCGCCTTTCGGGCGAAACTGCGACTTTTTCACCGCCTCCGCCTCTGCGCGCCGCTATCGTTTTACCTTGCCGAGGAGGCGAGTGCGATAAGGATGGTGTTTACGCAAGCAACCTACCCGGGCGTGCCGCTGTTGGTAGGGTAGAAATTCCGGAAAAGGGGTGTGCGTTTGAGTTTCCTCGCAGCAGAATTATGTTCTTTCGTACATTAAACCTACAATCCAACGCTATCATGCCTTTAGGTTGTCGTAGTTTACGATTTTTTTGACGAATTTTACTTGAAGAAATTCAATTTTGTTCAGACACCTCTGCACCACGCGGAGGGCCTGTGCGGTCGGGTTGGTTCGGGATGATTTTCTCCGCCATGTACGCCGGCGCTTACGCCAACACCGACACCGGATTTTCTGCGACACGGGTCCCTTAACGGTTTCGCGTTAAAACGTCTCACGGCCACGTCTACTTAATTATAGTCACGGCCGATAAAGGACTGGCGAAAAAACGCTGGGTACCCTCAACTAGAAAAAATAATAAAGCCGGTCAATATGGTCGTCTGATTTCATTGCAATGTAGCAGGATCGAAACTATCGATACTTATTTCTTTCGGTCCCTTACAGCAAACACAAGAAGACTACGACACTTTCTACAGAGAAGGATACCAGCCACGTCCGCGTTTACTCCAGCGGGAGGAGTGGAATCAATATGCCGCAGCACCGGTCCAACGAATTAACTGCACAAACAAGATTATTTTTCGTCGCCATGGGCAACAAATTTTTAAAGCTATCTACCGCTGCAGATAAGAACTCATGCGTGCCATAACGTCAGTTAACCAAGATTACAGCGGATTCCGCTTAATGTAACGTTGGTACTTTGAGGCGGAAGTTCTGACACATATACGTATCTATGCTATATAAAGCTATTGCAGCTTTCTATAGCATAGTATGTCCCCTTGCAACTTAGTATATCCCCGATAAGCCAGGTCACGAAAACTAACTTTGCGACGCGAACCTTCTTTATATTGCCGCCACGAAACTCGATCAATCAGTGATCGCTACATTCGCGGGTGCAAAGCTTCCAGTTGAACGTAAGCGTATACGACTTCCCCTCACACTCTCACCCTCCATCCGATCTCACACCTTCCAAAGACTTCTGCTCGACCTCGCAAAGCCTTCAGTCCGTGTCAACATTCTGGCTTCTAATTGCGTCGGCGGATAGTTAATCACTGCGTCTGCCCCTATTTCCGCCTGCCACCGCTGCTCCCGACGTACTTGTGATGCTGTTGATCCAAGCTAGAAATCAGTGATCCGTCCGTCACAAAGAAAGGCGAAGCATCGATTGCGATAGCAAATAAGGCGACAGATATACGAAGTAAGGTTAGTAGTTACATCAGCCGTATAAACTTGGCAATATATTCGCTTACTAACTAAATTAGCAAGCATGGTGTCAGCGCGCACAGGCCCCATTTCCGCCTGTCACCGCTGTTCCCGACGTATACTTGTGATGCTGTTGATCCAAGCTAGAAATCAGTGATCCGTCCGTCGCAAAGAAAAAAACAAGGATATGTTGGATAAACGTCAGAAAATAAAAGGCATCGTATGTGGAGGGGAGCACTAATTCTAAGCAGCGTACGCAGCCTCCCGGAGGAACAGTGTGACTTGTCTATATATACAACGCCTGGAACGCAACGTGTTGTTAGTTAATCTAAAGTCTCTCCAGCAGCGCTACCGGAAGCCCACCAAACGTGTCCCTATATAGCGAGGTCCCCGACTTCGCAGTTCCAACGCATAGAAAAGCAATGGAAGTGATTGCTCACACGGCTTTACTGTCACCCCGATGGACAAAATACATTTGTGTCGTTTCCCTTGTGCCTGCGGTTAGGCTCTTCTTTCCCACCTGCACTTTCGCCCGTCTTCTTACCTCATTGGCTTTTACGGTCGATACCTTTCCTGCCTTATGCTGAAGCTCATGGTGAAGTGAAAAAAGAACACAAAAAAGAGCCGCAGTTACGCCCGAAAGGCGAAGCATCGATTCTATAGCAAATTAGCCGACAGCTATACGAAGTAAGGATAGTAGTTACATCGGCCGTACAAACTTGGAAGCATTCGCTTACTAACTAAATTAACAAGCATGGTGTCAGCGCGTACAGGCAAACATGAACACATAACACTCGATGACGGCGGGCGCTCGCTGTCAAAACGCTGGCGTCAGGAATTGCGGCACCTGCAGCGAGCGAAATCACCTTCGTGTTGTGTATCGCTTCAAAGCCATCGGAGCGATGAGCGACGAGAACACCGCACGCATAAAGGTATGAACCGCCTGCAGATGGCTCTCAAGATAAGGGGCGCGCGGCCGTCCGTGCAAATGCCGCCCCCCCCCCCCCCCCCCCCCCCCACTTCCTCCCTCCCTTCCTGCGCGCAGCGTGATGAAGCCGGGATCGGCGGTTTCCCATCCGCGCGGTCGCGAAATCCGCAGTTTTTGCCGGAGAACAACGCCGCCCCCTCCCTCCCTCCCATCCCCCAGCGGCCTTTCGCAGCCTGCGCTTTTCCTGTCAGCGTTCCACTCCTGTGCGTGCGAGATTGAGCCGCCATCGCCGGCTCACCCTCGCACGCTTTCACTCGCACATACAGCATACGGCACGCGGCGACGATTTTATCGCCCTTGGACTTTATACGGAACCTCAGGGCCACGGCGACGCCGACGGCAGAAATACGCCTGGAGTGTTCATATAAATGCGATCGCAATAAAGCAAAAGACAGAAGCACTAAGAATTTAGTGAGGATCGGGTACGGAGCTGCAGAAGTCGATGCCGTTGAGTTTTGAATAAACCGAGCGATCGAGGCCAACATTTTTGTTCTACTCGTTTAGATTTTGGTAATTTTGAACAATTCATTCAAACGTATAGCCTAAAATTCTTTATTTTAGTCCTCTGCAACCCAAATGAAATAAAATTGAAGAGGTTCACTTAAAAATTCCATTGGCTTAATGTTAAGCCACGCACCGTGATGGTTCAGAGCTTGTGGCGTTGTTCTGAACATGGATGGAGTCGAATTTTAGTTTACCGGTGATGGCTGTCGCTGTAAAAAGGGGACGAAATTCAAAAACACTCGTGTAATTTCGGTACACGTTAGGGAACCACCTGGTGATCAAAGTTGTTCCTAAGGTCCCCTTCCCTGAAACCTCAGTGCAGTAGTTTTTATATATTCCACCTTCATCGGAAAGCGGCCGCTGTTGCAGGGAATCCAACCCGCTACCTCGGACTCAGCTGCGGAGCGCCGTAGCCACAAAGCCGTAACCACTGGGGCACGCGATTTTGCTATCTGTCGTCAGTTGTGTGCCTCTTCTGCGTCCTCATCTCTCCCGCTGTTCCCTAGTTCAAGAACTAGCCGACAAGTTCACTTTATTAGACATTATATTTAAAAAGACACAATATATTACTGCCGAATATTTTACTTATTTATATTATTATGTAGTACGCGCCATTGTATGCCCCGAAACATAGAATGGTATAGCAACACAGCCGAGAGCCATTGAAAAACGGAAGGGGTTGCATGCATGCCCACATAAAGAAGGACATTTTGTGTTCGCCAATTCATCTTCTAGGCCGTATAGAGTAAGCTGGGTTGCGAAGCACACAGCCCAACTATCTTGCCCGTGCTCTAACTAATACTGCATACATGCAATTTAGGTATTGGTATGCCGCAAGGGCACGTAAGGTAATGCAGCAGGCTCTCGTAACACTTGTGTTAAGTCACGCTCAACATATATTGCGTCAAAAAGACTGCTGTTTACAGTATACTATACGCAAGCAGCAGCTGATACCCCCAACTTCAGTGAACAACGAACGATAACAGTAATTAATGGTAAGAGCGGAGGAACGCATGATCGTAGCATTATCTTCCTCAACGTGCAGTCGATTCCACAGCCGAAATAGTGGCGCATCACTACGTCGATCTAAGGGGACTGCCGCAGTGTAGCACGCCGTTGTGTTCGTTGTGTTCGTTGCGTTCAGAAAATGGCTTAGGAATAGTCGTCCTTTGTAGTGTCATTTCACTACCGTCCTCCAAACATAAACAATAGTATCTGAACAAAGGCGGTGACGTATAATGCGCCCGTCTATGTAGCGATAGAGATCTGGCCGATTTGGCGGTATCCGACTCCATCAACACCTTACAACTGCGCACCTTTTTTCCTTGTCGTTTGGATGATACTAGGACACTGAAGGATACAGCCTCTAAAGGAAAATCAATAAGCCCGATTGTTCCCCACAACTGAATTGTCTTCGGGAGGCAGAGCTATATAAGCGGAGTCATCAAGGCCTGCGCTAACCGATAAACTTATCTCCTAATGCACACGTAGCCGACGGACTACGTCATCGAGAAGTAATGAACATTTTGGCAATGCCCTAGCATCGTATCGGTGTATGTTTGTCAGTGACAAGGCAGTAACGAAATGAAGTGTCTGAGTTTGCTGTATACATCTAACTGATAACTTACTGCACGCCCTACTCTCTTCTCGGCTTCCGTTTTATACTTGTGTGGCACCGGTCAGGATCTTCCTCGCTTCAAAAAAAAAAGTAATAATAATAAGAACCGTCCCTGTTGTACAAGCGGTTTTCACAATGTCTCTGACAATTTTTTTCAGCCTATAAGAAAAAAAAAAGATATATAGGCATGTGCATTTCGAGTACTTTCTATGCGTAAAGGGACATCAGACTTCGCCTTTCAGGCGGTATATGATCACGGCAGAAGTGAGTGAAGTAATATTTCAGCAGATAATTGTAGAAGAGCTGCTGCAGCCAAGTAAAAAGCCAAAATAGAAGTAGTCAATAGGAAACCCGTAGCCTTCATTTTTTTCTGGTAATGAATGTTTTTGTGGAGCGTTGGAGCACTAAATTGCGAAACGATAACTTCCGGCACGGTTGTGACGCCATCCACTTCTGATCTATAGAAAACATGCACCAGTCGCTAAGCATTTTCCAATACATCACTTACGTGTAGGAGTACATATTGCCAGGCCGTCTTCGTCAGAAGCAGCTCATTAGTAAACAGGGTGGTTCATTCTGGTTACCATGGTTATTAGGTGTGCCGAGAAGACTGGTCGGCCGAACGTTGTAGTCGTTGATAGGAAAGCCGAGCTGGCCACGGCAGTGTGAGGGATGCAGAGCAGTTGGCCTTGTCATGTGGCAGTCAGTCCTCACTAAAGTTGTTTAACATAATATCTCTACTCTGCAATGCACAAACTTCCCTTGAGAAATATCTAGAAATGTACTTATCGTAGTTTGACGATTTTTCCACCTATTGGTTTCCGCATGTACAACTGCACTGAAGATGAGTAGCAAAAAAATTATTGACGACGTTAGCCGAGAAAGTTGAAGAGTATATATGGTTGAAGGCTATTATGCAAAAAAAAAAAACAGGTAATGTCCAATAGCTTGACAAGAGAACAAGGATTCGTGATTGGCAGTCAGCCTGTAGCATCTATGCAAGATTATGTTTGTCTTGGTCAGTTGTTCACAGAGGGCACTGATCACGAGAATGAAATATACACATAAAGTAAAAAATGATTCGAGTGCATGCGGAAGGCGTTATAACCGAGTCATCACCGGCATATTGGTATTAAAGACGATTCCGTGGTTCTCACGGGGTGCCGTCACTGGCTAGTGGTACTAGACGCGTCGAAATCAGCGGCTTTGACCACATTTATTTCAAGAATGATCAAAGTTGGAAGCTCTATGCTGTACCACCTGTAGGCCAGTAGCTTTAAAAATAGTATCACGATGAAACTAATAGTCGTATTTTTTATTGCTGTAACAATTATAGGGACATTCCGAGCGCATTTCTGCCATCGTCGTCGCCATTATGTTCCGTATCAAGTCCAAACAGGACAACATCGTCGCCGCGTGCAGTGCGCTGAATGTGCGAGCCAAAGCGTGCGAGGGTCAGGTGACTATCGCGGCTCAATCTCGCTTGGGCGAGGGCAAAGCCGGGTGGAAGCACGCTGTCTTCTGTCACGCGGGAGTAAAGGGGGGGGGGGGGGAGGCGAGGTAAGAGGGGGGGGGGGGGGCGTTCTAGTCTGGTGGAGGCTTCTGCTTGATCTGCGACGTGCACAACGTGCGCGCCTATGCGGGCCTCTTCTATAGACAAAGCAATGTGCCACGCGGACAAAGTGCATGCGCCGAGTTGCCGGTAGCTTCGTATGCACTGTGTATCCACGTCTAGTTGCGTTGACGCGAGAGACGGCACGGAGGTCAATTCGCTCGCTGCTGCTGCCGCGCTTCCTGACTGCAGCGTCATGACAGCGAGTTTCTGTGATCATTGTGCGAAATGTGTTCATGTTTACTGTGTGCACGTGACATCGTGCTTGATGATTGAGTCAGTAAGCGAATGTTTGCAAGTTTATACGGCCGATACAACTAATATCCGTACATCGTACTTCGTATTTTAGCTATCGCATTCGATGCTCCGCCTGTCGGGTGAAACTGCGAGTTTTTCTACCATTGCTGGCGACGATGCCGCAACAAGTAGAGCAATATGCGGAACTGCGTATCTTGGCACTATGACTACTATTCATTTTGAAGCTATCGCTATTCCAACGAAGCTTTTATGTTCAATCATAGTATTTCTTCTTTATTAAACTGTGTTCCCATATATCAAACATTATCGCCTTGCTTTTGTTTCTTTTATACCTGCCGAGGTATACACTGACGCGTACGTTAAGTCGGCGGTCGTCAGATGGTCTTGTGGAGCGATAACCGGCTTTGCAAGCGGCAAATGCACAATATTATTACGATATCATCTAGAGATGCTCGAGACGAGCCACCGCGAGCAAGACGATGAAGTGTGTCTGGGTTTTCGGCGCGAGCAGGGTGTTGGCCTGGCGGTTTGGTTCCAGTGTAAATATATTGTAAATAGCCTCTTTCGTGTGTGCCTTTCCACATGTAACATTCTGGTGGAGGATTGCGATCCCCGTCCTCGCCACGGAACTCCGAAGTGGTCGCTACATCGAGCTTGTCGCCATGCCTCCCGGTGATGAGACCGCGTCTGCAACGGCGTCGGCTCGTCCACCTGCTCCAATCGTCACGGTTGCCCAACATCGCGACCCTGGTGTGTTCTCTGGCCTGGAGGGATAGGACGTTGACGAATGGCTCAAGCTCTATGAATACGCCAGTGCTAATAACAGGTGGGACCCAACGATTATGCTCGCCAATGCCATCTTTTATCTCTTCGGCACCCCACGCGTGCGGCACTAAACGCATGAAGATGAGTTGACCAGTTGGGACAGTTTCAAAGAGAAGCTACGGGAACTTTTCGGCGACCCCATTGGGCACAAGGTTGCCACGAGAAATGCTTTGCGTCCCGTGTTCAGACATCTACGGAGCCCTACGTTTCATACGTTTCATTATAATGAATGAACACTTCTATAATGGTATGAATTGTTTTATTCTTGCGTTAGCTTTCATAAAACACGGTCACATGACTAGCTAATTGGGCTTGTGGATTCGAAAATTTGTTGCGGTATGTTTGTTTACACCTGCCGAAGTATACAACGCCAGATACATAGTAGCAAACAACAAGGATTTTCGAACTGTTGGTACTGTCCGAACTGATCGTGTTCGTTACTGAACACAAAAGCGCTGGTCGAGGCGCGATGTCTGAAGCACGGAATTAACAAAATCAAGTTCCTCAAACAAAGTACATCTGACCCTTTAAAAAATTTGCTTGTGTGATCAAAATGGCGGGCACAAAAAATGAAAACATCCCATTACATTTCCGCTTGCTGGAGTGGCCCTGCTTGGCTCTTCCCTGCAAAACCCCGAGGCGTCTATGTTCCTGCAATTTTTATTCGCCCTCATCAAGCGTAATAGCCAATTTCACAAAGCCGAGTGAGAAATTTTTAGGATGAATGCAAGAGGGCACAAGTGTTTCTCCTATAGTAACTGTGACCCTTAGATCTAACCTTGGTGTGTACCGCAATAGTAGCGGCCCATGAAGAGACCAAATTTTGTAGCGCTATTCAGTGTATTAGGAGCGCGTAACGTACACAAGTCTGAAAATCTGTTATTATTGAAAAAATTTCGCCTAGGCATTGGTTTTCTCATAGGCTACGCTGAGTGGCCGCATTCAGGGTAGACTTACTAACAAAATTACTGGCGACGGCCTGAAGATGGTAAACGGTGATTTGTTTTCTTCATTGGAAACTTTGGTTAAAGTACGCCGAGGCTTCGAAGTTACCATGTATCGAACAGCTGCAAGCAGTATGAATTGGAATCGCGCCGTTGAATTCTTTTTTTATGCAGATCACCTCGTTTGAGTACATCCACAGGCAACTGGTTTGACTATTGCGGTAAGCTGGGATTGGTGAACATGGCCTGCCGATGGCGTTTCAGAAATGAACCAACCATCCCGTTAACGTTTTGTTTTGACATCACTTTCACTAGCTATATATGTCATCGCATGATCACAGCAGCTTCGCTTTCGTGGCTATTCAAAACATGACACCTGGTTTACGGGAAGAATGAAAACATATCAGGCTAACCAACACGATTGTGCTTCCTGCCGCCAAAGTGTCTTGACATACTGAGGATTGCTTGCTTGCGTTCGGTTGCTTTTTATTAGACTATTTTTAGCTTTGCTTGATACGTTATACGTTACCGTGAAACGAATTATGTGAAGCCCCTTGCGCATCTGGTGCCTGTCCGTGGAACTGCAGTAGACAATCGAAAGATCAAGGTTTATCAGCCCGGTCATCGCATAGCGTACTAGAGCGTAAAATCAAATTAATGATGCTATGAGGAATTAGGATTTTATCACTTTCCGCATCGCCCAAATATCGGAAGGGCTAATGTTCTGCCGCCGTCTGCCACGTGGAAATCAAAACACTTCCCCGGTTCGGTGCCATCTCTGTAGGCCTAGCAGCGTTCGAGCAAACAGCTTATCTCAATGTTAGCAATAAAACAACACTTGAACTATGCCCTCGGCGTCAGATGTGGGCAAGCGATGGCTGATTTTACCACCTATTTCTTACTGTCACGAATGACGGCAAAGAGCAAGGGCCAATTGACATCGAAGCGGATGATCTGTCCGTTGCCATGTTGCGACGCAATCGCCGTAAGCTGCGCGGTAGTCAGTGTTAAACGACGCGCATATGCACAGCACGTGACACGTCACGTAAGCCTAAAATACTGTATTATTGGTGACTCGTTTATTCAATTTGTTTTTTGACCTTTTTTTAGCCAAAGTCAAATTTTTCCCGCGACTGAGGTGTTGTAGAGTCGTACAGCACGCTTTCAGTCTCTCTTGTTGAACCCCAGATACAAGCCTACCCTACATACGTAATAGTGCAATGAAAAGCAGGAAAATATTAATAATAAACAGGATATCGCCTTTCCATGGCATGGTATACTACTCTAAACTTCTCTCGGGACAAAACATCACACTTTTTTGTTTATGAGAAACACTGCTTTCAAGCTTCGGCAACGTTCAATACTTTGCGCCTTCACTGCAATTTTATGAATCATAGAGGCTAAATCGCGGCAGGTGAAACGACAATATGAATGCGGGTCAGAAATGCTCGCGCTGTATCTCTTTATTACTGTGTAGGCGATTTTCCTTCGATTAAACGCCCCCATTCATGACTTGGAAGAAGCTCGATGGTATGGTACCCCTGAATTACACGGTGCTATAGTTGTACGTTGCAGGCAGTGGAGAATCACTAAAGAGGGGCGTCCTGTCGGAAGTACATTGATCAGCCTTTAGCAAGTCCTAAAATTTAGATCGCGCGCAATTTTTTCAGAAGGTTGAGGTGAAAAGGAGACTTGCTTCTGTGCGACAGCGTCGTTCTTGGCGAGTAATTTAAGAGACTGCAAATGCACTGGAAGTGTCCCGAGGAAGTTGATCACAGATGCCTCACGCATGTGCATCATGCAAGAGAGGCTGAGATTCGTATACCTAAAATTTGAAATTCGAAGTGCGGAACACCGCGAATTGTTCGCATTTTGCTAGTTATCGAATCTGTCAGAAAAAATCAAGTAAGGAATATGTCGCTTCACTTCTCGATACACAATGGGTGTCACACGAGGCTAACTTTACTTTGGGCACACCACAGACAAACAAACAAAATGCGACATTCGTCGCTTCGTGCGCCGCTGCTCCCAGAGAATTAAGGATCAGTAATGTTTCGGCATGCTTGTAGTGGTAGAGGGGGAAAGCTGCACTCATAATCTCCGTAACTTACGAGCATGTTCGCAAAGAACTGCTGTAGAAGATAGCGATCCGCAATCACGTATCACGAGACATTGCGGTTAAGCGCTGCGGCGGAGCTCGCATGCCTTAGTAGAACTACGCGCTGAGGCATAAACAAGGAGCGAAGCGTGACATTCATGGCGCTGATGTCCTTAAGGCGTGTCGACAAGAAAGAAAAACAAAACAGAGGGTCCGCAGGGTATACGCAAGCTATTATGCTGTATAGAGATCACACGATCACGCGGTTTAGCCGTATTTTGTTTTGCAGCACTGGCGAAGCAGAAAGTCTCATTCAGAAGCGGTCTGTGAAGAGTTTGTCTGTATGTCAGACACGTCCCTCTAGATTGACGTTCGCTTCTCGCGTCGCCCATCACGTTTGTGCCGCTTCAGTTACCTCAGCAGTGGAGAAACAACGCGCCCAGATTTGCGTAACGGTCACGCCTCGGTGAGCGGGTCACATTATCAAAGATGACGGGCCCCACCTTATGGTTTACTACTCGACAAGGCCGAGAGTGGGCTATAGTTAGAGCTTCAAGTCCACTAGTTACTATTTGACGTCAATAAACTTGAGCTCAGCGTATGACAGTTTTGTTCTGAATCGAGGCGACTCTAAAAGGAATGTTGTGGAAGCGTATACTGTGCAAGAGTTTGAAGTGCGGTGAATTGGTTGAACAGTATTTTGGATTAAAGAAGAAAAACGAGCGCTAGCTACAGGGCCAAAGGAAGATAGCGCCTGTGTTGTTTCTTTTGTCAGTAGTCCTGCAGCTAGCGCTTTCTTTCTGGAATATTGTGGAAGTAACGGGAATTGGCAATATATTGTGACGGGGCGTCAAATAGATAAAAGAGAGACAGGATTTATATACAGGGACAGTTAACAGAGATGGCCAAGATGGCTGAACACGCGCAGCGTTCCCCGGCGATCGTCGTCTTCTTCCTTAATTCAAGGAGGCAGCCGGTAACATCTAACCGGCCCGGCGAGCTGAGCGCCGTCTCGGCGCAGACTAATTACACGAGGAGGCGACGGAAAAGTACGGCTTCAGTCGGGATACGTGCACGACGTCACGAGATGGCAGGGTAGATGGTGAGGAACTGTTCAGTGGGGTGATTTCATAGTTCAAGTCACTAAGTTGCCGCAAAACCTTGTAAGGTCTGGTGTAACGCGATAAAAGCTTTTCGGAGAGACCGCCGCGACGAGAAGGGGTCCAGAGAAGCACAAGAGATCCCAGAGAAAAGCAGAGGTGCCGGTGGCTGCGGTCGTAACGGTCCTTTTGGCATAATTGTGAGTCGGATAGTCGCTCATGAGCTATCTGACGTGCCAGATGGGCTCGCGCGGCAGCATCGCCGGCATACTCCGTGGTATGTTGTAGAACAGCAGGCAGGGCCGGGTCAAAAGGCAATGCAGGGTGGTGTCCATACAGGAGGTAAAATGGCGAAAAACCGGCGGTGTCGTGATGGGAGGAGTTGTACGCGAACGTGACGTATGGCAAAGCGCTGTCCCAGTCCCGATGATCGTCAGACACGTACATCGACAGCATATCGGTTAAGGTGCGGTTCAGCCTTTCGGTGAGCCCGACAAAGCTCCTTAGATCGCTAACTGAGCGAGGAACAGGAAAGTCTCGGACGGCACGCGCCTTGTCGGGGTCAGGTTGGACACCGCTAGCACTAACAAGGTGACCGAGAACGGTGATGTGACGCCGAGAGAAACGACACTTGGAGGCCAGCGAGGTGAAACACATCTAGGATGGCTGACAGGCGAGCTAGGTGATCCTCAAAAGTAAGCGTAAAGACAATCACGTCATCTAGATAGCATAAACAAGTAGACCACTTATAGCCCCGAAGGAGAGGATCCATCATTCGCTCAAACGTTGCGGGGACATTACACAATCCAAAAGGCATAGCCTTGAATTGGTAAAGTCCATCTGGTGTGACGAACGCAGTCTTTTCACGGTCCATGGCATAAACGGTAATCTGCCAGTATCCGGAGCTAGTTCGATGGAGGAAAAGTACGTGGCGCCGTGGAGGTAGTCCAAGACGTCATCGATTCGGGGCACGGGGTAGACGTCCTTGCATGTGATGTTGTTCAAGTGTCGATAGTCAGCACAAAAGCGCCAGCTGCCATATTTCTTTTTTACTGGCACCACAGCGGACGCCCACGGACTGGTAGAAGGTTCGTTAACGCCTTTTGTGAGCATTTTGTCAAGTTCGCCTTGGATCACACGACGTTCGGCGAGGGAGACACGATAGGGACGGCGGCGGATAGGGCTCGCGTTCCCTGTGTCGATGAGATGTTGGACCACAGACGTTTGGCTCAGAGAACGATCGTCGAAGTCAAAAATGTCGTGGTAAGACTCCAGGAGGCGGCAAAGGCCAGTAGCTTGATCAGAAGGAAGGTCGGCCGGCATCATTCCGACAAAGACATCGCGCGGCGAACTGCTTGTGGTGCAAATGAAGTACGAACAGTCCTTCAGGGACTGGTGGGATCCAACGCCCAAATTTCGCAGTCTTCGGCAACAGTGATGGCGGCGAGTGGCATGACTGCTGGAATCAGTTGAGGAGAGGTGCAGAAATTTAAAATAGGAATGGGGATGCGGTTGCCGGTGAAAGTCAAAGGGGGTTAGGCACGGCGACGTTCTTGGCGAGCAGAACGTCTGTTACCGGGGATAGCACGTAATTGCCATCAGCGACAGCAAGGCTCGAGACCATGGCGATATACATGGCGGCCTGCGGGGGCATGCGCACATAGTCGAGAGAGCAGAGACGGGCCGAAGGCGTGGTTGGGGCATCAGCTAGGTGAGGTAGTTCGAGCTGCAGGAGGCCAGTTGCACAGTCAATTAGGGCAGAATGAGTTCCGAGAAAGTCCAGACCAAGTATAACATCCTATGGACATTCATCAAGGACGGCAAATAAGACAGTAGTTGGGTGACTGGCGATTGTGACACGGGCGGTGCACATGCCAAGGATGGTGGGAGTTCCTCAATCGGCCACTCTTACAACTTGGGAAAGAGCAGGTGTGACCACCTTCTTTAGGCGACGGCGAAGACCAGAGCTCATGACAGAGATATAAGCCCCGGTGTCGACAAATGCAGAAATCGTCACGCCATCAACGTCACCGTCCAACACACAGCGTCGAGTCGGCAGAGTAATTAAAGGGTTTGGGGGCAGAGTCGTAGATGCAGCGTTACCTCCGGGCGCTGCACCGTTTAGTTTTCCGGAGTGAAGGAGCCATGGTTGCTCGGCGACAGGGTGCGGCGAGGTGGCGGGGAGCGGGAGGACGGACGGCGGTACGGTTGCGAACGCGACTGGTGACCTCTAGGTGACGGCGAGCGGCTGGAACATGTCGTGGCAGCGTCAGGATTGTAGGGGTGTGCTGCAGATAGTGGCTCAAAAGGACTGCGATCAAGGCGACGAGCATGAATGACCAAAGGATGGAGTACGTGGCGGGAACGACCAGCGGTTGGTACAGTAGCGAGGAACGTGCCCGACACGGCGGCAGGTAAAGCAGATAGGCCGATCGTCTTCAGTTCACCAATCAGAAGGGTTCCGAGATCGTGGAGCGAACAGTGGATACCGAGCGAACGATGTCGGGGCCCCGGAAGCGGATGTAGGGCTGACAACGGCGCAAGCAGCGTGAGCCCCGAGATTCGCGAGATCGGTTCGCACTATGGCTTGGACGAGTGAAACCGCTAGGATGCTCGAGTGGCCGGCGTTAGAGCTGGTAAACAGGCTAGCGGGAGCCATTGCCTCGATTTCACGGCGGACAATCCTCGTCAATTCGGCCGACGGCGGCGAAAGGTTAGATTGCGGCCGCTCTTCACACGAAGACGTTGCAGCGGTGTTGGGAAGTAGGGCGAATGGTCGTTCAATACGGCGGCTCTTAGCCAGCTCGAAGCGCTGACACTCCTCGATTATGGCATTGATGGTAGCACGATTTCTGCACATGAGCAAATTGAATGCGTCGGCCGCTACCACTTTCAGGAAGTGAAGTGGCCAACCTTGTCAGACTCTGGCATGTTACTGTCAGCTTTACGGCACAGCGCCAGCACATCCTGTGTGTACGACAAATATGATTCCGTGGACGTCTGGGCACGAGTTGACAGCTGTTGCTTCGCAGCGATTTTTCGACTGAAGGCCGCACCGAACAGGTCTCGGAGCTTTTATTTGAATGTATTCCAGCCCCCAAAGTCGGCCTCGTGATTGTCATACCACAACTTCGCCGTTCCACTACGATAAAACACCACATTGGCCAGCATTACTGTCAGGTCCCAGTGGTTGGAATCGTTCACCCGTTCGTATAGCGTGAGCCATTCCACAACGTCCATACCATCGGTGCCGTTGAACGTTTATCACGGCTACCAAGGATACAAGTATACGTTATCAACAGCATGTTCCACATGCCTGCGTTACACATAGGCCTAGTTTTACAAATACGCTTAGGTAAGCTGCACGTATAACACAAGAATGTGAAACATGGTGTTGTTCATGCGTGCATTGTATCTCTATAACCAAATACTAACATGATACTCTTTCTCTATAACCTATGAAGTTTTATTTTCATTTCCCTGCAGACTCACTCGTAAGCATTCGCTCGTCTGCTCCCTTTCTTATTTATGTTCTGTCTTGCCGCGCTGGTGCTACCAATGTTACGAAAACTTCTTGCTCAGACGCACACCTCAAAGCTGGGAAAGTTGTCTCTTACGGCCCTTCATACAGCATCTGCAAAATTGTAGGGGCGCTGCTTAGACATTCAAAGGCTGTTCCGCTCGCGGCGCGGCCAGGCTGCGTTGTGATCGGCAGCGCCACAAAACACAGGCGCCTGTGCAAAAGCACCGCTTATAGCAGGTCAGCCATTTTAAACGGAACACACCTTTAACTTCCGTGTGCTTGAGCGGACACGGTACATGGGCCCCTGGCGTCTCTATTGTTTTATAGCAAGCCTATAACAGTGGTGCACTGCTGGGTCTGCGACTGGCACTTTTTATATGAAATACACCCACATCCCTATACGGTTATTGGCGCTGAAAGACCCAAATTGGAGTCGGGGACACTGCAAAGCTAAACCAAATAACTCTTATATACACGTTTCAGAAGAGATGAAAGGATAGATTTAGACTATATGGCTAGAAAAAGTGAACACGCGAACTTTTCGAGAACCTTGCTCTCCCGGGCCATAACTGAACGCGAAGTGGGCACATAATATTGCTAGAGAAAAAGTAACGCGCACACCTGTTATTTATTTAGCATGTTGGGGCACATGCAGTAACTTCTCGGAGTAACAGCAAGTATTTTAAGAAGAATACATTTGCCCAAATCCTCACTCGACCTACCAAGTTTGAAAATTTTGTCGTAGAAATCGGCCATCAAATGTTTGTGCGTGTGTGTTACTTTTAGTTCGCGTCCAGGCACGCTCACAAATTATGTAGTAGAAGCAATGCCTTTAAGAGGAAGCTTTAGCTCGGGCGCAACTCCGATGCCGCCTATTTAAATATATGTGAAATGTAGAAACGCTTTTCAGACATAACCACTTCGTCGATTGCAATGAAATTTGCTGCATTTGAGAGAGAACGTTAAATTCTAGTGACTGTTCGTAGCGTAATCTTGGTTCAGGGCCTGAAAGATTTAAAAGCAATATTCAAAAATTGGGAAGCTTGAAAAAAATAGAAGTACGAAATATGCATATTTGTAGCACTTCACCAAAAACAGATATCGCATTTCGGTAAACTGCACTGCATCCTTTAAAGCATTCAAAACGGGCACATTTGATGTATCAATTTGGTTATACATCAATGAAATATCCTACGTGAATTTGTTACATTATTCGCGAAGGCTTTGCAAAGTCCTACCCACATATCACTGGTTTTTTGGAGAGCCATGTATAATACGTCGATTTTCTCCGCTTTAGATGTACTATCAGATGCATTTTGCTGAATTACAAAGTTCTAAACTTCATAGTTTCATATTTTGAACATCCGCGATTTTCAAGAATATTTATTACAAAATTGACTGCGTAAATCTAAAATTCGTTACCAACAGTCACTAGATTTTACCCTTTCTTTACATGCAACAATCTCATCAAATTTGGTCAGTGGTTGCCGAGAAAAACGATTTCTCCTCTCTTGTACTTAAATAGGAGGCCTGAGAGCTAAAGCTTTCTCTGAACACCAATATTTATCTTCACGTATGTAAGGTAGGTGTCCATTGTATACAGAATACTCTTTGCTGAAGCGCGCATCTTTTCTGCGTTGGCTGAAATAAACTTTCACCCTGGTTTTATTGAAAGTTACCATGATAAATATTTTGCGCAATACTGCATGAAAGCAAGCTGAGGTCCTCGTGCTTCTTCAGTTCTTTAACGTCTACATTCTAATGAACTAGTATGATGTTGGTATTCTTCCAACACTCTGGTACACTTGAAGTCTTCAAGTTTTTCCAATAAAGGACCACAAGCTTGTCGAGCTATATTTCCCCCTTCCTCTTTCAGTAAATCAACTGTTATTCCATATTCTCCTGCCATTTTCCCCCGTGACAGGCCTCGCAAAGCGTTTCGAATCTTGTTGCGAGTGAAACACGGAGCTTGGGTATCCCTTTCTACTTCTCAATCAAGGTTGCGTGACTGCTCTGGGTAGGATACGGTTCAGTACAAATTTCCTGTGCTGTCTTTACTATAGCATCGAAATTGCTGATGTGATCGCCGTGCTTATCTTTCACTGCACATATCGTGCTTTTTAGTTTGCCTAATTTACTTCTCGCTGATTATATGCAGCCCCCATGTGTCCCCCACATGCAATGTGTCGGAACAGAACAAAAACAAGAACGAAAAACGAAGAAGAATTATATTTTGACCGAAACGTAAACGTAAGCGAAACGTTATTTATTATTTTGTTCTGGAGTGAAACTGAAATATTTTTTATCAGCTTTAGGTTCACGGGGAAAGTCAGCAATCCGCAACAACCGGCGTCAGGCAACGTGAGAACTAGCGTGTATCTCAGGGGCCCGCATAATCGCGTATCTCAGGCAGCGATAGTGGGAGCGATAGTCGATCGAACGCTCCACTAATCTAAACCTGCTGCTCAGTGCACTTGCAGATCGGTATCGTAGCAGAACCCATGGCTTGCACGCTGAAGAGGTCATCGTTTCGTTTTCTACGGGTGCAACGCTTTGTTAGCGAAGCTTTATCGTTCGTTTATGTTCGTTTAAGTTCCCTTTATCGGAACGGCGGTCTCGCATTTTGGTGAGTAAACTCGACCACGTGCTGCTTCTGAGATCATGCTCAGTATCTTAACTCAAGGCACTGAGCATGATCTGAGAATTCATAATAACTTGAATAGCGTAAAGCTAGAACGCCCTCACCGAGGACGAGACTACCAGTGCAAGCCCTCACCGTCAGCTGCATCACATTCGCGCTACCGTATCAAACCACGCGCGACACGGTAAGAGCGCGCATAGACCAACAAATTGCGAGAAAATATTTGAGAAATATGTTGAGAAACATAAATATTGAGAAAGCGTTTCTCAAATTATTCAGAAAAATAAATACTATGTTTTTTATCGTTGCTTTGCCTGAAAATTTTTGCATGCGAACCAAAACCGCTATGAAGCGTTACGGAACTTTTTTTTTCCTTCCGGAGCGGAACCGAAAACGAACCGGAATGGAACTTATTTCAGTGGAACGAAACTAAAAGCAGAATGAAAAACATTTCGTTCCGATCTCCTGCCCAGATGTATCGAAAATTGTTGTAGCTTTGAAATGCACTATCAATAAATGGTACTCGAACATTGGTTAACTAATTCCGCTGTGGCAACCTGTTCTTTAACTTGATTAGATTATAATCTATTTGTAGATATTAGTTCATTGTTAAGGACAACGATACCCCTACACAGCCTTGTATTTGGTCATAAAAATGTTTCGCCAGCACTACCACATAAATACCTATATTACGCTTTTGATGAAACATTTGCAAATAGGGACCCGTATCTATCTAAGTCATAGCAGCCACTTCTGCGTTTTTTTTTCTTCCGGAGAGCTTTCTTTCTTTTTCATATGGTGCGTTAAAGTAACAAAAAAAAATCCTTTAAAATCAAGCATCAGCTGAGCTGCTCGAATCGCTTAGAAAGTTCAAACAGACATAAGCCAGTTGTGCGCCGTAATAGCAGTAATAGTTCCGACGTTGCTATGAATGATACTAGTAGAACCCATGCCTAAACGAGGGACTGCGCAGTTGGGAAATCACTTTTAACTTGTAAGTCTTGAGGCAAGGGGGATGCAAGGATGAGCATACAGTATACTTCCTGCATTCGCATGGGAAAACGTTAAATACTGCAAAGTTGCTCCCGCTCAAACATCACGTTTGATGGCGTTGGACTTTTGTTGACTGCTAACGTACATGTACGTTGAAAGCTAGGACCCTCGGTACTCCCGAGGTTGCCTGTTCAGAATGCTGCTGCGCTTACTGCGCCGTTGTGCACAACTTCCGAGGGTATATCGGCTACCCGCGACAGCTGTGATGCCACGTATAGCGCTGCGCGACACCGAGTCACGTGCTGCCAATTAGAAGGTCGCGATAATGAAAACACTCGGGCTAGCGACGGGGCGCTAGCCCGTCGTCGCGCTCTGCGGTCACGTTCCGCTCGAGGCGTCGCACGCGTTCGCATTGAGGGGCGAAGTACGTGACAACAGTTAAGCCATTACCGCAGAACTGTGCAGTGCATCCAATCTCTCGCGCTCAACACCCACCCTTTTTCTAGCCGCTGCGAAGAGACAGCGCCGGTTCCACGCATCGATCTTTTGACGGCAGTGCACTTCACGTTTCGCCATGCGAGCCTGCGCCCAAAAGCCGCCGGCACTTTGTAGTGCGACGGCAGCTGCGAAAGCAAAAGGAAGTTGGATGACGCAGACGGAGACAAGGAGATGCCCTCAGAGAGTTGACTGGAAAAGTTTTGCTCCAACCAAAAACTAGGAGCTGAAACTGAAAAGGTAATAGTCCGTGGCCAACCACAAAATCGTATGCAAACTTCTTTATCTACGTTTAAATGGACGTGCAAAGCGCGTTGTAATGTATACGTAAAAATAAAGCGCCATATTGGTGCGTGAAATTATTGCAGGTGTAGCTAAATAAATCGCCTTGGTAACCTTGGTAACTCTTATTGCGTTTTCTCACTGTCCTTTTAGGGAACGTTTTTATTTCTCGTGTCGAAAATTAGCCATTTTATTGCAGTAAATGAATATCGTTATTCTATTATGAGTTGGTTTAACTCTTACTAATTGCCAAAAGATGTTCTTCCAAGTAAAGTCCGCAGGGCACCTGTAGAAGGCCAGTAAAACGAGGCAGTCTCAGCTGGACACTGGTCGAGCGTGCACTATTAGTTCGTCTTTTTCCTCCACACGTCACCGTGCCGGTACCGATAATCTCCAGCACACTAATCTATTGTATTTTCGCTTGTAAAAGCGTTAGGCTTTTATGGTAGCATAGTAAAGTTATACGGTAAGTTGTATAGTGCAACAGTTGTGATACGTTTCTTCTTTTTTTTTTACAGCGAAGCTTTTAAGGGCTAGGTCCCCGAGATCGTGTCCGCGTGTAGAAAAAAACTATCATCATCAGCATTAGCTCGAGCGTCATCGTCGTTAGGAGCACACGTCCCTTCCTCCCTTCCAGCCCGCCGAGCCCCTGCTATGTCTCCTCTCTTGCGTCAGTTGACCTAATTTTATGCCGCGCTCCCCCCTGAGTTGAGTTGGGCCCGGCTGTGAGGTTAGCGCGGCAAGCCTGCTCGAAGCTCCGCCCGACTAGAGTTGAGACCTGCAGGGAGGCTAGCGAGCCTAGGCCGGCGGCGAAGCATGTGTGTGTCCCTCCGCCTCGGCTGCTGACGCGCGCTATTTCGCTCGTCCCTCTGGCTGCTCCGCGTGCGTCTATGACAAGGCCGCTGATAAATGGAAGGAAGGCGAGGAGGGCGCGGCGCGGCTACCCAATGGCGGGGAAGAAATAGGCGGCTGCCACGCATGACTGTGCGAGCGTGTCCCGTCCTCCGACTGCGGCGCATGCGCGCAGCCCTGCCGGCGTCAGTCGACTGTGCCGCCGGGTCTCTCCGCCTGCCTACGAATAAAGTAGGTCCACGAAGGAGTGGGGTGTGAGTGTGAAGGAGTTCGCGTTAGCGTTGGTTGTATATACGGAGTTTTTTTCCCCAGGGGGGGGGGGGGTGTATTCTATAAGAGTACACCTAGTGGACTTCCCATTTCAGCTGTCGCGGATTGGCTCGCATGAGCGAGGAGGAGTCTGGCTGGCTCCTGCTCACTCGTGCTGCTGGAGCCAATCGCACAGCCGAAGTGGGCGGGCCACTAGGTGGACAAGAATACCCCTGTTGGTCAATGACCCTTGTCTGCGAATGTCGTACACAAGCGTGAGCAACGCCCTAGGAATGTCGTCGCCCGTGGAATCCAAGCCGGTTCTTTCAGAGCCGGGCGTTGTAAAACCGTCGTCTAAGTGTTAAAAATAAATCATTGTGCTACACGAAGCCGGCACCGAAGCCTCTATCCCGAGTACGTAACGAAGAGGTCGGTTTATCACTTTTCAGCCAAATTCAACATAGCAAATCCACAATATAGCTAAACCCCAACATAGCAAATCGCACTAGAGCGCCAGATTCGCTGGACTTCCTTCTTCACAGGGTGGGAGGGCTCTGACATTTTTTTAATATAATAAAACATATACCCTAATGTTATCTGAGCGTGCTCAGTAATAAAAAATGGCTTTCCGATGTCCCTTTTCTTATTTGAAGTTCTCGCAGTTTCACACTGAAATATTGCGCGATACGCTTAACAGCAGTTACTGGCCATATCTTCATTCATCATCAACGCCTCTGTGTTGATATTGTACTACGTCACGCCTTTCAGACTTCCGTCAATGTGTATATACTAATTTGTCTCCAATCATTGTCATATGTGAGCCTAACGTGTCAAAACCAGTCAGATTATCGGGATACGAAGTTGTTAAGTCCACGACAACTGGTGCATGCAGCAACGTCATCGTTTTTATTCGTCGAGAACTTACCTATGTTCGACAGCCGATTCCGCCTCACGATGGCAATCAATATGTTTGCCTAACAATCAAAAAGGGCAAAGTCATGTTTACACTTGTTGGCGTCTATATATTGCCTTCAAGTAATTTTGATTCGAAAATATTAACGAACATCTTGTCGGTGTGTCCTGCTCTATATGTCATCATCGGAGATTTTAATGCGCACCATATGGCATGGGGAAGCACAAGGACAAATGCAAGACGACAAAGACTAGAAAACTTCGCCTGCAACCACGGCCTTTCACTCCTGAATGACGGCAGCCCAACGTTTATTCGAGGCGTCAATTATTGCCGCTGTCTTGACCTAGCTTTCGTCTCCAGCTCTTTCACAAGATGTGTTAAATGGTTTTTGGATATCGAGGCACATGGCAGTGATCACATTCCCACGTACCTTATCATCAAAGGAATGTCCAGGTCCTTCCCATGCAACTCCACTCGATTAATTGACTGGACCAGATTTACCTCTCCCATGGAACATGCTTGTCGAGATGGCTTGTCCTCTGGATTAGAGGAGACAATCAAGTGTGCAATGCGAGACGCCACATGCACGGTCACGGTTTTGTCAAAGGACACGGATTTGGATATGGAGTTGGAGCGGCTTCGTGCACTCCGTCATCGTGCGGACCGGCGATACCGGTGTACAGAATCCATTGATGACCTTAGGACAGCCAGACGACTCCAAAAGAAAATTCAACGTTGCATGGATAGATTGGCATCACGACGTTGGACAATGTTTTGCCAGTCACTAGACCCCCGGAAGCCACTTCCCCACATCTGGAGAACCGTACGTGGTCTGCGTTCCCTCCCTGAACAACAATGCTTCCCGTTCAAAGCACTGGCGCTCTTCCAGAGGCGGGTGGATGTTGATGTTACAGAAGACTTGCGCAAGGATCGTTGGCCAAGCAACCGGTCCAGGCTCTCGAGCCCCCAGTGACATCCCCGTTTCGCGTGACTGCCGCATGGACCTTTCTTTCACAATGGAGGAACTTGAAGCGGCTCTTGCTCTATGCAGGCGTTCTTCATCCGCGGGACCAGATGGACTATCCTACCCCGCCTTGAATAACCTGAGTGAATGCGCACGTAGAGAACTGTTAGATCTCTACAACGTATCCTAGCAAGATGGCATGGTTCCCGAAGAATTGAAGACAATCCGCTTGGTTCCTCTCCTGAAGCAATGCAAGTCCCCACTTGAACTCACCTCATACCTCCCAATAGCGCTGGCCGGGTGTGGCGGAAAGATAATGGAAAAGATTATCCTTGCCCGCTTGGAGTGGGACCTGGAACACTACAACATGTCCCAAATTGCATGGCTGGTTTTCGTCGAGATCGCTCATCGATAGATAGTGTTGTTGATCTCGCTATGTATATCCAACATCAAAAGTCATGCAAAATATTATTTGCAGCTTTGTTCTTGGATGTCAAGGGGGCATACCATAACGTATTTCACGAGGCTATCCTCGATGCGCTTGAGATGGTTGGCTTAGGTGGTCGAGTTTTTAAATGGATTTCTCATTACCTTTTTATGAGATCGTTCTTTGTGTGTACCGGCGATGGTCAAACCGTTCGACACTACACCTGCCGAGGCGTCCCTCAAGGCGGAGTACTAAGCCCCACCCTATTCAATCTCACACTCATTGGTCTCGTTGAACACCTGCCAGCAGCGATCAAGATATTTTTGTACGCAGACGACATATGTATATGGACTTCAGGTGTGACACGCTCTCAGATACGTGCAAGACTTCAAAAAGCTGCTATACTGACAGCTATATACCTTCGCAACAAGGTCTTGAAATCTCGTCAAACAAATGTGCACTGGTGGCATTCACCCGCCAACCAATGACACCCTATGCCATCTCTATAAATGGCCAGATAATTCCTTATGAGAAGGCTCACAGATTTCTTGGCATAATCATTGATGTAGATCTCTCATGGAGCCCGCACGTGACCTACTTGAAACAGCGTTTGACAGCAATCTCCCAGCTTTTCCAGCTTCTGGGCGGAAAGACTTGGGGAATGTCAGTACATGCAATGTTGGAATTGTACAGGGCTCTTTTTCTGGGCTTCTTGAGATGCAGTTTGCCCGTACTGACCAACACTTGCCAGACAAACCTTCGTGCTCTACAGGCTATTCAAGCTCGGGCTCTAAGGGTTGGTCTTGGTTTGCCGAAATGCACATCAATAGTGGCGACTATTGCAATCGCCCAGGACCAACCCATACAAACGCACATTGCGGTGGAAGTGTTGAGAGTGCACATTAGGCACTTTGCCCGGGCCCCGTTCCCATCATCTGACACTGCCGTCAGAAAGGTCGCAGGCATCATTTAGCACTCTGATTTCCGAGTATTACACTCGCCTTCCATCAGGCTTCTCCCCCGCAACTGAGCCATCGATTCCTTCATGGTGTTTGGATCGACCTGCAGTGCACCTCACCCTACCAGGAATCAGAAGAAATCTGAGCTGTCATCACCTGCTCTTAAACAGCTCACTCTGGTCCTTTTGCAAGAAAGGTACGCCGACCACGTACACATTTATACTGACGGATCGGCAACTCTCCAGTGTTCCTCTGGAGCCTTGGTATTCCCAGCGCAAGCCGCCACCATCAGTTTCAAGACGTGTCACCCAACGAGATCGACGGCTGCGGAACTTGCAGCTCTTCGCGCTGCACTTCGTCTCCTCAGCCAAGAAGAACCTCCAAGATGGTCAATATTTAGTGACTCGAAGGCAGCGCTGCAGTCTTTGCTATCAGCCGTGCGACGTGGACCACACGAACAACTGGTATTCGAGATTAGATATAACTAATCCATACCTTGAATTAGAAAGGACACCACGTGACATTTCAGTGGCTTCCAAGTCACTGCGGCGTCATAGGAAACGAACACGCCGATAACGCTGGTCGGTCGGCTCTTCAAGGCGATGAAGAGGAACCAATACCATTATCAAGGACAGATGCCGCTCGAAACCTTCGAACGCTCAACCGGGATATCACGTTCTCCCTCAACCGGCTTCACAAGTTAGACTCCTCTCTACGCCTTTGCAGCCCAGGTGGACTCTGCCGTCAAGAAGCTACCCTATTTTTTCTAATATGGCTAGGAGTGGCCTTCCCTAAGTCTTTGCATTCCGAATGGGATGGGCCGACGACGCCTCGTGTGATGAGTGTGGTCGCAAGGAGACTCTTCAGCACCTTCTTTGTGACTGTCCTCGCTACAGTTTGCAGAGACGATCACTCGTACGCACAATATCGCGTTTTGACCTAAGACCTCTAACAGCGGAACTTATTTTAGAATGCCGACATCACAAGCCTTCGCAGCGGAGGGCGACGAGGGCACTGTTGTAGTTTTACGGGCAACAGACTTGGACAAGCGGCTGTAGCCCGGACAGATTTTCATAGTGCTGCAAGTGCTACTGTGTTGTGCCGCCTGTGACCGATTGTGATTGTGTATCTGTGCTCCTTTCTTTCTCGATCTCTACTTTCCTGTCCCTTTACCTCCCCCCCTCTCTCCCAAGCGTGGGGTAGCAAACCGGATCTTCCCATCTGGTTAACCTCCCTGCCGTTCCCCTTTCTTCTGTCTCTCTCTCTTGTACTACCTATTTGCCGTTAACGCGCCTTTCGCTAAGCATTTCAGAAGAAACTACACGCCATATATGTGACTCTATGTTTTTAAATCAAGAAATCTTCGACTATTGGGAGAAATTGTATCAATTGAAACGTCGTGTCAACATGCTGCCAGACGGCCAGCTTCTCTGTAAACTTGGACACTCTGCCTTTGCATCGGACCTGCGTCCGCAAGCGGTGTTCCTTTCCTGCCTTCTCCCATCCAGTAGCTGAGGAAACCTATCTCATTTCTGTCACGAGCAACGCCTCTTCGCTATTTTCCTTCTTTTGTTGTGATTTTTTAATACTAATATTATTTTTTGGCTGCACAGTCCACTTTCAATGACAGTTTGGGAATTCCCCTTGCGGTGATTAACTTAGGTCACGCGCCTTAATCAATAACGTTGAAGGCAGTGCGTATCACGTAGAGGCGTTTATGCATGCGTGTCACCTTGTTTCTGCGCTAGGAAAGGCGCACGTGATTGCGTTTGAATTTCCCACCGTTTTCGAGCCATGCAGCGGTTGGATGCCTTCCTTACGTGATTGCCCGAGTGCGACCTACGCACCACTGTTGTCTGTTTGCAATATACGAACTTGGTGAAGAGAAATTTAATAAATGATGTCAAGCCTGTTCTCGCGCTGTGCTCCAGAAATTATTCTCTACCTCTAAAATCAGTGCAACTGTGCTTCAAATAGACAAGTAGACACTCGTCTCAAATATGCAGTCGTCAAAGCCGTATTTATGTACGATTGATCCTAACCCGTGCTTTCGAATAACCCCTAGAATCTAGTGCCGTCATTCGTGCTGCGTTCATATTATGAAAACTTCGCTTTTGCGGGACCTTTAGAGAACAATGTGTGCGCCTCATTGAACGAGTCCATCTTGCTGCCAATTGGCGACCGTAGTTATGCGGCTGAAACTGTGCACCACGTTCATTGCGTTTGCTTCCTGGCCGCGCACGAGCAGCGGGGTCGGCGGCTTTATTGTCAAAATTTGACAGTCGGCTGCTGACTACATGATTCCTACTGGGACCTTGGCAAATTCAGTCCCACAGTCATCCGTACGTACGTTGCTTGCATTTCGATGCAACATGCGCCTCGATTTGCAGCTGTTGTTAGGTTCATTTTAGAGTTGATAGTACTTCTCCTGGCTTTACTCCTTGTCATAAACTCACCAAGGAAACCTCGCAACGCTTGCTTCGTGCCAAGAAGAGACAGCGTACGAGAAAATTGCATCTGAAGGTTCCGAATACCTTTACCGCAATTCAAGTCTCCTGCCACCGAAACGGGGAGTGGTGACGTTGAATACGCCATCAGCGCCCTATGCAGCCGTAGGTAAGTAAAACGGCGCCAGACAGGCGACGGTACGGTTTTTGCACAAAACGTAAACGCGCGGCCATGGAGATTTGCCGCTGCAGCTGCTTTTGGTGAAGTGACGTTGACTATTCGGGCATCCCTCGACATCACATGGAAGTGGAATTGTCTGCTACTTGCAGTTTGTGCGAGTTTCCCGAACCAGCAAAAGCAGAGCAGCACTACGCGATAACGAAACTACTGAAACGCCAAAGCGCGGGCGGTGCAGATCCCAGCGAAAACGAAACCTTTCGACCGCCCGCATTGTTGTCAAAGCTAACGTCTCTGAGCTCTTTTTTCTAAAGAAGTAATAGAACCGGACAAGTAGCATTTACTTCCGTCTTATAATTCAATGCACTGACGTTTTTATAGCGAGTTGTTGAGTATTAGTGACAGAATTTAAATTACGGGTGCCTTCATCATCGGGCAGGTACTTGGACGTCATGGGGGAAGTCTCTAATCGTGCCCTGCATTTACCTCAATTTCTCGATTACTAAGGCTCTGTTCGCGATAATATTGAGGCTTTAGAGATTATCAAGCAGTAATCTGTCACTCTAGCTTGACCTAATATTTGCCGTTGGTGTCCCTTGAGGTTCAAGTTTGTTGCATACATTAGGTATATGTGCTGAGCATCAGTAGCCATACTGCACATGTTTCTTTAGAGCTCTAAAGGATTTGTCCTATAAAAGAAACTGTTGGCATCATCGGTGTACAAAGGTGTCTGGTTATTTTAAGGATTGCTTAATATAGACCGTGTTCTTGACGGCGCCGCCGAGTTGCGATCACAGCGCCATCTCTCGTCCGGCGCCATGCTGGCACGTGAGATCGTGGTGGAGGGTGCACGCAAAACGTGCTGTTAACGATGAGCGGCAAGTTTTCGCGTTTGCCTGAGAGGTCTCAACAAATATTTGGGATTGGGAAGCTTCTTAGCGTGTCGTTACTAAGCTTTGGGCGTCGACGTAGCCGCACTATCGAGCGGCAACGGGCCTATAGGAGCTGTCACAGCTGTTAGCTGATGACTGTGGCTGCGAATATGCCACGGCCAAGCAGACTAGCGCAACGCGTTGAAAGAATATGCACACTCTTATGTTTCGAGTGAAGCACGGGCCCTTCGCCGACTCGAGAGTGCTAAAAAACCAACAAATACTCTTTCCAAGAGGAAGTTTATTTCATGCAGTAATACAGCGCACGATGCGCGACCTCAGCCAGACAGCTTGCAGTCGAGTTTCGGAAGCACGGGGGAGCCCATGCGAACTATATAGGGCGGCCGGCATAGGGAAGGCATGGCTTTGGTTACGAAAAAAAAAAAAACACGCCTTCATTGTCTTAGTCCGCACACACTGTCTTCATAATATGCCCTCCGTCAACTTCCACCAGGACGTTGGGTACCAAGCATAATAATCTGAGAGCACATTTGAACAAAATACCATTAGTTTGCATACACGAAGAAATAGTTGACTTCGTCTATTTGCAACATTTGACCGACTAGAATGCGCACCTTTCGTTCATATCCCAGTATGATCATGGGTAGAGCTCCAAGTCGGGCTAGTTGGTTGACATGCATGGTATAATTTTTTAACTGCGCTAACACACACTGACAAGGACGAGGCAGACAAGACGTGCGCAGACTCGCAACTGAATGTTTAATGGGTGAAAATGACATATATACAGAGAAAAATGAACACATCTGATTGGCAATCCAACCATGGATACGTTGACGTCACACAGTAGCATCTAAAAACGCCATCTCGCAATCAGCTAGTGACACCGAAGGTTCGCTAACACACCCACGTGTAGTTTTTATCTTAAATGCCTCAAACAGTTCCCTAGTACTACGGTCCCTATGACGGTACAGAATTCTAGTTTGTTTAAGAAGTGGGAGGCAAGTTTCCTTGTTTAGTTTTTTACAGTCATTACAATGCTTAGCCACGTGGGAATAACCATCTGAGGTGCTGTTTGTTTTATGTTCTTTCAGCCGAACGTTAATACATCTAGCCGTCTGGCCGATGTATACACACCCACAAGAAAAAGGAAATTCATACACAACTGCGCAGGCACAGGGGACAATGGTTGACCCTTGCTTATGCTCAATCTTGCAGACAAAAGGGCTGTGGTTAGATGCCTTGTCAATTACATTCATTACTCTAGCACATAAACGCGACATTTTCTGAGGGGCTGAGAATACGACGTTGACCCCATACCGCTGCGCTACATTCTTCAAATTGTGTGCAACTTTGTGCTGGTACGGAATTACAGCAAACGCTCTTTTTTCTTTATTAGTGCGGGGTGAGTGCACACCACTATTTTTAACTTTCCTTACGAGTTTCTCACATGTTGCTCCAATTACAAATTTTGGGTATCCAGCATTCGTCAGCCTAGTCACTTGGAAACTGATACTTTCCGTTACTACGTGGGGGCATGACTTCTGTAGTGCTGCATCTATGCACGACAAGGCAATTCCACTCTTTACAATCTTCGAATGCCTGGAGGAAAAATTGAGGGGGGACTTATGGGACCTTGGTCGATAAAACCAACATGTGTGGAATAACCCAAAACGCAAACGTATGTCCAGAAATTGCAATTCATTTTCGTGGGGAATTTCTGTAGTAAAATTGAGGCCTAGTCCCGACCTACAAAAAACTTCCTTTACTTGAAGAGACAGTTCTTCAAGCCTACTTCCATCTACAAAAATCAGGTAATCGTCGACATAGCGAAAGACACGGGAAGCCATACTACAGACTGTTGTATTAACAGCCCTATCCACTTTAGCCAGGAAGATGTTGCTGAGGGTAGGGGCAACCCTAGACCCTATGCACACCCCTGATTTCTGGATGTATTGCTGCCCTCGCCAGCATACATATGTGGACGACAAATACATGCCCAGTAATTCCAAAAAAGCCTCAAGGGAAACGCCACACTGCATGACAAAGCAATGTTCATCATTAAACTCCGTAATGCACTCTTTTACGGCTACCATAAGTTCGCCCTGCGGTATTGCATAAAACAAATCCTCAACATCTAGGCTGAAAGCTTTGCACCCGCCTGGGTTTTCCTTCTCTAGGTAGCGTACCAAAGCAGTAGAATTAGGCACCAAATACGGATCCGCTATCTCTAAATTGGCGAGGTGCTCTTGAAGGAACCCTGCCACAGTGTACTGCCATGTACCCTTTTCCGAATGTAATTGACAGGGCATCTAACCACAGCCCTTTTGTCTGCAAGATTGAGCATAAGCAAGGGTCAACCATTTACCCCTGTGCCTGCGCAGTTTTTTTTTTTTTTTTATTCGGGCAAAACAGGTACAAGGTTTGCCCGCGAGGTAAGGCAAAAGGAGGGCTTAAATCTCCTGACTATTGTGTATGAATTTCCTTTTTCTTGTTGGTGTGTATACATCGGCCAGACGGCTAGATGTATTAACGTTCGGCTGAAAGAACATAAAACAAACAGCACCTCAGATGGTTATTCCCACGTGGCTAAGCATTGTAATGACTGTAAAAAACTAAACAAGGAAACTTGCCTCCCACTTCTTAAACAAACTAGAATTCTGTACCGTCATAGGGACCGTAGTACTAGGGAACTGTTTGAGGCATTTAAGATAAAAACTACACGTGGGTGTGTTAGCGAACCTTCGGTGTCACTAGCTGATTGCGAGATGGCGTTTTTAGATGCTACTGTGTGACGTCAACGTATCCATGGTTGGATTGCCAATCAGATGTGTTCATTTTTCTCTGTATATATGTCATTTTCACCCATTAAACATTCAGTTGCGAGTCTGCGCACGTCTTGTCTGCCTCGTCCTTGTCAGTGTGTGTTAGCGCAGTTAAAAAATTATACCATGCATGATCATGGGTGCTGCGGCCGTCGCAGTGCGCTCGCCAGATACAAAGTCTTCTGAACATACACGCCATGAAGTTGGTGGCGTTAGGTCATTTTTGTTCACACTGTCAATCCAAAGAGTAGGCGCTCCTCAGTGACCGCAGCGGCAGGGTCCACAAGGTCGCCGCGGCTGAAGATGCACTTCACTTCAGTTTCCGAAAGTTGTTTTTTTTTCAGCCGAATACGGCACAGGCGGTAGCGCTTTGACGTTGGGTCATGTGATATTGCAGCTATCCCCAGACGGAACACGTTGGAATCTCAATAATTCGCAGTCACACCGCTGCCGCTCCAAGCTGCCGTCCCCAGTAACAGCGAACCGCACATATCACTGCGAGAAGAAGAGCGGCGCAGCTCGCTGGTTCACCGCTACATTCCTTGTCGCCGATAAAATGGTGTATATCAGTTTCATATAACATAAACCGTGAACCTCCACAGTCCAGGAATGGTCCAAGGGCAAGGAGCACTAATATTCGATATTATCGCTATGACGTAAGCACTTACGTGCAAAACCATGTGTGGTCATTGAGTGAGCCTCTAAGTCAGTCGAAAACAACCGTGTCCTGCATTAAACAGCAAAAATTAAATGGGAGGAGTTTCACACTAGTGGTGCGAAGACTATGAAAACAGCGCAGCTGTCGATCCCACCTAGTTTTATCTCGGATCCGCTAAGTCGCAGGCCCGGATCATTTTGTCGACGCTTCTGGCTGCACACATGCTTTTGCTCGGTAACGCAAGCTCGTAACTCCAAATCTTCTGCAAATCGCTGACGTTTCATCGCCACTTCACTGGCGCGATACTCGGGGTTGTTCCGAAGTCGTCTCATCCGTTCTCGAGTAGCGGAACGAAGGTTTTCGCGCCGCGCTTACGGTTCTTCGGGAGTAACGCACTTCTTCGTTCGCCCAATTCTCACGGCGATGTGCTCGGCGCGGAGACGTGGGGCATTCTGTCGCCGCAGCGGCGACGCGGAGCCATTATTAGGAGGATCATCGCAGTGAAGTCACGTCTTAGCTTCGACTACCACAGCTGTGGCGACACGGCTATGCGGGAGCTCAGCGTGATGACGTCATAGCTCGGCAAAGCTGGACAAAGCGATGGCGCGCAATTTGACGTCACAGCTTAGCTCCACCTACACAGCTGTCACGAGGCTCGGCGTTGCTAAGCGACGCGTTGCCAGGTGACGCGGAGTGACGTCATCGCTCGGCGAGGTTTTGATGCGCCCATTCCCGGACTAACCAACACTAACACCTAACAGCTTCGCTGTTAAAAAAAATATGCAAAAGCAACTTCCATGTTAGAATCTAGGTGAAGCGAAGCTTTATTGGTGATGCATATGCACATGCGGTGCGATCACCGTTCAACGTGTTTCCATGTTTATGCGCTACATTATAATTAGGTTTATATCGGTTGAAGTAAATTTTCAGTCATTTGGTCGTGAACATTTGACACATCTGGGAAACAAGATTTGTCCAAAGACACATGATTCCAAGGGGTGCCTGATATTCGAAAGATGGTCTATGTCAGTGAGGAGAGGTTTAGAACGGCAAAGTATGGAAAGTAAAGTTGTTTTTAAATTAAAGATATGTGTTAATCAACTAATGATTTGTTGATTATAATGGAATTTGCGGGTCACATTGCAACATGCACGCGAATACAGTTAATTAAGACCTCTATACCCCCTCTGTCATAGTGGAACATACTCATTCTATATGACTGGCCAACAATGGCACACACCGATTGACAAGAGAGATAGAGAGAAAGAGAGAGAAAGAAATTGGAATGATGCAAAATTGCACCGGGATGTTTCCTTCCGGCAGTCCTCGACCGTGGGTGGAGCCCTCAGTCATGAGCCTTATAGGCCGCCGGAGCGCGCTCATGGCCAGATCGAGCTGGTCCCCGGAGCCGACGTAAGGCACCAAAGCTTCCCACTGTTGTGTGATGGGGTGTGTGTAACGAGGTGTTCATATTGTTAATCGGTAAGCCCATGTGGCATGGTATATCGTTCACAAGAGCAGGCACTTGCGCGAGTTGGTACAGATACACGATGGAAATAAACAGCGCAACTTTTACGTAGACCGCAAGAAAGGAAGACACACACAAGCGCACAATTCACCACAAAAGCTTTAGTGAAAACATCGCGGCATATAAATGGAAGAGTTATCACAGTGCAAGAAAAAAAGAAACATTTCCTGTCGTTGCGCATGAGTTTTTATGTTTTTTTTTAATTCTTGCACTGTGATAATTATTCCATATGTATGTCGCTACGTTTTGAATAAAAATATTGTTTTGAGTTCAGCACTTGGGTGTACGTGTCTTACTTTCCTACGGTCTGCGTAAAAGTTGCGCTGTTTATTTCCATGTTGGTCTATTAGAACTCTTCGCCACCAGGCGGCGCCACCCCTCCGGCCGCTCCCGTTTACGTTTCCGCTAACACGACAAACCACCCGATCCGCGTGCGTGTACCGGAATACCGGACGCGTTAAAACTTTCTGTATTCTCAATGGGTTCCCTGAAAAGATGAGGAGCTTAACGCGGTGCTACCGGTCTTTTTTCTGTGACTTGCACTGCAGAGACTATGGCGGAGCGGGGTCGTAGACAACAACGCCCCGCCCACTGCATGTCGACGCGGCGCGTAGTTTAATTTTCGTTTAGGACGATCAAGTGAACGACACTCCTTCCGGTTTTGGCCCACACGACTCGCTAAATTAGCAGGCTGTCCCTCAACTTACGGAATGTTTTAGTAATTTCAAGCCTCCTGGGTTTATATATTTCGTTTATATTATCTGATTTGAGCACTATGCTCTGGTTGTGGCGTTCAAGCGTGTTCAAAGAAACTGCGTATAGGCTTTTCACAGCGGCCGACTTGCTTAGAGTGCCGGGCCAGTGGCCGTGCAGGCTTGGCCGTGTTTATGGAGATGATGTAGCCCGCTTTCTGAGGACGGCTAAATCGCTTCCGGCAAACGTGGGCTTCGACCCGCATGCCGACGCGCCACTGCGCAAAGGAAAGCAGAGAATCCACGCTCGCCCGCCTGTAGTTTCTGGGACGCTGCACCCTAGAACAACACTTCAGCGCGTGTGTGTATGAAGGCTCCCCACAGTTCATTTCAAGCAATGCGGCCTGTGATGCGCATTTCACGCAACTTCATGGGGAACTGCGAACACGACAAGCGAAAGTGAGAGAACGACCTAGCGCAGTAATGTTTGTTTTATGATGAGTCTAGATATGCTCAAATATTGCGGGAAGTCACAAAGACGTGTTCCATCATGCAGCACACTGCGGTAGAGGTGAGTAAAACTCCAGCGACCGCGAAATCTTCCACTTCGGATGAGCAGGCACAACTCGAGTGGAGGACTGAATACCAAAAGTTCCATACTGAATTGTTATGTCTTCAATTTGGACGCCCTGCGATATTGTAATCGTTAAATACGTGCAGTAACATGAACAGTGTTGGCATTGCAGGCGGTTTTCTTGCCTTTCATTACGTAATAATTGGTCGTCGTCACGTTTTCACAAATCCAACCTACAGTTGTATCAGTGCGCCGTCGCGTCATGGAATACAGTTAAGTTGTCGATAACTTGACGAAGTCGCGTTAAAGAATGAGTGATCATGATAGCGGTGTTATACGTTCCCAGCTGCATCGAAGTGAGATTTATTGCAGTCTAGTGTTCGTGGTAGCACTGCCTCCCATCGCGTGTGATTTATTTCCCATCTTGAAAAAGTCTTGCCGGGCCCCTTTGGCTTTTGACATTGATTTTCTCTGTCACAAATGTACAGAGTACAACTTGTGATGAGGAAGGCGAGGTAAAAGCTCCAGATGAAGCAGCTCGACTTGCCCCACTTACCTGATCCCTCGACAGTAATCAACTAAGCAGCTTAATGACACACTTATACGCACAAAAATGCGAGAAAAATATCATGAAAGACCAAGAAGCATTACGCATAACAAATAAGACATTTCTTGAGATTTCACAGAGAGAATATTGAGCTGTTGTGTCTTTATTGAATATTTCTAGCAAAAGATATTCTAGACGCTTGTATCCGTAGTTATTAATTTATTACATAATCTTGGCCCATACCAATATTTACTGTGTCGATCGTTTCGAGCGAATTGGAATTGTTGCGACCGGGTGTCCGAAGATGTACGGTATGCATTCAGCGTGGAGGTGTACGGGAACGTGAGGCTGTGCCCAACGTCCAAGACGTTTAAACACACGCGTTTTTGTTACATTATGGGTAATAGGGTTGCAAGAAATACTGAAGATAAGAGGTTCGCATTCATGTTCAAGCTGTCTATGATCTTCACCAAGCGGCCGTACCCGCTTTTAACCCTTTCGGTCTCATTGTCCAGTCACCTTCCCCCAATGCGGCGTAAGGAGACGGATGTCATCATGTCCCACCATTCCGGAGGTTGGTAGCGCTTTCCCTCCGAAGAGAGCTTTGTCCAGAACATACGCACATCACTGGGCACGAACAGGGTAGGAGCGAAGCACACTGAACCCATTTCCGGCGCAGACGGGGCAGTTTGGGCGAATGACAGGTGATGTGAAGGAATGTCCCCTCCTGGTAGAGACCAACTGCTGGTCATGAGTCGCCACGGTCGGGGGTGGCTCGGACGGTGTACCCCACAATCTTGCTGGGTAAACGGCCGATCACAAAAGTATATTTTCCCGTAAATTTTGAAGAATAAACTATACGGTATGAGCATTGTAATCTAAACCAGTAAATTCTTATGTAACAGCGCAAAAAACAAAAAAGGAAGAGACGCCGATAGAGACAGAGTGAAAAGAGCGCTCTTTTCACTCTGTCTCTATCGTCCTCCCTTCCTTGTTGTTTTTCACGCTGTTACATAAGTTGCAATGAACCAACTAGCCCAGCAAGCCACCATTCTGCAGTAACTTCTCTCAAGGCGTTTTTCTACAATAAAACTAATTTAAATGCCTTATGCATACTGTTCGACAATAATTATTGACAGAAACGTAGGTGAGAATCGCAATAGGAGTTAGTTATGGGTAGCTCTTGTCTGAGTGAATATACTGCTGATATTTTTTTAGAACGCCTAGACCCTCATAGAGCTTCTTCAGTGACTCTTCCCAGCGATTATACCAGAGCATCGGCTGCCGAAGAACAACTCCGATTGTTTTGGTCTGAGGATAACTTTGTATTACCAAGGTTTGTTACTGCAGTTGTAATGTGTCATGGAATTGTAGTTTTCTTATCTACTTCCGTGGTTTTGTCGTAGGTTCCCTCGGTGGCTTCACTGAACTAAACGAGGCACATTGTTAATACATCGAAATTAAGGAGAAGAACATTGCAGATGCGTACACAAATTTAAAGGTGTGTGGGTTATATGCGGCTCGTGCAATAAATCGTGGTCGCAAGCGCTCTGTAGCATAAGTTTTTTTGCAAACGAAACAGAACTTATTTAGCCCTCTGCCCCGAGCGAACTAGAAACATCACCAAAATAAAATTTAGAGAAGATAGGAGCAACATTATGCAAAATATTCTTGCGAACTAAGATGTGTATGAATCAATTACTTCCTGTGTAAACAAATTCTTAAAAAGTGCTAAAAGGCATTACATATATGCGGGCAACGTTTTAAAGTATGTGGTTAAATTACAGCCAAGTGAAATTTGGAACTGCTCGAAATAAACAGCTTCGATGGAAATTAGATTGTTATTCTGCAGGGCCGCACAAGTCTCCTATCTTTTGCTAGCTTTTCCCCACAAATAATTGGTAAGCGAACGTTAGAGTTATTTATTTTTTGCTACCAATTTTCCTACACGTCTTGGGTAATCAAATATTACGTTATCATTTCGATGAGCTGAAATTATGAGCACTTTGGGTGTGATGCGGTTCGTCGTTCACAGTCGCCAGTGGAAGCAACACTTTGACATTCGTTATATTATTTATCTGTTTTGTTTAACAGCAATCAGGACCTCAATAAAGTTCGTACTCTCTCACTCACTGTTGAACAGCAATAGCAACTTAGTGTACACTAAAATAACATTTAGCTAAAGTACCAAAATAATGTATGTCATCAACCTTATAGGAACAAAGTGTTTGATGAAGGAAGACCAATATACGAAAAATAATTAGCGAGGCCTTTGTGTAAAAAGAGAGCTTTAATCAGTCGTGAAATAGTATCATGGTTTTCTTTTCTATTGGACGATACTTTACGCCAAGATTATAACTACTGATATATATACACAGGGTGTCCCAGCTATCACGCAGCACGATGTCAAAAAAGAGCAACGGCGTTACGCGACGCACACCTAGTGTGTATTGTTTCCAGTACAATGTAGTAGCCGCCAGTAATTTGTCGTTACTGATATTTGTTTAAATAATTGTAATTAATAATCTAACTCGAGAAGTACTGTCCTAATTATCAAAGTGTCAATGAAGCGTCTGTAGGCAACTACGTGGGGCATCTAACTGAGGTATTTTCAGCGCCGTACTAATTGCGTGCTTATTTTTTTCCCGAGGGATAAAGAAAGCCCGCGAAATATAAAAAAATAACACTTGATGACGCTCCCATCCACATCGTAAAGGAGCGCCCTCAAGTAAGCTGATTGAAAGCAACGGCTTTTGCTAGTCACACCGCCCAAGAGACAACGCATCACCTTGATAAAGGTATGGAAGGATCCGCAGCAGCAAGTTTCGCGGCATAGCAGCTATTTCTTCCTGTCAATTATACGTCACGCTTCTTATCCGTCTCTCACGGCTGAGTGATCCACTTGATAAAAATGGTCCTTGATAACACGGTCGAAGCCACGCTCTGATCACTGACGAAACGCAATAAGCAATGAAATAGACAGAATATTTCAAAATGCCAGCTCTGCTCGCACCGCATCGAAGGAGTGCATGCGCAGCTATACTTCGCGCCAGAAGCTTGCTTCGGTCCAAAGCCAAATTAAAGTGGGGGCGTCATTTTTCATGACTACATGCTTCCAAAACAGGTTCATGGCAAAAAAAATAAAAGTAAAATAAACACACTCGGAAGGGACCCGGCCACGTGAAGAGAAAAGGCAAAACCGATGCGTTCAATTAGGTAATGTTCCACTGCCTAATGTTCCGATTTGGCAATCGGGACGTGAGCGAAAAACAAAGGAAAAAGTCATATTTCAGGGTTGTTTTATTATCGGTGCATTCGTAAGCGCCGTTGAACACCAGCTGCTGCTTGTAGGCCATGTTCGAATAGGTCCCCTTCTGCAGTCACGCAGTACTGAGCCCGCTTTATCACATCTTCAGTGGCTTTTTTTGATGACCGAAGGTGGGATTCTGTTGCATACATCCGTTATCGTAGCCTTGAGCTCATCTGACGTCTTCGTCTCTGTCACGTAAACACGATCTTTTACGTAACCCCACAGAAATAAATCGAGTGGAGAGAGATCAGGTGACCTAGCCGGCCAAAGGACAGGCCCGTGCCTTCCAATCCATTGTGTGTGAAAAGTCGTATTCAGCCAGTTTCGTGCTCGGCTGCTGCTGTGTGCTGGCGCCCCATATTGCTGATACCACAGAAGTGGAAGACGTGACAGCGGGACTTCTCTGCAAAACCCATCCAACGTCCCTTCAAGGATTTCGTCCACGTAACGCTGTCCAGTCAGTGTCTGATCGAAGAATATGGGACCAATTATACCACCGTCGTAAATTCCACACCACACATTGAACGACCACTGGTACTGGTGCCGAGTGCGCTTTACCCAGTGTGGATTGGAGTCACTCCAATAGTGTGCATTATTCTGATTTACCTGGCCATTTCTGCAAAAATTGGCTTCATCTGTCCAGATGACGTTGCTAAGAAAGTTGGGTGATTCATCGGATTTTGTGAGGATCCAATTCGAAAAATCTAAAAGATTCTGCAAGTCCCTCGCTTCCTAGCATTGGTGCAGGTTAACGTGGTACGGGTGAAAGGCCGAGTCATTTAAAATCAATCAAACTGATGACTTGGAAATTGGTGCCTGGGCGGCCACGTCTCGCACGCTAGCTTGAGCGTTTGAGGCCATAAATGCGAGAACATCCGCGCGTATGTTAGGACTCAAACATTAAGCCCTCTGCCACTGTTTTTTCAAGCTGCCGCTTTCTCGCAGGCTTTCATAATTTCTGATGATTGGCGATGCGTTAGGTCTACCGCCACACTTCCATGACCAATAAATCTTTGCGGCCTTTCTTGTGTTGCCATTTGCAGCTCCTAAGGCAAGCATCATGTTCGCCTTCTGCTCATTAGAATAAGACATGGCGACTGGGGCGATACAAAACACACCTGTAAACCTTTGCGCAGATTTAATCGATCAGCTTCTGCGGTGAGAGGGTCTGTGTAGAAAAAAAAAGCCACCCATCACACTATCTACGCTAAGACAACAGCTATCGCAGCTCGTTCCAACACCAAACGCGATGTGCTCCTCCGGTCGGGGTAAAGCACAAACTCGGTCACGATTTCTTCTTTCTTTCTTTCGTTTATTTCATTCTGGCTAACTCAGAGGGAGCTTGTTCGAGGGCGCTGCTTTATAATGCGGGTTGGAGCGTCGTCACATGGTGTTTTTTATATTTCGCGGGGTTTCTTTAGCACTTGGAAAAAATGAGTACGCAATTAGTACAGCGCTGAAAATACCGCAGTTAGATGCCCCACGTGGTTGCCTACAAACGCCTCATTGACACTTTGATATTTAGGACAGTGCTTCTCGAGTTATATAATTAATTACAATTGTTTAAGTAAATAGCAGTAACGAAAAAATTACTGGCGGCAACTACGCTGTACTGGAAACAATACGCACTAGGTTTGCTGCGCGTAACGCCGTTGCTCCTTGTTTAAATCCTGCTGCGTGATAGCTTGGACACCCTGTATATATATATATATATATATATATATATATATATATATATATATATATAAACATATATCAGAGATGCAAAGAATCACAGGAGCCGGCACCGAATTAGTTCAAGAAATAAAAGCACACGTAGGAAAAACATATAACAGGACTTTACTGACGTTTCGGCCGGGGTTCGGCCTTCAGCAAGAGTGTGATTGCAAGAATACAGAGCTCAATTTATACATTTTATCCGTAAGAGTGCAAAAAGGACAATAAAAAAACTAAAAAATGGCAAAGTACAAAAAAAATGTCACAGTTTCGTCCTAAGGGCGAAGCAATGAATGCGATAGCAACACAGCAATGTCATACGAAGTAAGGTGAGCGGCTTTGGTAGCAACAACACGCAGAACTGTTGTCGACGCCATCGGCGTTTTGCCCGCGTTAGCTCAAAATGCGTGCGGCGTTGGTGACTGTTGCTGGAGCCTCTGATATAAATAGGCACTTGGTGCCGCAGCTAAACGTCGCCTCCCTTCCCTCCCCCTCCCCCACGGCCTCTCGCGCGTCCGAAGAAGGCGCGTTTGCTCTACATATATGGTGATTGTAAAGGAGAAAAGAGACGCCTACTTCTGCAGCCCTTAAGCGAGCACGGCGCAGAACGTGCGTTTGTTCTCCGCCGTGCGTTCACTCCCCGTGAAAGACGCGCCCCTCGCGCCCTTTCACTCGCACATACAGCGTTCGGCGCGCGGCGACGATTTCATCTCCAAATGACGTCATACGGAACCTCACGGCGACGGCGACGGCGACGGCGACGGCGACGGCGACGCCGACGGCAGAAATCTGCTTTTGAGTGTCCATATAATTGCTATCGCAATAAAAGAATGCAACAAACACGTGATTGGAAGCTTGCGCGTATACAGAGTGGCATTATTAAAGAAAAACAGCGAATGCAACCAGTCCGTGCACACAACCTATATATATATATATATATATATATATATATATATATATATATATATATCAAAGGAAGGCAGGGATGTTAACCAGTCAATAGTCCGGTTGGCTAACCTACGCTGGGGGCAAGGAGAAGGAAATAGACAGAAGAGAAAGAGGGAGAGGAGGTGGGAATATGTGCACGGACAGCACTACAGAATCAAAGTATGCAGGTACCATAAGTACTAATTTATGGCAGATGAAGAAAACACATATGCATCGCAACCTCATTACAGCGGCAGCATAGAAAAGCGTCCAGCTTTAGCAGCAGGCTATGACGTGTACGCTAACACAATCCATAGCGATGGGAGAAGCGAAGAGATCAGGAAAGCTCCCACCGCCCTTTTCAAAGTTCATTAAGGCCTCTGTGAGGATTGTTTGCTGCTGCCCTGAGCAAAATTAAACGTTTTGCCGACAGTCGCGACTGAAGTGCACCATGGCGTACTTCCTGTTTTCTGCGCATCACCGCGCGCGGTGGAACTGCTTCGCTTAACTAGTTTGCTAACCCACTAATTACTGAGGCAATCCAACCGGACGTAGCCGCTCTGTATGCCTCATTTGAAGTGAATGTTTCACGCCATCGGGCTGACGACACAGTTATCTTTCTACGAATGCGTCGAGACATTCGCGTAACCGCAATTTTTGCACGTCTGATAGGGAGAAAATGCGCGTTGCCCATCATGCTTACGGCACATTCATGTGCTGTCGAATAGAATGAAAAGAAAAGAGAAATCACAGCATACAGCGCCACTTTGATGAGATCAAGTAGCAAAGTCAGTGTTACGAACCACATCTACAGGGTTTTTCACTTAACTTGGGCCAAACATTAAAAAGATGCAAATCCTACGTAGTTCGACAGAACCAAGTAATGCTGTTTGCCGTCGCTTGGAGGAGGAGGAAATAACTTTATTGAGTCCTGAGGAACCCCTCCCCACCCACTCTTTGTTTAGTGGTCGGCAGGGGTCGCGGGCCGCACCCACGTTGGGACGGGAAGCCCGTGAGCCTCCGCCCTTTCGTGAGCCCTCTGGACAGCCCGGAGCTGGGTCTGGTGGTCGTCGCTTTGAAGGGCGTCCTCCCAGTCTTCTTCTTTACGGAACATGGTGCCGCTTGGAGATACTAAGATTACTTTTTGTGTTCCGCATGATTACATAATTTCTCTTAATTAATGATTCAACTTTTCAATTAATATAATTACATGAAAAGTGTGGCCGAGAAAAAGTTGTGGCAGTTTCACCTGAAAGGCGAAGCATCAATTGCGATAGCAAATTTGTAGCGAGCTATACGGAGTAATGATAGTAGCTTTATCAGCTGTATAAACTTGGACATGCAGCAGCACCGACAACACGGAGAACTGTTGTCGACGCCGTCGGCGTTTTGCCCGCGTCCGCACAAAATGCGTGCGGCGTTGGTTACTGTTGCCGGAGCCTCTGATATAAATAGGCACTTGGTGCCGCAGCTAAACGTCCTCTCCCTTCCCTCCCCCCTCCCTCCCCACGGCCTTTCGCGCGTCGGAAGAAGGCGCGTTTGCTCTACATATATGGTGATTGTAAAGGAGGAAAGAGACGCCTACTTCTGCAGCCCTTAAGGGAGCACGGCGCAGAACGCGCGTTTGTTCTCCGCCGTGGGTTCACTCCCCGTGAAAGCGCACGTCCCTCGCCAACACCGCCTAGACTAGGAGAAGGCCTGTGCATGGTTGTGTGACGTCACCGCAGCGAGATCAACCTAAAAGTCTGCTTTACCAAAAATGATCGTGGTTTTTGATTCCCAGTTGCCCTTTTACCAATCTTTTCATTGTTTCTTGCTTTCTTGGCAATACAGAAAATTATATTCTTATTATCTAATGTTTGGTGAATGTTTAAACAAAGGTCGGCTTGAAATAATTCGCAAGGCACTTTATCGAGATGCACTAATGAGATGTTCAACAGCATGCACAACTATTTCGTGCAGCTTAAGAGAGGCATGGATTTCCACTGTGAGAAACATTTATTCATGACACATATTAGTGGAACCAGGCAGAACAATTCAAGAGCAAGCGCATTACGCTTGAGTATTCAGCTTCCGCTTCGCAGCCTTGCTTTCTGTCAGTTTGTTGCTCTCAACTTTGCACAGATTTTTCAGCAGCGTGTTGGCAGCAGCGCTGAGAACATAACTTAGCACTAGATCAGGCGAGTAGCCACCATTGCAGAAGTCCAGGTCTTCATTGCATTCGGCAAGGGAAGTCGTGAGGCCTACAAGAACTTCTTTTTGTTTTAAACAAGCAAAAAATTTTGATGCGTACTTCGCAATTCTCAGCTTATTAAGCACAATTTCAATCGTCAGTACGGCATGCACAACTACTACTTGTGGAAATTTCAGTCCACCTCGTGTTGCATTTGCTATCGGCACACCATATTCCAGTTCAATGCTCCGATTCTCGACAATCAAGTTTTCTCGGCAGGAAGAGCAGACAAGTTTTTTCACTGCACCTTGCGCACAATATCCAGCTACATATATGATAGCTGGCAGCATTGGCTACTTTTGCTTCACATCATCATCCGTCACTGCAACATCAAATTGCTTGACAAGAACTTGTGGATCTGCGGTGGGAACACAAGGTGCAACGGCATCCAGGTCGGGAAGCTCAAGAAGCTTTTGGAGTCTCAGTTTCTGCTCAGATTCGTAAATCTGACATATTGAAACCTGATATTGTGCACCAAACAGTTGTCTGTATCTGCCAAAGCGGTCCTCTAAGCTGTCGGTTTGAAACTTTCCTAGTAACGCATATTTGAACCCGAGTTTATCAATGCAGTATGTTGACACCTCAACAAGGGCATGTCAGCTATAGCGCAGTGCCGTGCACGTTTCACGAGTTAACTTTCCAGCGTCATGCTTCAGGCTCTGCCAGTGGTCCAACCAATCCACAATCTTGTTTAGATGGTCAATCTCGCGGCTATGCAGTGCAATTATGTGTTCTTTAAATGAGTCTCGGAGGCGCTGGCCTGTGAATGGTGCATTGACTATTTATATATTCCACCATGTCAAGACAATGTTAATAAATTCTAATGTTCTAGTTGTATGCTCAAGTGCTACTTCAGTGCTTGATAGTGCTGCAATAGTCGAACTGTTGAAGATCGTGAGTGCGAGTTTTACATTCTGCCGCTCTTGATCAAAGTTGGAGCGAGTCGCAAAAGTTCTTTTTTTTCTCTCCCTCATGCAACTTGCATAGTGTGTTAAAGGAAGCTGTCAGCACAGATGGGCTTTCCGAGAGGGAACTAAAATCTGGAAAGAAGATGCACCTTCCACTTTTACGCTGATTCAGCCAGTTATTTCGGAAGCACTTTAGTATATCAACCGCATCCAAAATAAAAAATAAGGTCTTTGATGGGTCTGATGGGTGCCGGTAAGCAATGCTCACCTTAGGAGGATCAGCAACAAATTACGTGGCTTTGAGGTTGATCGAGTTCTCAGATGCCACAGCGACCACTCGTATTCCAATGTTTTCCAAGTGCCTGATCAGCAGACCGAGAAATTCATGCAGCTGCTTCGCTTCTATCTGTGTCACTGGAATTATATGCCCAACATCCTTGTTAGTTGATAATAAGCTCTGTATCATGAAGACATATGCTGTTTTTGCTGCGTTTTCTTTGCTCGCCGCTGGACCTGTCACACATGCACCCTTGTACTGAAATGATGCCTGCAGGTGGATCTCGTTCATCATAAGCGTCACAAAGCACTCATGGTCTTTCAGTGTTGATGCCAGCCTCCTTGCGTAAGAAAGGAAAGAAGCCTCTTGCTGCTCTTTGGATGGGCTAGCATGGTAAGATGACAAATGCATCTTATTCTGTGGGGATGTGGGAGCTTTGGCTTTGCCGCGCTTCTAATAAATCTGTATGCATGTGGTGATATCATGCACACAAAGCTTCAGAACGCAAGACAGTCAGCAGGGTACGTCGATGCCTTGCTTAGGAGAACCTGAATTTGCTGTGTCACGAATCTGACCACTAGCACTTGCTACTCGTGCGGGAGAGGAGAAGACGACAGTTGATCCAGGAGTGCCACAACGCGCTTCAGCAGAATCTCAAGTTGGAGTTCATTTTTTTGCAGAATTCATGACATCTTCCATGTCACCCAGAACTTTGTAAAGTGTTCACAAGTCAGAGAGTGTCACAGGAAGCAAAAACAAACCTAGATTTTCCAACCTCATTTAACCAACGTACACTGCTATGAAAGGTCGGAGGACACTGTCAACACAACGCACAACTGGGGCATCTTGGTCGCTGAAGCTCAGGAACAGTACTTGTCTTTGAGGGCCCACGTTGGTCCAGAAATTAGTAACATGGAGTCCACTTACTGCTGTCAACAGGTCTTTAAATGACGCGATGACATTCTTCTTTTCTTCCGCTTCATGAGAATGCACTGATAATTGTATTGCTTCCTGAAATTCTTCGGAGTCCAGACGAGAGCAGTTTTCTTCTGGGCTCTCGCGTGCTGAAGTTTCTTGGCGAGAAAAGTATGCAGGGCTATTGGAGAAGACGCTTGGCATTGCAGCAGGCTTCAATTGCCTCAGCTTGAGGGGTACTTCAATCACTTTCCCAGTCATGCTCTCGGTGTAGCTGGTGGAGTCTACGAAGTCACTTTCAAGGAAGTGGTGCCCACAGACTTGTAACAAAAGCACAAAAAACGCAGTATAAGACGAAACCGACGCTTTACACAAGATCGCAGCGAGCCGCTTATATAGATAAGGCAGTGGATTTTGCTCTATTTCTCTGATTCACTACGGTAACCACGATTACACAGATATCAACAACGCTGTCTTACTTAGCGGATCTTGCTTTAGGACGTTAAACCACAGATACTGTACCATCAACTATGCAAAACGTGGTAGCATAAAGAACATGTAGAAGCACCAGAAACGCGCAGAACCGTTGTCGATGCTGTCCGCGTTTTCCCCGTGTTCGCACCGAACCAACACCACCTAGACCAGATTAGAAGAGGACACTCGTGGAGCAGCGTCGGACGTATTTGCCACCTTCTCGCCTCGCAACGTTTCTATGTAAATAAATTTCTGTTTGAAGAAGTTGCTTATGCACCAGTAAGCACAACTGTAAAAAGTTGTCGCAGTTTCACCTGAAAGGCGAAGCATCAATTGCGATAGCAAACTTGTAGAGAGCTATACGGAGTAATGATATTAGCTTTATCAGCTGTATAAACTTGGACATGCAGCAACATCGGCAACACGCAGAACTGTTGAAGACGCCATCGGCGTTTTGCCCGCGTTCGCTCAAAATGCGTGCGGCGTTGGTGACTGTTGCCGGAGCCTCTGATATAAATAGGCACTGCGTGCCGCAGCTAAACGTCACCTCCCTTCCCTCCCCCTCCCCCACGACCTCTCGCTCGTCGAAAGAAGGCGCGTTTGCTCTACATACATGGTGATTGTGAAGGAGAACAGAGACGCCTACTTTTGCAGCCCTTAAGCGAGCACGGCGCAGAACGTGCGTTTGTTCTCCGCCGTGCGTTCACTCCCCGTGAAAGACGCGCCCCTCGCGCCCTTTCACTCGCACATACAGCGTTCGGCGCGCTGAGCCGTGCTCCCTCAAGGGCTGCAGAAGATAGCGCCAACCTTTCCCTTTCCCTCAAGAACCACTTACCACCGGCGACGATTTCTTCTCCAAATGACGTCATACGGAACCTCACGGCGACGGCGACGGCGACGGCTACGGCGACGGCGACGGCGACGCCGACGGCAGAAATCTGCTTTTGAGTGTCCATATAATTGCTATCGCAATAAAACAGAAACTGATTTTTATAGAAACGTTGCGAGGCGAGAGGGTTCCAAAGACTTCCGACGCTGTTCCACGAATGCGCAGTTCTGATCTGGTCGGCAACCTCCGAGCCGCTGCCAGAGGCACCGGCAACAGTCACGTACGCCGCGCGCGTTCGCATGCGAACGCGGGGAAACCGCATACAGCGTCGACAACAGTTATGCGCGTTGCTGGTGCTGCTACAAACTCATTAGTAATGCAAAGCCATTGTTTGTTCTGCACTCCAGGCGTGGCGGACGCTCCACATCGTACCGTAACTACGCCGTCCAGATCGTCTGTTCGGTATAGACAGTTTTACTCGAGAATACATGGCGATAAATCAATTTCTGGTTAAACAGAAGCGCAACTAAGGCTTGCAGTGCACTACACGCTTAACGGCACGAAGACTGAACAAATGACACGAAAATACAACGCGTCAGAGTCATTTGTTCCGTTTTCGCTTCATGAAGCACATAGCACGTTGTAGCGGTTCTAAGCATCATGTAATACAACAATTGAGTAGGCCCTGTTCTCGCGAGAAGCATGCCTACCGGGAAGCAAGCGAAAACGTGTGCTTACCACAGAGTACTTCGTAGGTGCGAAGTTCTCCCGTCGCACAGCCTTCGTCCACGCTGCCTTTTAAGAGGAGTCCGACAAAAACCTGCACACGCGCGCTGCGTTCTGCGTGCGCTGCGCCGCCACTGTCGCCGAAATCCCAGAGATCTCACAGTGGTGACGTAAGCGCTGTGGAGAGGAGGACTTGCGCAGGCCTTCTCCTAGTCCATTGGCGCTGAGCCGTGCTCCCTCAAGGGCTGCAGAAGATAGCGCCAACCTTTCCCTTTCCCTCAAGAACCACTTACTTAGGTGGCGTTGCCCTCGCGCCCTTTCACTCGCACATACAGCGTTCGGCGGCGCGCGGCGACGATTTCATCTCCATTGACGTCATACGGAACCTCACGGCGACGGCGACGCCGACGGCAGAAATCTGCTTTGGAGTGTCCATATAATTGCTATCGCAATAAAATTGTAGAGCAACATGAAAAAATCACCAGCCCTTCCTATGTCGAGAAAATTGGGGTAAGCGTAGCTTGTCGAGTGTGTATCTGACCTTCATGATGATTTTCTCTGTTTCGTTCTTTCTCTTTTCCTTTCTTTCTCCCTCTCTCTATTTATATTTCTCTCCCTCCTTCATTCTCTCTCTTTCTCTTTTTCTTTCTCTCTCTCTTTCTCTTCGTGTTCCTTTGTTTCTCTCTCTCTTTCTTTCTCTTTCCCTCTTTCTTTCCCTCTTTCTCTCTCCTTCTCTCTCACTGTCTCTCTATCGTTCTTTCTCTATTTCTTTGTTTCTCTCTGTCTCTCTTTCCCTTTCTTTCTTTCTTTCTTTCTCTTTCTTTCTGTTTCTTTCTCTCTTTCTTTTTTGTCCCCGGTATGTGCCATTGATCTTGGACCCTTTCTGCACTATAGCCAGGATGGGCCCACTTTTCAGCGTGACACCGCCGCCGCCACCACCACCACCGCCGACACTTGTGAACCTACAGAGCTTCGCTTAAAACTCCCGATCCAACTTACTGTTGCTCAATACGTGCTATATAAAAGGTGTTTCCGAGCGTGAACGTAGACCGCGAATATGCGCAGTGTCGGGAAGCGGCCAGTCACGCGGCAATTCTTTGTGTATTCGAAGGCTGCTTTCACTTTACGTGGAATTCCACCAACGTGGTATTAGCACGAATGCGTGGTATTAAAGCTAAGCTTTATATGGCTAAGCAAAACGAAAAAAAAAGAAAACACCGCCCAAGCACTCGGTACTAGCCGGCGAAGCTGAAACGTGCGGCCCCAGTGTTTAGGAGTGGGTTAACCCCGACGCTGTATTGAAGCGTTTCTAAATTATTGGTTACGTGTTTGTTTTTCTAGTGGAATGCAAGCGCCAATGGCGGGTGGATGCTGCTAACCATGACGCCGAGCTATCTCTAGATATCGAACGCATGCGACAACGGCGAGCCGAGGAGACGGCGTTGCGGGCAGAGCAGCGTCAACGTGGCAATGGCGGGAACGCGTTCGCAAACGACATTACTAACGGCGCTGCCAATGGCGCGCGCACTTGGGTGCGACGTAGCGAAAAACGTAACTGACGGCGCAGCCAATGGAGATGCTTAGCGAAACATAGGGCGAACGGTTTTTCGTTTCGCCTAGCCATATAGACGGTTTCAGTGTTTACAAACAAACCTCGCTTGCCGCTGATTGGTTGCCCCATCGGAACTTCCGGCAGGAGAGCTTGAAGCACTTCCGGCTATGTTGTTTGAAGGCATGCGCTACGTGAGGCCGGTGTGTCGATGTTTGCACTGCTTGGTGGAATCTGTGGTGAGCTGATTCTACATCGTGAATATTGTCGTGATGACGAGCGACTACTAAGGCGCTTAGCACCGAAGCAAAAGATCGGTATCGCCAAAAGCTGATGTTTAGAGGCAGAGAGCTGCCCGATCCGCTGGGCGATGATGTCGTGCAATTTTCGTTTTCGCCGGGCTCCAAACACCTTTCCTCAGTTACAACCCCGTAGCAACAAGCGGAGCATATCAGTGAGGGCATGCAATGAACGTAGACCTTCAAGGTAGGTAATGGGACTGCCGAAAACTAGAAAAGCTTTAATGGTACTTTTTCTTCTTTCTGGGGTTTTACGTACCAAAACCAGTTCTGATTATGATGCTCGCCGTAGTGGAGGGTTCCGGATTAATTTTGACCACCTGTGGTTCTTTAACGTGCCCTACAACACAAGCACACGGGCTTTTTTTTGCATTTCGCAATGGCACTTTTATTGCTGCAAGATGGAGAATGAAGTGGTAAGCTGTGCATGTGTACATGTACATGTTTTCTGCGTCATATGCCTTGTTTCTGCTTTGAAATATGCATTCACAAATAACTGTGCATTCTCAAAAGTCATTTAGTGCAAGAAGCCTAGGTCGACTGAAATGGGACTAACCAAAATGCTCACGAATTTACCATACTTCTAACAAAATGAAACCTGTAGTGTTGGGCATGAGATTGAAATCCATAATTGGCCTCCGTTAATTCGTAAATGCTTTTAGAATGTGGCCGAAACTTCCTACATGCATGCACGGAAATGGCAAATTTTTCTGCGATTCTGCTCTGCGATACCGATACGAATGCTCACATGCGGCCGCGGTGGCTCAGCGGCTACGGTGCCCGGTTCTTAACCCGAAAGACGCCGTTTGGGCCCCGGTTGTCGCATTTCGATCGAGGCGAAATGCTAGAGGTCCGCGTACTGTGCGATGTCAGTGCACGTTAAAGAACCACAGGTGGTCGAAATCATCCGGAGCCCTCCACTGCGGCGTCCGTCATAGCCCGAGTCGCTCTGGGACGTTAAACATGATAAACCAATGCGCACATGTACCTAGGTAGTAAAGCTGCAGGAGTGCACTTGTGCCCCAGATACGAAAAACATTAAAATAAAACGGCGGCAGCATGGCACCCGCTAAACAATAATTTTAACTCATGTTCGTACCATGGCGATCCACGCCGAGGCAAGAAACTAGACGAGCGGGCAAACTCGGGGCGAGAGTCGAGCTGCTCTCGCGTGAGTTAAACGACATACGGCCAGAACAATCGTGCAGTAGCACTTTTATTATTAAGCATTATAGCAGTCCGGCTACTCCACGTAGTAACGTACCTTGGATGAAGCGAGCAGAGCAAATCTGGGAGCTCTTGGTAGGCTCCCAGATTTGAAAAACACCGTTGACGAGTAAACGTATTGAAAACAGTCGATGCTCCAAGAGCAACTCGCGTCACGCAACATACTGAATGCCACAAGTAGCACTTATATCGATATACCCGAAAAATAGCACAGAATATGCGCAGGACGAGCGCGCGAGCGAACAAATACAGCAAAAACGAGCAAAAGGAACGGCTACCGGAAGTTTCCTAGGGGCGCCGGATGCCGGCGCACAGCGTTGCCAGAGCGCGGTGGCGCTGGATGAAACCGTCTATACAGTACAGCTTTCGCTGTAAAAGGGTCTGTTAGTTCCTGTCCACATAAAACTATCGTCATTCTCTTGATTCACATCGACGAGCCTGCGCAGCCGGTTCTTCTTGACGCTGATGGTAGCGACACGTGCATATGCTGGACTGGAATGACAGTGCCGGCGAACCGCTTCTTCGAGGGATCTTGTGACGTCATATCTACAGCGCCATCTTCAGGACTATTCGCGTCGTACCACTTGGCTATAAAGGACACACCGCAGTTTTCAGTGGGCACGAAGGACCTAGCATGGGCATGTTTCCTAACAAGCGCATCTCCTGGTTCCTGCAGGCCTTTCTCTTGATTCACATCGACGAGCCTGCGCAGCCGGTTCTTCTTGACGCTAATGGTAGCGACACGTGCATATGCTGGACTGGAATGACAGTGCCGGTGAACCGCTTCTTCGAGGGATCTTGTGACGTCATATCTACAGCGCCATATTCAGGACTATTCGCGTCATACCACTTGGCTATAAAGGACACACCGCAGTTTTCAGTGGGCACGAAGGACCTAGCATGGGCATGTTTCCTAACAAGCGCATCTCCTGGTTCCTGCAGGCCTTTCTCTTGATTCACATCGACGAGCCTGCGCAGCCGGTTCTTCTTGACGCTAATGGTAGCGACACGTGCATATGCTGGACTGGAATGACAGTGCCGGCGAACCGCTTCTTCGAGGGATCTTGTGACGTCATATCTACAGCGCCATCTTCAGGACTATTTGCGTCGTACCACTTGGCTATAAAGGACACACCGCAGTTCTTTGTCTTCAGTGGGCACGAAGGACCTAGCATGGGCATGTTTCCTAACAAGCGCATCTTCTGGTTCCTGCAGGCCTTTCTCTTGATTCACATCGACGAGCCTGCGCAGCCGGTTCTTCTTGACGCTAATGGTAGCGACACGTGCATATGCTGGACTGGAATGACAGTGCCGGCGAACCGCTTCTTCGAGGGATCTTGTGACGTCATATCTACAGCGCCATCTTCAGGACTATTCGCGTCGTACCACTTGGCTATAAAGGACACACCGCAGTTTTCAGTGGGCACGAAGGACCTAGCATGGGCATGTTTCCTAACAAGCGCATCTTCTGGTTCCTGCAGGCCTTTCTCTTGATTCACATCGACGAGCCTGCGCAGCCGGTTCTTCTTGACGCTAATGGTAGCGACACGTGCATATGCTGGACTGGAATGACAGTGCCGGCGAACCGCTTCTTCGAGGGATCTTGTGACGTCATATCTACTGCGCCATCTTCAGGACTATTCACGTCGTACCACTTGGCTATAAAGGACACACCGCAGTTCTTTGTCTTCAGTGGGCACGAAGGACCTAGCATGGACATGTTTCCTAACAAGCGCATCTTCTGGTTCCTGCAGGCCTTTCTCTTGATTCACATCGACGAGCCTGCGCAGCCGGTTCTTCTTGACGCTAATGATAGCAACACGTGCATATGCTGGACTGGAATGACAGTGCCGGCGAACCGCTTCTTCGAGGGATCTTGGGACGTCATATCTACAGCGCCATCTTCAGGACTATTCGCGTCGTACCACTTGGCTGTAAAAGACACACCGCAGTTCTTTGTCTTCAGTGGGCACGAAGGACCTAGCATGGGCATGTTTCCTAACAAGCGCATGTTCTGGTTCCTGCAGGTTGGTGATACTTGCTCTACTATTCGTAGTGACTGGCGATATCTGCTGGTCCTTCCTTGCCCCAAATAGTGTCTTGCTATTACATGTGATGTTTTTTGCATGTGTAAGCTTCTTTTGTGTGGGGATGTTGAGCAAAACCCGGGCCCTAGTACTGAAACGATGCTGAAGCAATTGTTAGAGGGACAAAACAAACTAGCCGCTGACATCTCCGCCCTAAGAAATCAGCAAAATGGTTTGCAAGGCACGCTCGAAGAATTAAATCAACGCTTCACAGAACTGGAAATGAGACCTCTTTGCGTCGATGAACTTCAGCAAAATGTGAAGTTTCTTCGAGAAAATGCCAGAGACTTAGAGGACAGGAGTCGGCAATCCAACTTAATTGCCTTTGGCGTACCAGAGAATGCTAATGAAACTGAACAAGATCTGAAACAAAAAGTTATAAGCAACAGGGTAAGAAAGTTATTCTTCTGCATGACAAGCTGAGCGTCGACGGTGAACTCTTTACCTGGGATGAAATTAGCAACACGAAAGTCAAAACACACAGTCAGCAAAAGAGAGCTAATAAAGAATGATGCCAACCGCTCTGTAATAAGGATCTACGAATCATTAACATAAATGTACGCAGCATCCTGAATGAAACCGCCGAACTTGAAGCTGTACTTCCAAGTAACTCCCCCCACATAGTCGTGATTACAGAAACTTGGTTGCACGATGCCATTGATGACGCAGACATTTTTCCACCATCGTATAAAGTATTCCGTCGTGATAGGCCTACACGTGGAGGGGGAGTGGCTGTTCTGGTGAAAAATACTATATCTGCCTTTTTAACCCGCCAAATCGATAATCATGAAAGCGTCACATTAAAAGTGACATGTTGGGAGTGATCTTTTATGCTTTTTGCTGTGTATCGTGCACCTGACTCGCCTTCTGTGTTTTTGCGTCAACTATGTGAACACGTGGCTTCATTTAAAAATGGCAAATATATTTTGGCTGGGGACTTTAATCTACCAGGTGTTGACTGGAATCAGCCGTTTTCTAACCATGAAATGAGCTCGCATGTCGCATACCTGTCTGATATAATGCTTACGGCTGACGTCCAACAAGTACTTGATCAGCCTACCCGCATTCAAGGCAACTGCGCTTCCACGCTTGACCTTATTTTTATCAGCTGTTGTATTAAAGATTACTCTGTGTCTGTGCAGCCTAGTCTATCTGATCATGAAATGGTGCTTCTTTCATGCTCTCTTGGGGCGTGCAAAACCCAGCCTCTTGTTTCTATAATGACCAAAGACTTTTCGCGGGCAAACGATGAAAGTGTCCTTGACTTTCTTGACTTGCACATCGGTAGCTTTCAAGGCACAGATGCTACTGATCTTTGGGAACGGTTTAAACATTTGTGCAGATACAGCCTTGAAAACTGTGTTCCAAACAAAATTAAGAAAACACACCGTAAAAACACTTGGATTACAAGACGTATATTGCAGCTAAAAAGAAAAATTCTAAGGCTTATACGACAGTGCGCCAGCAAGTGCACAGTACAGAATAAGCAGAAAATTCCAAACCAAGCTATCAGTAGCGCGAAGCAGCACTACTTTAATCACACGCTGCCTAGTTTCATTTGTGGTTCACCACAAAAGCTCTGGCAATTTCTTTCGAAAAGTAAGAAGTCGATTGACCGCATTGTACAGGATGACGTTGTCATCGTTGATAAACAAGACATTGCTTAAAAGTTCAATGCCTATTTTTACGGTGTCTTTTCCAACCCTACTGAACCCTTACACCAGAATCATGTCAGTTATGACGAAACAAATCTTGTATCATTATCCGGCGTTATATCAATATTACTAAACCTTAAGGCAATAGCATCGCCTGGCCCTGACAATATACCCAATCTTTTCCTTCGCCGATGTGCTGAGATGCTCGCTGCATATCTAGTAGTTATTTGTAACAAATCATTGGCGACAGCTATAATTCCTGAGGACTGGAGGACGGCAAGAATTGTACCAGTCTTAAAGAAGGGCGACTCTGCATTGCTAACGAATTATAGACCGATATCTTTAACCACGTCTTGCTGTAAACTCCCTGAACATATTATCGCAACTTATATTACGAAATTTCTTAATGATGACAGTGTACTATCTCCATTTCAGCATGGTTTTAGGAAAGGCCTTTCCACAGTAACTCAACTAACCACAATCATACATAATTTTGCCTCTATTCTAGATAAATCACGCCAGGTATACGTAATATTTTTAGATTTTAGGAAGGCTTTTGATCTTGTTTGCCACACAAAACTAATTTTAAAGTTAAAAACCATAGGAATACCAGAGTTAATCGTTGCTTGGGTTTCCGCATACCTTGCAAGCCGCACACAGTTTGTAAGTATTGACAATAATTTTTCACGACATTTGCCTGTTAGCTCAGGAGTCCCACAAGCAAGCGTACTAGGCCCGCTTTTGTTTCTCATATACATCAACGACATTGTCCAGGTC
>NC_051155.1:76115370-76399062 GCF_013339745.2 Dermacentor silvarum
TTCTGGTGGCATGAAGAGGGGCTGTATGTCTGCTTCTAGTAATATCTCGATGCCCGCCTTTGTGAGTGAGAGCCGACTAATTTGGGCGTTTCGCTGTGCTTCAAAGAGTTCTGTTGCCGTGTTTTGTAGCCCCAATTGAAGGAGTCGTTCCGTACTAGTGTTTCTAGGGAGGCTTAGGACCTTTTTCAATCCTGTTCTGATAAGTGTGTCGATTTTGTTCAGCTCCGTCTTCTTCCAGTTGAGGAAGGGAGCGGCGTAAGTTACGTGGCTGATGAGGAAAGCGTGAAATGCTTTCATGAGGTTGTCCTCTTTCAGTCCGTCCCTTTTGCTAGCGACCCGTGATATGACCCTGGTGAAATTGTGGGGGCTCTTTGTGATGCGTTTTAGTGCCTCCGCGTTGTCATTGCTGTAAGCCCCAATGACCATGCCCAGGACCTTAATTGTGTTACACCTGGGGATGTTTCCTCCGTCCCTGGTGTGTAGGTGAACGGGGAGGAAGCTAAGGGGCTGTCTCTGCCTGGGGCCTTGTTTGCACAGGAGGAGCTCTGATTTGCTGGGGGAGAGCTTCAGTCCCGTGTTTGTAAGGAAAGCTTCCGTGGTGTCCAGCGCTTGCTGTAGGTTCTGCTCCAGAGTGCCTAGCGGGCCGCTCGTGGACCAAATAGTGATGTCGTCCGCGTAAATCGCGTGCCCTACCCCTGGGACTTTCGAGAGTTTGTTTGCGAGATCGTGCATTGCGATGTTGAAAAGAAGCGGCGAAAGCACTGACCCTTGCGGGGTGCCGATGTTACCTAGCATGTGCTTTCTGCTTCTGCTTTGTCCGACGTTTATGGTGGCCGTTCGGTTATCCAAAAACGATCTTACAAAATTGTGGAAATTTACTCCGAGATCTAAAGTGGAGATTTCGTTGAGGATGTGTTCGTGCCTGACCGTATCGAAGGCCTTTGTTAGGTCGAGCGCCAGGATGCCTTTTACATCCCTGGATTTGTTGTCTATGACGGCGCTCCTGATGAGTAGCATGGCGTCTTGCGTGGATAGGGATTTTCTGAAGCCTATAAGATTGTGGCGGAATAGACCGTTTTCTTCAATGTGCTCTCCAATTCTATTGTGGATGGCATGTTCCGCGACCTTCCCGAGGCACGACGTAAGGGAGATGGGCCTCAGATTCTCTACATGGAGTGGTGTTTTCCGGGTTTGGGGATGAGGACTACATTGGCAGTTCGCCATTCGTCCGGCACCCGGCCTTCAGCCCATACCTCGTTAATTTTGCTCGTAATAATTTGTATGGCTTTGTCATCTAGATTTCTGAGTAGTTTGTTTGTTAGTCCGTCTGGGCCGGGGGCCGAGCGACCGTTTAGGTCGTGAAGGGCGTGCACAATCTCCGAAATTTCGAAAGGACGATCCAGCGAGAGTTGAGGTTTCCCCTTATACTCGCGTGTCGGGTCGCCCCACGGTACAGATTTGTGCTCTACCGGCAGGTAGATGTCTGCCAGGGTTTCAGCAAAGTCCCGCGGATTCGTGCCTTCTTTCGTATGAAGATGAATGAGCCTTTTGATCGTTAGTCGGGCATTACTCTTGGTCGGTTTGTTGCTGTCGGTGAAGAGGTTCTTGAGAAGGCTCCACTTGCTGCCCCTTCTCATTTTACCGTCCGCCTCATTACAAACCTCGTCCCATTGCTGCGCATTCAACTTTCTAGAGTGTTCTTCGATCTCTTTGTTGATTTTCGTTAATTTAGACCTCAGCCTCCTGTTTAGCTTCTGCTGTTTCCATCTTTGTCTTAGCGCGTTCTTGGCCTCCAGGAGGTGTGCCAGTCTGGAGTCCATGGCTGGTACCTCTAGGTCCACGCTTATTTCTTTAGTGGCGTTGGCCACTGTAATTTTCAAATTTTCTAGTAAGTCCTCGAATGTTTCTATTTGTCTGTCCTCATTAGCCCTCATTCTTCTGAATAGATCCCAGTCGACGTAGGTGTACGTCTTGGGAGGAGTGGGTGTGATGCGGACGTTGATTTCCAGGATGTAATGGTCACTTCCAAGGTCCTCTTGCAGGTTGTCCCACGACCCCTCAGCTGTTTACGAGGAACGTCAGGTCCGGGGTGGTGTCCCTCTGAACCGAGTTGCCTCTGCGCGATGGGAACCTTGAGTCCGTGATGAGTTGCATGCTTAGAGGTGTCCGCGCACTCGGCAAGGTTAATCCCCTTCCTGTCATTGGTGGCGTAGCCCCAGACGGTGTTGTGCGCGTTCAAGTCTCCGGCAACGATCAGCGGCCTGTCCTTTGCGGTGAAAACGGCGACAGGCCTTCCTATCTACAGCTCAACAGCCAGACTATATCAGCTTGGTTTGCATAACACCATGCCCGAATTAATCGAAGCCCAGAAAGTCGGTCAGATCGAACGACTGAAACATACATCGAAAGGAAGGCACGTACTCAGACGTCAGATTTTGCCTCACGAGAGCCCCTGTCAATCGCCCCAAACATCAAAGAAAACATTACAGTGGCCCCCATACCTCGGAATATGCACCCCTAACACCATAAAGGCAGGCGCGCTGCACGTGCAATGGCACTGCACCGAGCATACAGCAACGACCTCGACACCTTCTAAACAGACGCCGCGTGCTACCGCGACATTACAGCCAAAGTGGTAGCGGTGGCCGACTGGAGGGGCGAAGTACTATTATCAGCCACAATACGGACTGACAACTGCACGGAAGCGGAAGAATGTGCCATAGCCCTCGCCATCAGCGCTCAACCCCCAGATAAGATCATAGATATTCTTACAGATTCCCAGCAAGCATGTCGAAACTACGCACAAGGACGGATTTCACCGATCGCTCATAAAATTCTACACAAGAAGCAAAATATTCCACTAGTTCACCAAGTCTGTACACCTAGGCATGCGTCTCTCCCTGGCAATGAGCGCGTTCATGCGACAAGCCGAAGCCTAACCCTCCAGGCACCGGTGGAAGACCAGTCCAACCCAGACAAGGTGGAAACGATACCGCTTACATACACGCATATACTACAACACCACAGACTATCCTGTAGAACATTCCCTCCACCACACGTGAAGCTAAACCGTGCAGATGCAGCCGCTTGGCGCCAGCTCCAAACTAATGCGTTCCCCAGCCTTGCTCTCCGCCACACTTTTTATCCTACCCAGTACCCCGACAAATGCCCTTTCTTTGGTGGTCACCCAAACCTCTACCATTGTACGTGGGAATGCTCCAAACCACCCGGCTTACCTGGAATACCCAACCCCTCCCCATCCCAGTGGGAAGCCGCTCTTTCCAGCAGAGCCTTCGACGACCAGCGATACCTGATCGACCGGGTCAGCCAGATAGCAGCAGCAAATGGGGCCCGGGACTGAGGGCTCCACCCTCTGGGAGTTCGTTTCAAAACATCCAATAAAGTTTTCTAGTACTACTACTATTATTTCCTTTGGTCGGGGTAAAGCACAAACTCGGTCACGATTTCTTCTTTCTTTCTTTCGTTTATTTCATTCTGGCTAACTCAGATGGGAGCTTGTTAGAGGGTGCTGCTTTATTATGCGGGTTGGAGCGTCGTCACGTGCTATTTTTGATATTTCGCGGGGTTTCTTTATCACTCGCCAAAAATGAGTACGCGTTAGTACGGCGCTGAAAATACCGGAGTTATATGCCCCACGTGGTTGCCTACAAACGACTCATTGACACTTTGATAACTAGGACAGTACTTCTCTAGTTAGATAATTAATTAAAATGAAGTAATTAAATATCAGTAACGAAACTATTACTGGCGGCTACTAACTGGAAACAATACGCACTATCGTTGCTCTTTATTTAAAGCATGCTTCGTGATAGCTGGGACACCTTGTATATATATATATATACAAGGTGTCCCATATATATATATATATGTATATATACATATATATATATATATATATATATATATATATATATATATATATATATATATATATATATATATACTTTTTGCGGGGTGTAGCCCTCAATTAACTTAGATTACTACAGGAAACGTTGAATAAAACCCTCTAGCACTGTTTGATGCAAGTGGAACAGCAACGGCACTGTTACCTTATGGTTCGTTAACCAACGGGTATACAGTACTTCTGTGGCACATTGTGCACGCCACTCATGACCATCTTCTGACCCAGCTTTTCGACACTATATCACCGCCGATCGCGTCGTTGATTCCTTTCGCCTTTTTCTGTTTCCTTGAATGATTATTTGGTTTTCAATAACAATTTAATTTTTGAGTACAGCCACATCCGCTATCTATTCCTCATTTGTACTCGTCCTGTCTCGCTGCCTAAACTAGCTGTACAATGCGAATATTAGGTTATCACCTGCTTGATTTATTACTTCAATTCACTGGGAGTAGATGCATCAGGCAGGGACAATCATTTGTGTGCCGCGACCCATAACACAATTATGTACCGGATGATTCAATGACGGCTGTGCATAATTAATAACAAGAACTAATTTCAAACACACGTATATAGTTTTTGTCCCGCGAGGTTCGCGACAAGGACGACAGGGACAACAGAAAGCAGCCTGTCCGGTCATTTAGCACCCAATTAACTATCATTCACTAATTATTTTTAATTATCAACTACAGACCGCCAATGCCAACTGGATGTTTGTAGCTAATGGCGAGCTCATAAATCGTATTTTAAAACCGACGAAAAACCTCTATTTAGAGCACGCTGGCACGAAGATTTCCGGCTCAATTTCTTGGCGAAACAAAGATTGAGCGCGATAGTAGTAGTTTTTAGTACACTTTACTAGGAACGCGCTCAACTACACCTTGAAGTTCTGTCATGTGTTGGACGCTATAACGTAAAAGTATTTCAAACTGTTTCCATTTCATTTCTGCAATCAGCCCTCCACGATTGCTAAACATTTTTGGGGGGCTGCTCTTACTTCGCTTCTCTGTCACGCGCCTTCATGGAAACCACGAGAAGTCCCTGTTTTATATGACGTGTACCAACTAATTATGCATGATTAGATCGCACAAAAATTATATTTTCCGATTCTACAACTTTCGCGTCAGTAGCTCTCCGCTATTGGTGAAAAGGTTTAGGTGCGCGGCCCCTTCACCCCTCTGTCACGAACGTCACAAAACCGCTACAACACACCACGTCAAAATGACGTGAACATATTAAAGATGAATTAATATGGCAAACAAAACAGACATTTTTAATAGTCGGAGGCTTAGGGAGAGTGGGGAGGAGGGGGGGGGGGTCATTTCGAAAGGAATAGACCACTATGTCCCCCGATGGCTCTGGTACTGCCTACTCGTAGCTACCGGGGGTAATGGATTCATTTGCGTATCCTAAAGATATTTTGCGTGGCAGTATAACGTTGTCGACCCCTCTCGGCAGATATACCACGTCACTCTGCCAAGTCATGTGAGCGGGGGGTCCGTTTTAGCGGCATTTTTAGGCATGAAATGCGTTTAGCTCCCGTTGTCGGCGACCTTCAAAGAGACCTTGGTCCAAAATCCAGAGCCCTTATCCGGGCACTCAAGACGAGAATGGGGTGAGATCGAAACGAGAACATCCGGGCTTCGTTGGGAGAGCAAAGCGAGTTCAGCCCAAGGAGGCTTAAAAAAAATTTTAACCTCCTTGGTTCAGCCTGGCATCCAGTAAAAACTTTAAAAAATGCAGTCTCTGGCCCCCAACCCCTGTAAAAGACCGCATTACGTAGGCTAGTTACTGCCCAAACAAGCTAAAAAAATAATTTCTTCCGATTTCTTCGTAATGTTTGTTCACCATATCACTCAAGCTATAACTTCTAGTACGCTGAAGTTTATTTTGTCATTTTCAATAGCGACATTCTAAAGGCAGATACAGTGCGCCATACATTTCATTAGTATCTTTTGACGCTGACACAGCGATTTCAGGGCTGTTTTCAACGCCAGCGGTCGGCGAGTTCCGCGGCGCGAGTTTTCCGCCTCCTCCTTCGAGAGATGGCGCCACGCCGCGTGACCAGGCCGGCAGCGTCCGGCGCCCCAAGGAGGGCTATTTTGTCGAGATGAGACTTGCAACGAGGTTCGGTTCAAAACAGGTTAATTTCGGCTCACTATGCTTTCAGGCCTGCGGCGCGGCACCAATCTGCTTTGCGGTAGCCATTTAATGCTTACATCTACTCTCGATTACGGGAGAGCCCGCTTTTTTTCACCACCCGTTGCACACCACTGCGATTTTTCGGCACCCACCGCAAGCTAACCAAGGAGAAACGGGGCAATCGCAGGCGCCGGAACCACCCTCTTCATCCGCTACCTCATCCCCCTGAAACCCTCTCTGCACTTATCTGTGCTCCTCGCTTCTTGTCAGCCAGTTAGATCAGGAAAACGTGTCAGGACACACAATGCTATTTCCTTGGAAAGTGTGATGATATGTACGGAAGCGCGCGAAAAACAAAAAGACATTGCCGTGTTCGCCGTGCGGGGGCGATGACGAAGTGGTGTGGTCGTATGGCGCGTGGCGCGTGGTGCGTGCGAGTGTTCTGAGCTGCTTGGCGTTGAAGGCCAGCCGGTTCTCGCTGGACGCCCGGTCCAGAAAACCCAGATAGCCCACTACGCCGTCCTCGGACGCAAAGGACATGTGTTCCGGCTGGGCAACCGGTCCAGGGAGCCAGGCGAACGAGACAACTCGTTCTCGGAAGCCAGTGACCTGCGTTCCTGCTGGGCAACCGGCCCAGGGAGCCAGGCGAGCGGGGTAACCGTTCCAGAGAGCCAGGTGAGCGGGGCAACCGGTCCAGGGAGCCTCAAGGGCCTGTGTTCCTGCTGGACAACCACCACAGGGAGCCAGGCGAGGTGGTCGCTCTCCCGGGCCACTGCTACGACCAGCCTGCTGCCGGAGGCGAGAGCAGAAGCGAGAGCTGCTGCACGGCTACCACGACTGTGTCTACTACCGTCGCTGGTGCAACTGCAGATCCCATGATGCCGTGGGTAGGCCCATGGTGACGTCGGCCAGCCGTCAGCCAACCCTTCGCGACCGACATCCGCCTCTACGCGTCAATAGGCTCCCCGCAAAGGGAACGCACAGTGAGAGACTATATATTACATAACAGGACACTATAGTAGCAGCTTCGGGACTGTATGCGTTAGCATAACTTAAGTACATGTCCATCGTGAAGTTTGTACGTCCTTGTGCTATTATATATATTCTGTGTTTGTGTGCACTCGAGTGGTCTATTGCGTTCCTTGGTGAGCGGTCCTGGGCCCAAACCTCATTACATTTTCATCACAATCTCAATTTCATTACATTTTATTTCATCACAGAAAGCAAGCAAGTTTACCTCCTATAAAAATGGAGAGCATTTTATTGGGCTGTTTAAACAACGCTGCGGGTCACCGCTGCATGCTTGCGTCAACGGTTACGTAAATTTGACGTCGGAATGGAATAAAACAAATTGGAATAGTTTTAGGTTATAGGGCCTCTGAGGTGACCGCACATGTGACATACCAGGGGTACGCTGGTCTTTTGATTGCTTTTGATTTTGGGCGCGGCTTTTGCAATGTAGCGCATAATTAACACGACATTATAGACGCGTTTCTCACCCGTCGTGGTGGCGTAGGGGCTTAGGTGCTGCGCTGCCAAGCCTGAGGTCGCGGGATCAAATCCCGGCCGCGCTGGCCGCATTTCGATGGGAGTAGGTAGGTAGGTATATTAAACTTTATTGAGGTCCTGAAGTAGTCACCCCCCGTTTTCATGGAGGGAGGACCGCAGGCCGCTCCCACGTCGGTACGGGAAAGCCAAGCCTCACCGCCGCATCGTGGGCCTTCTGGATTGCCTTGATTTGATGGAACCAGTCATGACTCATGATCAGTGAATAAAATGTATCTTGCCATATCCCTTGATCCGTGTGGTGCTGTAAAGAGGGCACTCCCAGAGCATATGGTTAAAATCGCTGTATCCCCCGCAGTAGGGAAACCAAGGTGAGACCTCCACGAAACGACTATAGATGGAGAGGCAGGGATACGAGTGCGTTTGTAATAACCTAAGCGTAACCGATTCAGGCAGTGATAGGCTTCGGCGGGGCTACGGAAATGCCCTGCGAGCAAGTTGATAATGCTTTGTGACTTCGTTAAAGGTGTAGAGTATGTCCCTAAAGCAGGGGGGGTTCCGTTTCCGCCACCATCGGACCAGACCCGTCGCAGGCACCGCCCGGTGCACCGGTGCCGGATAGCCCGGCGCGGCAAGCAAGACCTCGCGCCCGAGCATGGGCCAATTCGTTGGCGTTGACAAGCCTCCCTACTTTCGACCCTACATGGGCCGGGAACCAGGTGATGGTGTGATGAACAAGTACTTTTCCTTCGAGTATCTTGGCGACTTCCTTACAGACGGCCCCAGATGCGAATGCTCTGACTGCCGATCTCGAATCAGTGTAGACTTCCGTTTTGCTTGGATCTAACAGCGCTAATGCTAGGGCTAGCTGTTCTGCCTTACCGGGCGTTGAGGTAATGATTGATGCGGCCGAAAGTACCCGGCCCTTGGTGTCAACGGAGACGACCTGAAAGCGGGAGGTGCTGCTAGCGGAACGCTCGTATTGAGTGGCATCACCAAAACATGCGTCCGACGCGTGTGCGTGTGTCAGGGAGTGCAGAGGCCCTAGCCAACCTTCTGCCTTTATTGTGTTGTGGGTGTACGTTCCTCGGCAGTGGGGAAACCTTAGTGTAAGATCTCGTGTGATTTGGCAGCCGTGAGCGTCTCTTGCAATATAATGACCTATGGCTTATTGACCTGGAATCTGATAAACTGCTGAAGGACCGGCCTTTTCTGAAGAAGGCCCCAGCAGATGGGAGTGAAAGGCAAAAACACCTACGTCTACCGTGCACTAAGTACACTGTACACACAGGTGTTTTGACCCCATGTGGTCAAAATTATTGCGGAGCCCCTCACTAGGGTGTTCCTCATAATGATACTGTGGTTCTCGCGCATAAATCCCTGGCATTTATTTTTATTTATACGCGCTCCTGATGCGGAAGGTATGCGTGGCAACATCAGTTTCGCGCTGAAAAGTAGTCGGAATTTCCCGGACCACTTCTTCTTAAACAAGAGCTTCTGATCTGTTTTAAGTTACGATTTGACGTAGGCTTACCGTTTTCTACAATTTTTCATTGTACACTGGGCATTAGGGGGGGCGGGGGGGCTTCATATCCGCGACACATCTATTTGGTTAATAATGAGAATGGCATGCTTTATGGCCTTGCTGTGGTCCTGGGCCTGCATACCATAAGGCGAACTCGGATGGCTGTGCACAATGCAGATGTCGATGCCAGAGTTTTGCGTTGATATTTTTACGCATCTGTGCCATGTTCCATCGAAGTGCAGACGTACAGGGTCGACCACATCTAAGGTGAACACCTAATAGTATTCAAGGCGGTAAAACTACGGCGTTTATTCTACTTCACGAGTGAAATGTTCGTTATACGATGTGTAATCATGGTGTCAATAAACACAATGATGATTTTTCAAATTATGTACTGAACATCAGCTTCTATGTCTTGAATACTAATGAGGTGTTCACCTTAGATGTGGTCGACCCTGTACGTAAGCACCGGAGTGGTTTCCAGACCGAAATCGTTGTTACGCCAGCCGTAATGGTAGTCGGCCAACAATGACTGATTGGTCATTGTAGCACGACATTGTTGGATTGTTATTCCACGTATATAAGCGACGTCTTTTTTTAAATTATGGGGTTTTACCTGCCAAAACAACGACCTGATTATGAGGCACGCCATAGTGGGTGACTCCGGAGTAATTTCGACCACCTGGGGTTCTTTAACGTGCACCTAAATCTAAGTACACGGGTGTTTTCGCAATTCGCCCCCATCGAAATGCGGCCGCCGTGGCCGGGATTCGATCCCGCGTTCTCGTGCTCAGCAGCCCAACAGCATAGCCACTGAGGAAGCACGGCGGTTATAAGCGATCTCACATGCAAGGCAATAAAGAAATGAAAATGAAAAGCCGCCTAATATGTATAGCCACCTATACTGCTACCTGTATGTCCTGGTTAACCGCTCTGCTGTCTGCGAAATTTCGAAATGAAACGATAAACGCTACCTAACTTTCTTCACTGCAGCAAATATATGCCGTCAAGCGTATAACAACTTTTTAGGTCGAACGCTTTCTACAAGCGTTTTTAATAGACAAACGGTTTGTAGAAACACTCGGCTGTTTGTTTACATTGGCCATCATAACCGTTAGTGCGTGCACATTTTTTTTCCATCAGTGAAATAGGAAACCCATTCAACTGTCCGCGAACGATCAAACCGAGCCTTAGACCCGTTCTGACTTCATCCAAGTTAGATGGCAGCGACAACTCGTTTTTTTTTTTTTCCTGCCCCTGCGCATGCAGGGTTGGATCGCATAGGTTGCTTACAGATGCGGCGAAACAGCGACATACCTACGCGCTCTTTTGGCTTCACTGCTTCAACGTCACGCTTCGGCAGGAACAAGCATAGAGCAATTGGCCACTCAATTTATGAGGCCACCGGGCATGCAAGACAAGGTCATTAGTTCACAGTGTAATTCGCGCTACTGCCGCGGAGGTGGGCGTGCCAGCTGGCCAAATGAAAGTTTCCTGCTTTAGCGGGCATGCTTTAGGTACGAACAATAAGAACAAGTGAACGCAAGAGAACCCATGAATGCGATCATTTGACATTCTCGGGGACGTTCAGAGAGCTGGTCATTTTAACAGAGCCGAAAAAATACCTATTTATTGAGGTAGTTGAAATGATTTTAACGAATTATTTACTACTACAGAGTGTTGGAAATATTCTGAAGAAGGTGACTGCGAATCGCATCGTCCTTTTGGTGTAGATTGATTTTGCTACTTTTGGAGATTTTGGCTAACGTTAGCTGTATGGTCTTGTTGAATTAAGGAATTAAAACTGAATGCGTTGAACAATTTTCTTCGTTCACCAAAATAAATTGCCCATACTAACTTCCCAGCATACATACAAAACATTCCTCTATACCTATTCAAATAAGACGACTGCTGCCAAAGTTATGCGTTGGCAAATAATGTACGTGCATCCTCAATGCGAGTTGGCGGTATGGTCTAACAAGCAGTGTTCGCTCTGTTTTTCAGCGATCAAGTGTACACCCCTTTCCATTTGAAAAAAAAAGGGAGAGAGTCGGCCAATCCTGCACGCGGCACATCCGAACCTGCAGAGACGTTTTCCCATGCGTGGCACGCTTCCGTTCCAATTCCCGAAGTGAAGAGTATCTACATTAGTGTTGCAAAAATGACATTTACTTACTAAAATATACATTCATGGTTCATCACAATTTACAGCACAAAACATCAAACAACTTAGTTACAATCGGCACATTCTCGCAAAGATGCAAAGTTTGTAACAATGATCGGTGCCCAGAGCAAAGCTCCTGTTAAAACAGTTGCGTTGGCTGTGCGAGGCTGACTAGAAATGTTCATTGCTTAAGGCGGCTGCTTTGTACACGAAATAGACGACGCACAATCTAACACTGTGATAGAGCAGTCATTGACTCGTTGTTTTCGTGTCCACGGTCAATGACGGCATAATATATCTTTCTATTTCTTTCAGTGAGGACTGCGTACGAAAGTATTTCTCTGTGCCCGTTTTTACAAAACTTATCCCATGTAAGATAATTTTCTTATTCACCGGCTTTCGGACTCCCACATCTTATGAGCGAACGGCGTGTTAACGAGGCGTTCGTCGCGGTTATGGTGACTCGTGGAAGGCACTAACGAAAGAGAAGCTTAATAAATACGGGTCTTGCTTTCATTGACAGTGTCAACAACAACAAAGTCGTTTTACCACTCCCGCTGAACAACAGGATTTCATAGTTAAAGTTGAAAAACTATTTTTCAAACAATTAAGCCGGCGTCATAGTCCTCTGCGTCTACGTGAGAAGGCTTCACTTAGTTTCACTATGAAATTCATATGCCTTTCTCAAAAAAAAAAGCTTTGGCCACCGCGATGGAGCAGTACTTTATATGGTAGACACACGCGCAACCCCAGCACGCCCTACGCACATAAGCAAACCGCGGTAAACATTCGTCAAAATCTTTTGGAAGAGTTCAGCGCTGCAAATGCTGTCCGATAATCAGTCCTGCGGGTCAGCTGCTAGATTTCTTCCCTGCCGCCACGGGACCCGACTACGTCATCAGCACATGAATTAACGCTTTAGCGACGTTAACCAATGAAATCCGTATTTCCCGTGATCGTCTACTTTCTGCATAGGGCCGCAAGAGACTGATGGTTCGCAGCAAGGTAGGAAATCATCTTTTATATGTATGCAGTCTACGTGCAGGCGCCCAACTCTGACGTGCCCTCAAAAGTCGAATGACAGGCACACCATATTTTCTGTGCGTCTTTTGTACTGCCTCATCCAGCGTTAATGTGAGGAGGTCATCGACAAGTGCGTCACCTTTGCAAACAGCGGGCTACAATTTACGCAGAAATCTACACCATCGGAGGGGTTTAAACAAGGGCTGGCATAATGTAACGATTCCTTTCCTTCGATTCTATTACTTTCTTATGAAATCTGTGAGTTCTATGAGGCTTCAGAAAGCCTGAGTTATGTATTAGGTACAATGGGCACTAAATAAACCTCCATGTCTGCTCGATCCCTATTAATAACGTGGGCGAAGTGTGGCTCTTGCCACTGACGAAGCGCTATAAGCAATATCGTTAAAGTAGGATCGTTAAATTATACGCGCCCTGTTCATCGCAGTCATTCATAACATGTGCACACATATGAAATGACACATATAAGGCATCTAGGCCACAAACAAAGCAAACAAACATACACTGTCGCTCCATGCAGAATATATAGATAATTTCGTTGCCGTAACGAAGAAGCTCTGTTAAAGGAACGGTCTCCACGCACCAATTACAGTCACCACTCAGCACCATACCAGCGCCGATGCCGATTGGCAAACGTTAGCTCTAAGATTCACTGCAAGAACTGTCAGCACGGAGAACAATGTCAAAGATGTACTGCTCACGAAGTGATGCCAACGGTAAGGCGCACATTTCTCCACGCCCCACATCCTTCACAGAACTTCGCTTTTCGTTCTCGAGGTGGTTGGCTCGTAGTAGTTGGTCAGCATGCGAAGTGACCCATTTGAACAGTCCATCTTCTTGACTTTATTCTTTGGCAGATCATCACACGTCATAGATTCTTCAGAAGCGCTCAGTCTTTTCACTGCCACGTACCACTGTCGACGAAGGTATACATTTGTTTCTGAAGAATAACGGAGGCTGAACCGACGATACTCGGCACAGGGAATCTTTGACTGATAAATACAATGATTAAAGGCGCAGCTTCCGGTAACACAAGTGGCTCCTAGATTGCGGCTACTCGACAACACGTAGCCCATACGTACAAAGCTGTCGGGTGTTTGACATGCTTCCCAGTCGGAAGCCTGTAACGTTGACGTAGGAGCGTTGACGCAGAGGCCGCATCCTGCACTAATACTCCGTAGCGATGCCTACTTCGAGGAGCCCTCCATGTTGGCGATCGGTGCTGCTTTCCGCGAGGAACGTCGGAGAGTTCGCTGCGAACATGAGTCGTGTGGTGAAGGGAGGTTGATCGCGTTCACACCAGTTCGTCCTTGAGAGCCACCGGCCCGTAGGACGTGTTGCTGAAGCGCTTTCCAGTAGACGAGTAGAGACGCGTGTTCCCCAGCGACGTCGTGGTCGTAGCGAAGCTTCCGCAGCTTCCTCGCTTGGAGTTGGCAACACGGACGTCGCTAAAGCGCGACGTGCTCGAGCGACGGCGGCCGCCGCGTTTCAAGGCGCGAGCAGTCTTCCAACGCTCCAGGTGGTGTCGCACAGACTTTCGCACCTGCGCCGTGCAAAAACAGTCATTTAAAAACATTAGGTTTAGCTTTTGAATTCACCCGGACTTTTGCCTTCGCAATCATGAATCCCCAACTTGCACCTAAATAAGCGTACAATTTTAGCGTACTACGGCACGTGCAATGTCGTGTATTTTCCCGTCAGATGCTTCGTTTTCAGCGACGGCGTCATGAAATCTAATCATTGCGTCCATCGAAACTTAACAACAAAAATCATTGCGCACAAAAAGCGTGAACAAAAAACAGAATGAAAAAGAAATATGCGGTACAGAAGGTTACATGGTTTCAGTTTCAACGCATTATGCCACTGAAAGCTTGACCTAACGGATCGGATGCTGCCTTTCTCTAGAAAGTGCTCTGAATGTATGAATACGGCAGCAACAACCTTCAAACACTGAGCGCCAACGTTTTTATTATAAAATTGTGCTTCTGTTTATCAGACAAGAATGCATGTTGTGCGAGATTGCTTTTACTCACCTCGCACATCCTGTGTGAGATGAGTAAAATAGGCTCTCTCACTCTCAACATTGGGCTAGGCCCAATGTGGGCCTAGCTAGGTGACGTCGAGTTTACTCGCGTCTATTGTGGACCCAATAAAGTTCACTCACTCACTCACTCACTCTCTCACTCTCAAGAAACAATGTTTGTGCGTGCTGAGTGATAAACTGTGTGAAACTGCAAAGCAAAATCTGAAGCCGAGTTTTCGCATCTTGAGTAAGAAGTGACCATTCAGAATGTATTTTTCAAATAAGTAAGAAATTAAACTGAGAGTTTAAGTTCTAATACGTGCAATGTTCTTTTCTTGATCCTCAGGTTACATAATAATGTGGCGCAAAGAGCTGTGCATACTAGTGTACTCGGGAAAAAGGATATTTTCGGCGGTTTTCTTTAGGCTCGTTAGTGCAACCGCGCTTAGGGACTCTTCCAAAGCAGCCCAATATTTAGCAGCACAAGAAGAAAGGCCCAGCAAGCGGTGGCTTTCACTTTTTTTTAAACTAGCATTCGTCTTCTGTTTTGAATCCCTTTCATAAACAAAATTCCATCGACTGTCAACACTGCGTCAAACTTTTGCAACATTAAATGTTGCGTACTGCAGAGTCCATTGAGAATATAAAAGTGAGTCTCCGCAATTCCCTTTATGGTTTTAGTTGTCATGAATATATTACTTCACCAACAGCTAACTGTTATAAACACAAGCGCCATTGCATATAAATCTAGACACCAGAGGGAACTCGTGCTCCTATACATTGAGCACGGAGTGGCAAGTTCATTTGATTATTATAAGTATTATTACGATATTGCTGTATTGAGAACTGTACTCTTGTTATCTATGTCACTAGTTAGAGTTATAACTACGATCAATGAAGAAAAAGGTACCATACTCACCTCCCCGTTTAGAAAACAGTAGAGTACAGCGACGTTGAAACCCTGCAAAAGGGAACGTTGTTTCAATGTTGCTGTTGCAGTACGTTCAACTAACGGGCGGGCCCCATATCAATGAACAAGGTTGTTATCATTCTTGGGCAGTAGGCACTGACGATATAAGCGACATATCTGATATAGTGCTAATAGCGGCTTGGCTATCATAAACGTTTCTCTCACGTATGGCTCCCTAAACCGGTAATTCTATTCTGGAGAATTGCCAGCGTCCATCGATGATGACAATTCAAAGCTCGACAATAGCGCTATCTCCTCTCGTCCTACCTCGTGAGATTCGCTTTCATCTGTTTGCGCAGAGGGCGATTATAAAGACAAAAAAGTTGCAGTGGCTTAGCTCGGCTATGCCAGGATATACGTAGCGTTAGCAAAGGTTCAGCTGATTATTCTTAGCTTTCCTGGTTGTCTCCTACGCTCAACCGCTAATTGCCAGGCAACTACTTCGGGATCCGATGAGTCAAGCTTCTCCGTTCTTCTGCGCTGTTGAGCAGCATTTGCGCTCTCCTTCTCCATGGCTATACCACACTGGCAAACGCCAGTCAGAAGCGCAGCGGCTCCAGCGCAGTGTCAGACGGCGACTGCACAGCGAGCGCGCGCCGGCGCCAGTGCGTCTACCACGGCTACGACGTAACTCCTCTGGAATGCGCAGACCGGCGGCGGTGAGTCGCGCGCGCGGCGGCGAAGTGCGCGAGAGGTGCCGGCTCCGGTGGCTCCGGAGCGCAAGCCGTGTGACATCACTGATCCTTGCGCATGCGCAGCACGGCTCTTGATGTGCCGCGCGAAACGGGCTTGGCTAGGCCAGTGTAGCTAACGCTACAAAATTATTTGATCTGCATGAGGGACCGTAAGCAACAAAACACGTAAAAACGAAAGGTGGGCTGTGAGAACCGTGTTGAAGTTGCAGCATCAGCTCTTCTGAAGTCATGGATTGTGACGCCGTATCGCGCCCAGTTAATTTTTCATCGGTAAAGTATAGACTATATCATACTATACTATACATTATAGACTAGCTCTAGTTGTTTTGTGTGTCCCACAAAACGTTAGATTTATTTATTTATTTATCATTTGCAAATGTCGCACCAAGAGCTAAAGACTGAATTTAGCACGTTTCAAGAAATTTAGTGAGCTTCAACAATCCAAACAAGAAAAAAAAGTACGTCGAACTTCGTAATGTCACACTGGCCTTCCCTACGCTATAGGGTTACGGCGTTATTTTCAAATAATTCTACTTTGACCTCACTTTTATCTCTTAGCGGTCAAACTATTACCGCAGTATAAATGAAGATGCGGCTTTGCGTGCATTCTTTATCAGTCCAAACTGATTTCGTTTGGATCTTGTTTTGTTTAGCCCACCTTAAAATACGCATGTTTAGTGGATGCTCCCTGTTTTCCGTTAACGTGAGCTAAACATGTCAACTTCAGCCGTGTCTACGACCGGGAAATGCGGATGATAAGGCTTAGCTAGAAGCTGAAGGCCATATACTTTGGTGTAGTTCCTATAGCCCAGCTTAATACTGGTACGATGAGTACGCACACAAAGTCACAATTTCTTTTTTTTTTCTTTTTATCAGCGCACTCGCTAGAGCGCCAGTAAGCTGAGGGAGCTGGTAAGGAGTCATGTATTGCAAGGGCAGGCGTACAAAACCGACGCAAAAAAGAGAATGAGTGGATAAGGAACAGGGAGTCACTGATATATTCCAGATTCATGGTCTGTCACGCAGGCTTTGAAATGTAGGCAGCTGATACGGGTCGGACTTGTACATAAGGACTTAAATGTAATTACTTACTTCTATTCAATTACATTTTCGGAAGTTTTGTAATTGATCGAGCACTTTTTTGTGACTCACTAACACGTACACTGTCAAGCAATTACTTGTTTCAGCAATCAGTTATATTTAGTAAGTTACTTTATTGACGAGAGAAGCTGCAACAGACGACACAGCTTTGAGCGCACTGATTTGGCAGTGCGCTACGATAAAACCCCGCGGTCACATTACGCAACAGCGTCGCGAAGACGCCTGTTGAGAAAGCTAAACTTAGGCGCTCAGTATTTATTTTCTCATCGTATCACTCCACCAGATTATTTGCCGAAACAATCGACCGGCACTGCTATGGCTCGACAGGGATAGTCACTTTGATCATTCAGGTCACGAAATTCCCTACGGGATTTTCCAGCTTTTAATTGGCCCAGCAACAATGAAGCTCGGCGCTTCACATAGAACCCAGAACCGAGCATCGCGCTATTGAATTATTGCGCAAGGTGTTCTTACTCTACAACCCAGCGCTTATTTCCAGGGCACGCATCCAGAAATTCTCGAGCTTTGTTGCAGATTATCGGCGCAAGAAAACGAGGGATGGTCGAAGAAAATTTTGAAAGTGAATTGTTAATGAACATTCCCAGCAATTATTTCCAGTGCACACATCTAGAAAGCTTCCAGTTTTGTTGCAGATTATTAGCGCACGAAAACGATGAATAATCAAAGAAAATTTTGAAAGAAAATTGTCAGTGAAGATAAACGATTAGTGAAGAACTGCACACTGTGTGAAGGGCTGCAGAGGATGAATTGAAAGAACGAAAACATGTCCTTACATTTTCTATATCAATGCAACATTACTAAAACACTGTGAGTACAGTAACGTAAATTAACTCGTAGCTTTTTAGTAATTGCTCAGTTACTTTTGTGGGGTAGCAAGTGGTAAATGGAATAAATTACATTTTTGAAAGAAGTGATTGTAATTGTAATGGGTTAATCCCATCCTGTAACGTGTACACGTCTGATGCAGGGTCCGCGTTGTGTTTACGGACTGGCAATAAGTAAAGAAAGATTTGCACCGCCTTGCAGAGAAAGAAATATCAGCTGAACGTCAACAAATCCCATGACAATGTATATTTATATATACAGGGTGTTCCAGCGAACAATTTCAAAATTTATTAAAGGTTGCCTGTGGCAGATAGCTCAATTCTAGTTAATGAGCTGGTCTACTCGAATAGGTGCACATTACTTACACAAAAAATGAAATGCAAATCGACTTATTAACAAAAAGTCACTAATTAAGTTTTAACTAATTATCTGATGGCCCATATTGCAATTTACAAATTGTAGCCGTGCAGTTCGCAAGGCGGATCAACTTAGAATTAATTCTCATGATGACACCAGTTTCGAGATATTAATTGCCGAACTTTGCGGAGAAATGCATTGGCTTTCTAGTTGATTTTGTGTATTATTGTATAAAAGAGGTTTTGTTAACAACCTAACTGAAACGCCAATGCATTTCTCCGCAAAGTTCGGGAATTAATATCTCGAAACTGGTGTCATCCCGAAAATTCGTTCCAAGTGGATCCGCCTTGCGAACTCCACGGCTACAATTTGTAAATTGCAATATGGGCCATCAGGTAATTAGTTAAAAACTTAATTAATGAATTTTGTTAATCAGTCCATTATGCATTTCAATTTCTTGTGCAAGCAATGTCCGCCTCTTCGAGTAGACCAGCTCATGAACTAGAATTGTGCTATCTGCCACTGGGAACCTTTAAGAATTTTTTAAAGTGTTCGCTGAAACACCCTGTATAGTCAGTGAATATACATGTATATATGACTTGTATTTTGTTCCTTGTCTTTCGCCCCTTTCGTTCGCGTACAGCTTGAATGCAATACAAACTGGCGCGATACAATGCCCCACTTTGAATACGTTTAACACTTCAACTGACAATCTATTGCCACTGCAAATGGAACATCTAACTATATATTCAATAAAGTGATGGCAAACTTATTTGCGACAGATGATATGAAAACAACTCACCTGTGTGGAAAGCAGGGTAATCTGTAGATAGGTGAATATTACTCTGGCAGTCTTGTGCGTAGGCGTCCAGATAACAAGAATGTAGGTGACACCAAGAAGTGGCAAAAGGACTAGCAGAGCTTTCGCAGCTTTCCTGTGTACGTGGGGTAGAGAAACAGGAACAGAAAAGCACAGAAAACATGACACTACCCACACACAAAAGCCATACGCCTGCAACTTTTAAAAACTTGTTTACTGCAAATGTTTACCACGGGTGGGAGCTCAAGTCCACGACCGAACAAGACGGTTACGAAGGGACTTGGGATAGCTCTAGTTGTTTTGTGTGTTCCAAAAAACGTTAGGTTTATTTATTTATTTATTAGTTGCAAATGTAGGAACACGCATTTATAACCTACCTTTGAAATACTTCCCGTATCTTGCCTTCATTTGTATGCAAACAGCTGTCGTTAACTGACAGGCTGATGTCCCACAAATAGATTGAGTTGGGGCCTTTTTTTTAACTATCAACCGCGTTGGACGCTTTAAGTGCGAGGGTGTACGACCCGCCATTTCAATTAGGTATGAACTGAGAAACGCCACACCCAGGCACTATAGTGACAAAATAATGTCGCATCGCCGCGAGACAGGCCTTGCGGTTGCTGAAGCTCCAGGAAAGGGTAGGGAATTCGCAGGCGTTAAATCGAGAGACGCGTCGAGTTTCCGTTCCAGTCAGTAAGCGTGAGCTTGCGCGTGAAAGAGGCTAGTTTTCTACCAACTTCCGTCTAGATGAATATATGCAAACTGTTTGGTTTTACCGTTGCTGGTGGACAGACTATGTCACACTGAACTGGCAGCCGCTAAGAAACGTTGTGGCCCTTATCAAATACGCAATAACTGTGTACCTAAAAGTGGAATACATCCACTCGCGATAAATGACATTGGACGCAGTGAATGCCAAAGCCTTACACCACAAGTTCTCCCTACACTTGAAAAAAAAAAAACACTCGGGAGCTAAGTATAGCTAACTTTTTATTAAGTAGTCTCGACAAGAATCATCCTATTGATGATATCTGCCGAAACACTCCAATGTACATCTGAGCCTAAAGCAGCATAATATATCAGAGCTTGTTAACGGGTGAAAAGCATTCTTCCCCAAGGCATTCGGTGCAACGTGGAGCATCACCGAAAGAAATCCGCGATCATGCATTCTTCGCACACCGCGCAAAGAACCCATGAACATCCTAGTGGCATCTTCCCATAAGGAAAAACTGAATGAATGACGTACGTTTACTCAATGCCTTAACACGGCTAAATGCGAAGACCTCAAGGCTCCCTTTCCAGCACCCATGTGTAATTAGCACTGTGATAGGCGCTGTGATTAGCAATAATTGCTAAGAAACATTCAGCGCGCACTCACACGGCACGAATACTTACATGACCTGTTTCGTAAAACGAACGGATTAATGACGATGGCTGTCATTTTACGTGGTAAAGAATCTCATTTATTAACGAATGTGCTTGCAAAGGGTATGTTTACTGAATAAATGGCCCGTGTGAATATTTGCTCGATGCTTGATGCCACAGATATATATTGGCCAATACGAAAAGCAAATAAAACAACAATGGAAAAACCTGTTAAAACACTGCTACTAGGACTTACGACAACACAAGTATTGTTTCTTTTTCCAGAAACGTGGAAGGCAAATAGATCATGCGAAGCAGGCGGAGGCAGCTATAGTAGCGATATTGTATGTTGCGAAGCGTTCTGTAATAATTTTCGATCCCTCGAATTTTAACAAAGCACGGCGAAGCTGGAAATAGGTAAAAATATATCTGAAAGCGCAGATGCAGTTAGTTGCTACGTGCAGTTAGTGCGCATAGCAAGCATTAGCCAATAAAGTCGCCAGGCCGGCTGATGACATATCATTAGTGCGAAGCTAGCTACTTCGAAGCTTAAAGCCTCATTGTGGGTCCAAATGATGGCAAATGCTAACAAGATAATCCACGCCGTGCCGGCTTGTTAGTGCACCCCATTCCTTTGTTAATCTTGTTGTTGAGGAATTCCAGCCACTTGCCTTGCTGTTTTACGGTTAGAGGCGCGCGGACTGACCCACGGTGGAGTTGACTGCCTAGATGTTTCGGAAACAAATCAGAGCAGAATGTTGCAGCCAGACATCAATATTAAAAGTCAATTGCGCAATATTTTTGTGCCGAACACAATAGAAGCACGAATATCCCTCTTCCTAATTAGTGAACCGTTTACACGCAGCGTATGTGAATTCAAGACACGTTTCATTAAACTATGAGTAAGAAAAAATACAGCCATGCAAATAAAACTATATATATATATATATATTGTCACACCGCGTACGATTAAAGGCCATAACACAGAGCTTTTACATACCGGCAATCAAAATTTCATCTCCGAGTGTCACATCTCCTCTAGCTATTATTGCCCCTTCATCGTGTTCCTCGCTTATGATTTTCTTGTATATCATGCACCTTTGTTTTCCACCGTAACCATATATCTGTCCGAAGTCGAGAATCGAGAATTTTATGAGGGCGAACGCGGAAATTGGCCAAATTATAAAATTCATCCGCTGTTGCAGTATCTTGCAATGAAAATATAGCTTTAGTGTAATCGTTTTCTCGCAACACACGAAGCATACATTCCTTCCGAATTACTTGCATGTCGCTGGAGTCGCAGATCCCTTACTGTTACGCGCGCGCGCGCGTGCACACGCACACACACACACACACACACACGCGCGCACACACACACACGCACACACGCACGCACACACACACACACACACACACACACACACGCATATACAGGGTGTGCCAACTATCATGCACCAAGGCTTAAAAATATTAAAATGCACGTAGCTGGATAGAAGCCCGCGAATACACGCAAAATTGCCGCGCGACTGGCCATTCGAGGCACTTTGGATCTATTCGCGGGCTTCTCTCGCTCTCTCAAAAAGACTTTTATGTAGCACGTATTGAGCAACAGAACGCTGTCTCGGGAGTTTTTCATGTTGCTCTACAATTTTCTCATTGACACTTTTATCTAATTATAATATTTGAGAAGTTCTTAATCAATTAAGACTAATTATGTAACTAGCCGGAATGCAAAAAAATCTGAGTATCGCCAAGCGACAGCAAACAACATTAACTTGGTTCTGTCCAGCTACGTGGCATTTGCATATTTTTAAATCTTCGTGCGTCATAGTTGGGACACCGTGTGTGTATATGTATGTATGTATGTATGTATGTATGTATGTATGTATGTATGTATGTATGTATGTATGTATGTATGTATGTATGTATGACTGTATGTATGTAAGCGTGGTGCTTTGAAAATCCTGAAAATTTATTCCAGGTGAATACATCTTGCAAGCTCATCTGCTATGATTCGTAAATTTCAATACGTGTCATAAATTATTTAAATAACAAGGCAATTAGTAAATTTTTGTTAATTATTGGATATTTGTCGCGATTTATCGTGCATGTAATGTCCGCCTCTCGGAATTATCAAGCCCAATGACTGTAATTATTCTATCTCCGACAAGCCATTTCTAAAAGTTTTTTTTTAATCTTAAAAGTGATACCTACGTACACTGCTTTCACAAGGCGACACGGACGCAGCTTCTCGCCAAGCTTGCACCTTAACAAGGCGATCACGATGGCGTCAGTGCAAACCGTTTATAGACGGTAGGAGAGCAGATTTCGCTTCCCGGGTGCTGGTTGGTAAGGTCCCTAGGTAAGCTTGCGCCACGTCCCTTTCCTGCTCCTCTCCTCCTCTAATCTTACTCCTACATGAGGTGCCGCGAGCATCCCAAAAAGTTTTCAAACCTCTCAACACGCGCGTCAGAAAAGTAGCTTCCAGCTTGCGTCGTACTAGATATATTAATGCAGAATGCATTATACGTATATCAAGTACGCAGGAAATCCGGCGTGACCAAGCGATGGTTGGAATAACAGCCGACGGCGCAAAGAATAAAAACACTTAAGAATGATCGGATTGCCGTCAAATTTCTCAGGCAGGTTCTTATAAACACAGTAAATGGCTTTGAAAAGAAAATTTTGTGCATTGGGTCGAGGTGGGAATCGAACTCGGGCCTCCGGGGTGGGAGCGATCACGCTTCCCTAACGCCACGGCGGCTCAACGGTTCTGGCTGACTAAAGGTGTGCTTAGTTGCTGCATCATTGCGCACGTCACGTCGCAGACGTTAGAGTCAGCTTAAGGTGGATTAAAGTTTATTTATTTTTTATCTATCTATTTATTTATTTATTCATACTGTGAGCCCTTTTCGGGCTCACTGTATGAACAAATTAGAGCAAGGTGGATTAAGGTTGGTAGAAATAGCGTAAGGTGGAGTAAGCTAGAGCTGTGTAGCACACTGTGAAAATGTATGACGTCACGTATCATGAACGTAACGAATTAAGTAGTTAATGTGGACGTTTATTATGCTTTCCCATTCAAAACACGTAAGGATGTTTAAGTGAAAGAACTAAGGAACATTTTAGTGACGCTAGCGATCGGCGTGGTCATGTGGAAGTTGCACGTGCTCGTACCGAACCAATCATAACGGGAGAGCGCGAGGATGATTAGGATGGCAGCTAGATGAAATAAAGGCGCTACCTTGCAACTTTATCTAGTGGTTGGAAGACAACTAACTTTAGTGGTTGGAAGACAGCCTCTGCTACGGGGAGGGTACAGCTCGTCTCCTCGCGGCACCTTCTCACAACACTTCATTTGCTTGTGTCTGGACTGCTGCGAACACCTTTCTAAATATTCTTAGGGTAGTGCGCTTTCTCGACCACGCTTCGGGCGTCTAGTCTATGAAAAAGAAGTCCTATTGGGCCTGATGAGGGCCGTTTAAAGAGTTTAATTTCTTTAGGTTAGAAGGTTCTTTAACACGAACCACAGATCTCAAGGGCCGGTAATAAACACAACAGAACGCAAAAAATAACAAGCTTTGCGGCGTCAGCCACAACACTTCTTAAACACACGCACACACACACACACACACACACACACACACACACACTCACGTTTGAAAATGAGAATACTCTAAACGTCCAACCATTCACTTAAACCAGTGGGAACGTTGTCAGCATTCGTCAGCAAGTGCAAGTGCTATCTGTTGTATTTATGTGCAGAGTAAAACGAAGAAGGAATAACTTTTTTCACCAATGCGTTGATTTAAATATATGCACAACTAAAAGACATATATGATTACACCTAATTATTCCCAGGCTTGTAGCTAATCTTTGTAAGGTATTTACCTTCGTCATTGTTTTAGTGTTAACTATGTAAAAATGATTGTTGCCCTAGCAACATGTTCAAGGTTAAACCATGACTTTTATGCTGCTATTTTTATGGGTATTGTTTTCATTTTGCAGGGGAAGAAATCTGTAACTATAGCTGAGTTATCTGTATATGCTTCCTGCAAGCTTGATTTGTTGGCTACCGTAAATTCTGTGAAGAAAAAAAAAGGCTTTGCGGCCGCGAAGTAAAAGTTATGAACACGGGCCCCAACTGCATGATCGTTTGTATAACAACGTGTAAAACTTGTTTTTCTGTTATTAGGTGTGACGAGTTAAGAACGAGCAAACACGATGGACCGATTTTTCTAGCAGGCAAATGCTAGTAGCAATCAGATAACGCACACGAATGTTGCGTGTTTATTCGCCTAGAGTACTGCTGTGAAGACTCAGTGAATGGCTTCAATTTCTCGCAGGAAAATGGCGGCGCAACCGCTCCAAACGTATCAAAATGAACGCAATGAACCCTATTGATTTTTCATCATGATTCAGCATATCCTGGCCTTGTCTCCTTTGCCAACCACTATGAAAAGGTAGCGCGTGTCGCGCCTGAAAGATATGCAAAAGCAATTTTAGCTTTTTTGATAGTCTGCATAATTACCACCCTGCTTTATTTGCACATTATTTCACTGGTCTTTTTTCCCGGCAAAACGTTACTGTCAAACTTCTGCCATTTGATGAAATATTTTCAAGCCTTTTATCTTCTGCGAAAAAAAAAAGTGTTTTGCAAGGACGGCAGAGAAGAGAAAGCTTAAAGAATAAAATTTCGGTTTCGTGCTTTGCACGCAGGTATTCAACGATGGAATGCCTGTTGGATATCTCTCTTGGTAGGTTTCTTTATTACCCTGAATTCTATGGCTAACCCGAACAGTCGTCTATTTCATTCTATCGCATCCTCAAAATGTCGCCGAAATGAAAGCTTTGAGATGCACCTGGCGCACTCAGCATTCGCGTGTACAGATACTCGAAGAAGACCTCCTATTGTCGAAAAATCAATAATCATAATTATTCCCTCCAGAATCCTGAAAACTAAGCCACGCAGTTTACAGCCGCGTGCGCCATCGAACTCGCCGTAAGAAAGCACGGTTGTTCCACTTACTTTTTTAACAAAACGCTCTTTTATTCATTGAAACACAAAAGTAACTGGAATGCTCAACGTTGGGAACTAATATCTTGAAACTGGTGTCAACCTGCAAATTCAATTCAAGTGGATGCGTAAATAGTAATATGTACCGTAAAGAAATAACTTAGGAAGTTAATTAGTGAATTTTCTTTATTTAGTTGGATGTGTGTTTCAATTTCTCGTGCTAGTAATGTCCGCGTCTTCGAATATACCAGTTCATGGACAATAATTATGCTATCTGTCACAGGTGACATTTAAAAATTCCGTGAAACTTAAAAATGAACACCCCGTATCTATGCACAGTTTCTTGCGGGTTTCACACATGTATACCGAGTCTAAAACATGAAATCTTCAGCCGCGACGAAAACGGTCCTCACTAAGAAGCACTTCTCTCAAAACCAAAGGCACATCCTTGTTGACAGCCAAGTTTGGGCATATTGAATTCTATCGCAAATAATTTGCTTGTATTAGCAAGCAGATGTGTAAAAATATGCCCATATGTGCCCTCACTGAAACCTGCGCCTATGTTCTGCAAGTGCCATAGACAGAGACTTCCGCTGAAAAATTGAAAGTTTGAGCAGTAGGATACAACGGTAGTGAATGGCCGTATACTACCCAGCACCGAGCGCCTGTACGCTTCCCTGCCCCAGATACTTCAGTTGTGACCTTCAGTGCGCAAATTGCTTTGCCGCAGAAGCTGCGGTTACTGTACGTGGTAAGGCGATGTGGCATCAGAATGACTGTTGTCTTGAACTTAGTGCGCTTTTATTGCGCTGTTTGTGAAAACTTGTTTTCTCTCCTGGCCAAAGTGCATGTGAACAAGAGCGAACGGTCGACGTGTTACACCTGTTTTCAAAATGCACTACCACGAAACACGTTTGACGAAAACACCTCGCTCGGGGGCTCACAGCACCTTCTGACCCTGTTTGCCTCTAAGCGCGGTTTCACGGTCATCATTTAAATATACAAGTCTCTCTCATATCATTGCCTCTGGCCTAAATTTCCGGGTTTATGAGATGGAAACCAACGCAGGCGCAGAGGCCGACCTTCAAATCGCAAATAACAAGCGTGCACATCATCACTACAGCCAAACCCGAATATAACGAACGCGCACATAAAATGAAGTATTGTCTATATCGAACCCGCGAAACTTTCTGTCCGATACTCTTGTCCACAGCAATGTGGACAATGGATATATCGAACTCTGGGCGTCCGCTACAAGGTGAGGAGCTGCCTTACCCGAGGCCACTGGACAGACATTTGCGGTCAATGTGCTGCGGCGGTGCTGTGCGGACATTGAGGAATGTGAACATAAGCACGCCTGCACAACATGGCACGCATCGAGAACACAGTTCTCAGTGAGGCCGAGGAAGACTTCCCGGAACAAGCAAATACTATCGCCTGGAACACGAATTTTTCTTTTCCATAAACGGATTCCTTCCTACCTAAAGTTCTTGACTAGAGATAAGAAATCCGTATATAACCAACGCAGAACAAAAATTCAAGTTCGTTATAGGTCAGTTTGAGGACATCGAAGTAGCTTCTATATCCAACTGTTTTGACTGCACAGACCTCTTCGTTATAACCCGATTCGATGAAGTTGGTGGAAGGAGCGTTAATGACTTTCTCCGGTGAAGCGGCGAGCACTGACCTGTATTGGCGAGACTCGACGGTGTTCGCAGCTCTCAGCTTCGTGATGAGCACCCACATTATCTCGGCCAGGAAAAACATGTTCGTCTGAAATGCAACAGAAGAGTACACAATGATGACGGCGCGGCGTTTTATGGCGCCAAGGGCGAGATATGACTACAATGTAGTACAGTTAGTAAACAGCGTCACGCTCTTCTCGCTCACGAAGTAACAAATAAATCAGTGGACGGCATTGAGTAAGACACACGTTTTCCATTTCGGGGCGTTATCGCTGTAAACAAAATTTAAAGTACAGGCAACCGCAACTCAACCATTTGGGCACGACAGTGCATTTTTCTATTCTAATTTATCTGCTCAAATAAAGAGCACTCAGACTTCCCGGATAACACCGTCGAAATTCACTAATCGTTAAGTGGTCTCACGAGCAAATACCTAGTTTGTAAAATCGAGCGCGTTCCTATCCATACAGTGCCGTTCGGTTTCAACTGAATTTTGGCACGAAACTGGTAACGGGACGACATGTCTACGCGGACAAGCTTTCATTAGATTTTACCTCATGCCGCCTAAGTCTTGCGGCAAGTCCTCGTGCACAAAATAAAAGGCGGTAGAATTCTTTTTACGCGATGAATCCGAGTAAGAGGTTTTTACAAATATAAAGGCAGCTGCGTACTTTTGTCAGGTGATAGTGATAGTTATAGTGAAACAGCATTTTGCGATTCTCGCTCCCCCCCCCCCCTTTTTTTTGGCATAATGCCCCGGAGTCAAATGTTATCGCAGTTAGTATCCTAACAATGCAGACACTTGTACGATTTAAAGCCCTAACATTGCAACGCGGGAAGGTTCCCATTGTGAAAGCGCAGCTATGAAGGAGGAAGGAAAGAGTGGAGAAGGAAAGGCAGGGAGGTTAACTAGTTCAGCACAACCGGTTCGCTACCCTACACATGGGAGCGGGATGAGGGGGAATGAAAGATGGGGAGGAGAGAGAGAGAGCGCAGCTATGAAGGTGTCAGCTAACGGCAATGAGGCAAAGTCTTTTTCACGATTTTATTAAGACGAATAAAAAAATTGGAGGACGCTTAAGCTTCGCCTTTAAGAGTAGAACGCGATAGTGTTATCGGGACCCGTTCGCATCCCATCGTTCGCATACGGCAAGTAGGCTTCATTCCCTGTAACACTGAACGTGGGTAAGCCAGCTTACAAAGACAAAGCTTACACCGATGCCCTTAAAGTCGCCTTCACTTTTAAACTCAAATGCACTGCTGGAAGGACGTTTTTCCAGGGGCAACATAAGTGGCCTTATATTAAAATGTGAAGGCCCCACCACCTTTTTTTATTACTTTATTATTTGTTTGCTATTGCCCCGATGCGCGCAGGACTAGTAGAAATGCTGGAAAAGAGGTTTGTGTTTGAGTTTCTTAGTAGCAGAATTAGGTTTTCTCGTGCATTCAATTTATAACCCGACGGCGAATCCGACGCCGAATGGTAAAGTCGTACTTTACTATTTTTCTGACGGATTTCACTGTGAGAAATTCAATTTGTGTTCGCCAAAAGCTTGCACAACGTGGAGGGCCTGCGCGGTCAATGTGCTTGGATGATTTTCTCCGCCACCCGCGATCACACGCCGGTAGCCGACGCCGGATTTTCTGCGACACGGGGCCCTAAACGCTATCGCATTAGAAAGACACTTATCTTGTACTCTCGCAGCAAACATTCTTTCTAGAAGTGGCGATTCAATTGATACGAGTGCGCCATATTTAGATCGAATCTAATTCTCACACTAGTTCTGCTCTGTTAGAGCGAACGGTAAGGTTTTTATATATTTGCATTTCTTTCATCGAAGTGAAGGTTTTTGAGCCAAAGCACAACGAAACTCTTCACTTTTGGGGTGCCTCCATAATTGATAGCTTTCGTTGGGGCTAAAAGCGGGAACTGATTATTTTTCACCTCTGACTATAGGTGACTCAAAGTAAACAGCAACACACTTGTACTTTTAAAGCCAATAGCCTACAGCGTTGCATACAGTTGCTCACTGCTAGCAAAAACAGGACAAGGGTGGGTCGTCCTCACTAAAAGGCTGTGCATGACGTTTGCAACTGTATTATTGTGGGCAAAATATAGTTACTGTGACGTAAGATGCGGAAAGCACTCGGCGCGATATAAGGTATGCGCTGGGTGGAGAAAAAACTGATATCATTGGATTAAATTAGCGAGCTCATTAGCGAAAGTGGTTTTATAGTACTACTGAAAACCTCCAATTGCAAGCTTCATACCTATACTTTTGAAGGAAAAAGTATTTTTAATGCGCTCGTTGAGAGTTATAAAATAGTAATCACAAGAGCAGTAGAAAAGAAGACTATTTCCTCTAATGTAAGCAACAAGCGACAACTATCCCTCAATTAGAAATTGGCATAAGAGCACACACCGCGGAATACGAAAACGCGATGAACCTCCCAGCAGTTTGTGACGGCGCCCCGCAAAACCGCACAGCGCTGGTTGTTCGCATATACTTGTACACGAAGGAAATCCAAATACCAGACTGCGCACCAAGGCTGTAGAATTGTTCGGTATTTCGTCAGACACCGCAGTGCGGTGAGTTTCACCCCGGCTGCACATAATTTCACCTATCCTAAAAAATTAGACTGCGAATAAAAAGAACGAAGCTATTGAGAGCTTTGAAGGATAGGCCACCACTATTGACCTGCTTTCATCATTTTCTTAAGCGACACCTAATTTGACACTGTAAGATAGTAAAATAAACTTTGCACATCCCCACTGAATGCGTAACAATTTTTCACATTATCACAGGAGAAATGCTTAACAAAACTTTCAGAATTACTGCTGTAGCTGGGTATACATGAGGCTGCGCGAGTATGCATTACTAGATTGCGTGAGCATGCATTATTGCGGCAGCATCGTTTAGGAAAGGAAATAAAACAACGTTGGATATTGAAACTTTAATGCACACAGTCGCTGTAGCGCGTGCACATTTATCTGGTTGTACACACGTATGTCGAGAAAAAACGTAGATCATGTATCTCAGGAAATTGGTAAGAAACACCTCGGTCTGCTTTCCTTTATGATCCTTTGACAAATCTACTTTGACACATTTATCTGACACAATATATTACCAAGAGGACGCCGATCACTGGCACGATGAAGATGCAATCATACAGGTCCCTCATCTGCCATACGCACCTGAAAAGAACAAGAAAATTTAAAAAAAAACAAAGAAAAAATTTATTATCTGTGAGAAGGTCTCAGCATGTCAAGTTTTCTGTTTGCAATCGTATGAGGTTTAAGTCTGCTTCAGAAAAGTAATTTTTATGTACGCTTGAAGGGGTGGTTGAGCGCAAGATGCTGCGTTGCAGGAACGGATAAAGAAAATGAAAATTTCGCGGGATGTTCGTACTTTATTATGATGGGTGGCTAACATTTAGGTTCGCGCCAGTTTCTGTCAATGACGAAAAAATATATATGTGATTTTTGTGATAAACATAATCCGAAGAAGTCACGCACATTTGGCTACCGACTATAGATCGCATGGAAGTAAATGTACGAACACGTTTATTTTTTTCAAACCTTCTTGAGGCGAGGTGATTTGCAAGGAGTCAAGCATTAGCAATATTTGTTTTATAACGGCTCCACACTTTACGTAATGTTGGTAAATATGTGATTTCAATCATATATGATTGTGAAACAATGATGTGCCATATGACACAACAAGATCTAAGTATCTTGCTTCGGGTTTGGTCAGCTTATTCTGAGATGGAAGCAGTGACTTACAACTCCAGTCAGGATATATTTACTAGCGTGTGAATAAAACAGACTTAAAATGAACGAACAGTTGTGACAGCTATAGCCACGTCTTCCAATTTTACTTAGTGATTCGTACACGCACTCACACAGTAGCACCGTGTGTCGTGCACAGTTTCAAGAGTTCTATCCCTACTTAAAAAAGACCCACACGCCACGTACCATAATTGTATAAGCGTATTTAGGTTTATACGCGAGCATACGCTATTTTATAATGGATCCGACATGGTCACTATGAGATTATGGATCCAGAAAAATAGCACCGAGTTTTTTTTTTTTAGGCTTGCCATATACTGCTCGTTTTACAACCACTAAAGTTGAGCAACGATATGTATTCTGATGCAAAATGAAAAGCTCCGAGAGTCACGTCGTCAACACAAAGAAAAAAGAAAGTTACGTAAACTGTAACCATGACTCATCGAAACGTCAGCAAAGAAAAGAAAAATAGCGCGCTAGCGAAAGCGGATGTACGCTTTCTTTATTTCCTTCTTTTTTAAGCACATTGGTGAGACGAGTAAAATGTGCACCATGGAATAATGGAAGTAAATTGCCTACCTTCTCCACCGACCTCCACGTGTGAGCGAATAAGATTGAACGGCTGACTCGCGTATTTGCATAAGACGACTTTAAAGCCCAAATTTTCAAAGATACCGAAAAATACAGCGTTAAGTTCCATCTCGAGAATGGAGGATGTCAGTTCGCGTGCGTAGAAAAAAAGGTCATGTTAACATAAACAAATTTAGTCGTGCTGATCATCTGAATACGGGACCGCCGTTCATATATGGATGCGCTTTGCTGTACAAAGTTTTTTTCAATATCAAGTGTAGTTTAGGTTTCTGACAGTGAGACTAAAATGCGGTAACGCTTATGTTTTCAAAAGCAGTGCTACATGCCGCTGCAAATGTTTTTCTGAGAATTTCAATACAGAGGGGAAAAAATAAGGCGACTATTTGTTAAAATGCGCCAAAATAATTCTAAGCAACGTGCTAAGATAAAAGGTTGAGAATGGCAAGGAGAAAGGCGATAGACCAGCCATAGACAGCGTGTCCTATCTATCCTAAGCAAACCTAATATATACTATTTTACATATTCATTCATTCGAAATGGATACGCCTTGCAAGCTTACCGGCTACAATTCTTAAATTGCGATGTGCCGTAAAATGAAGTTAATTAGTATTTTTATTATTTAATTAAACACGTGTTTCAATTTCTGGTACAAGTAATGTACGCCTGTGTGAATAATCTATCTGAAGGAGTAGAATTACGCTATCTGTAACAGCAGATTTATAAAAATTCTCTAAATCTTAAATATGATCACTACGTATAGAGGACAGATTGGGTGAAGTGCTACCGTGGCACGTATTCCGGCGACTACAGCGCTTTAATGAGAATTGCTTTTTTTTAGAATCAGGCGCGTTTTAACGATACAGAATTATCGGCCCCGTATCGCTAAAAGTCCAGTGTCGGTAGGCTGCCTAGGTATCGGTGTCGTAGCCAGCATAGTCGTCCCGTTAGCGAAAAATGTTCCATACGGCACTAAAGTTCGCCTTCTATCCCTAAAGTTGGTCATACCTAGTCTCACATTCTTTACAAGGTTATTCCTCGGAATTTTGAGAATGACAGCCCGCAAAGAAACTTCTTGAAACAGAACACAGACAACGCACGCATTTCATGATAAATCTTGTCGGACTGAAATGTTAACAGTGCGAAACAATAACAGATCCGTTATCCAAATCTTTTTCCGTATCGGAGCGCCTTCTGGAATTGCCGTTTGTGTGTGGCTTGCTGGACGCGTAGCTTCACGAGGGGCTGAGAGGAGACGTCGCTCAATTGCGGGGGCGTATTGCTCGTCGCCGTGTGATGGAAACGACAGCGTTCCTTCTCGCGCCTGGTGTGCAACGTCGTCAGTGCTCGCCTCGCATCAGTTATACAGGGAGGTGCTATGCGGCTTCCGCAGTAAGGACAACAAAAAGAAAGAATAACCGTGCAGAGTGTTTCCACGTTTTGGTAACACCTATAGCACAATTAAAGAAAGAGGTTTCTAGATTAAGAAAATGAAATCTTTGATTGATTCTCTTGAAATATTTGCCTTCCCACAGGTCCAAAATAATTAAACACCACTACATTGTATTTTAATTCTGAAAATACTATAAAAGTTAGGCATGCCACCTTCATGTTCTTGTCGGTTCGTATGTCGCATTTCACTGATCCACAGAGTTGCATGCAGCATTCAGCGCGGTCATAAAGCTATGCGCTTGCTTAGACAATCAGCTCGGACGGTTGCTGTATGATTTCTTATTTATCATATCGCGGGTTTTGTTGAGGTATTGCAAGCAATAACAACGTTTTAAGAAAATACAAGGAACAATAAAACAGCGGAGAAATAAGTACTCAGCGTAAAAATCAGGTAGCCAAAAGTAGTGAAAAAAATCATAATTATTAAATTTCACGTAATCGACAGAAAGTTGAGTGCTGCTGAACCGACGTTTTCATGTAACGCTGTACAGATTTCTCATGGCATGTTTCCCCATTACAATAAATCGTGTGAAGTTGTAGGTGCGCAATTAGGTAAAGCAATTATATGCCCTAACTTGCACCCTCATGCAGTGATGCGGTATATTTTTATACCATAGCTAACTGTAAGTAAAGCTCTACCAAGCTCTTCTTCCTTTTTGTTCACTTCGAATATTTTTTTCTCAGCCGCATAGAGCATATAGCGTAATTAAGTCTGTTCAGGAGTGTTACCTGAAGAGACCGGCATTATATGCATGAAGAATCGCAACGTCCAAGTGGCTAATTAAATAAGATTTAGTGTTAACATTTTATTCATTCATTTCACGAAATATGTTCCTGAAATAAATAATGTCTGAAAGCGAAATTATTTCCTGAAAGTGAAATAATGTCTGTTAAGCAGGAACTGCTGCAGATTCTGAAGTCCACAGACATCAGTAAAAACTAGAATGCTAATGTGCATTAAGCGTTTAGCTTAGTGATCCCTCTCTTGCCTTTCGCTCTAGTTTATCCATTAACCCCATTCCCACTGTGTAGGGCAGCAATCCAGACGCGCGCCTGATTGAGCTCCCTGGTTCTCTTTCATGTTTCTTCTCTCTCTCTCTCTCAAAGCCTGATCCAGGACTGCGAATGGCAGTTGAACAACTTTGGGCAGTCCAGCAAGCTCACGACGCGGCCGCGAAGCTCCGTCTTGCGGTCCCGACGTGGGATTAGCCCTTCTATGGGTCACCATGCAGGACCAAATAAAGTTTTACATCCATCCATCCCTCTCTCAAAGCCTAACGCCTCCATCCAAATATCCCTCGTCAAAATCTGCTAAAAGATATACTGGCGTTGTAAGTAGTACCGCCCAGTACTGCGTGACGCACGGCTTTGAGAAACAATTAAATAGAACCCCCAGTGTATTCCGCAACAAACTTTAAGGCTGGACACTTCAAAAGTAATGCTAGACTTATAATTTGAGGTAAACAAACCTGACTTTAATGAAGCCCGGCTTCAACATTGCATTTGCAATAGGTGCACCAAAGTAGGCAGTTAAAAAAGTTAGTGAATCTGTGTGAGTAAGCCACCAGTGTGTGGTGATTCCTGATACAAGTATATTCTGACGCATCCTAAAATAGATTAGAAAAGACGAAACAACGCTGGCCTGTTACAGGTGATCTTTAACCACCGGTGTGTGGTGATTCCTCATGCAGGTATATTCTGCCTCTTCCTAAAATACATTCGAAAAGACGAAACAACGCTGGCCTGTTACAGGTGATCTTTAAGAGAATCTGTTCAAACCGAAAATAACAACGAACGAAAGGGGTACGTGTTATAATAAAAGAAACGTGGTAGCATTTTCAACGTTTCTTTGCCTCTGGAATTTGTGCTAGTGCATCTGGGACAAGAATCTGCAACGTTTGAATACGAACACTAATAAATAAAAAGAGACAACCATCTTCAATCAGTTTGCAGTGAAACATGCACGATGTCAGCAGTGAAGATTGCATACACGGTATCAGAGATGGTGAGGTCGCTGTGCTGCCTGGAGCTGAGGTAGGCTTTTGTTGTCGCCCAGATAGCAGTAATGATTGCAGGCAAACCTGAAAACCAAAGGTAAAGAACAGCCAGATGATCAGGTAATTTCTTTTCTTAATAGCTCTCGAAAGCAGAGCGCCACATTAAAGTCCAAAAGCGCCGAGGGTCTTTTTTTTTCCGCCGAGCGATATTGTCTTACCATTTATTTGTTTATATGACAAACCTGCAGCGCCGTGAAAGCATTATTGCAGGGGGGACATTAACTATACTAAAATACAAAACAAAAGTAATGTGCGTGCATAGATAGAGTAGCATAATTATAAGAAAAAAAAAGAGAAAACCTTGCAACGCACTCAAAGAATATTATTTAGGAAGAAAAGGGACTCTGCGCAAGACTGGCAACCTTAAATGCTACGCCAAAGCTTGTTTCATTGTTAAATGGTGTCGGGGGAAAAAAGAAGGCCTTAAACCATGAGTGCGACACCTCCTTTCATGAGCCTTAATAGCATGCTCAAGACGGTTATAGGTAACATAGGGTGTAAAAAGTGTGCCTGCTTGAAACACACTAAACGCGCAAATATTCGGTACTCCTTGCAGTGAGTGGTGTAACTTATCCTCGCCTTTTGTCTATGTGTGCTGCAGCGTGCCTACGACTATATTCGGACTTCATTAACGTTTTATAGCAAATCTCGCTGTACGTGCTGCAAACGTGTGACGTTTTTGAAACTTCTTTATTATTGCTAATACTGCGTGAAAAGGAGTAGCCGGCGACAATCTATGGCGCCTAGACCTCGTTTCTTTATTTTCATTTCAATTGAACAAGAAGGACTCTGCAAAGTTATGTGAAATTGACATCATGTCTATAAGCACTCACCCCAGCCAATGAAGGCGTAGACGTGTATCCGCACGACTTCTACGGAGAACGTCTTCACGACTAGGATGTAGAGGTAGAGGCCCTCAACGAACATCCAAAAGAAGTTGGTCCCCATTAAATACGTGAGCACAATGTAGAGACCACAAGCTGCCTGCGTTCGATTAGGGAAAAATCATGTTATAGATATTTAATGAGAAAAACACCACTCCTGATTTAGTGAAACATCTAAGGATGCTTATTATTACACTCGGCTATTATAACATCATCTTCCCTACATCCTTGTCTCTGTAATGCCCAAACACATTTCCACATTATAAATTTGAAAAAATTATGGAGATTTATATCTGACCATGGAAAGTTCATATGTAGAAAAAAACTACGAAATGTTTTTTTCTGTTATAACCTATTTACTGAATTAAATTTACTGAACTTAATACTCAATTACTGAACTAATTAGCATTTGTCTTGATAAACTATCGGCAGCTGAAACTTCACTCCCGCATATTTCAAACGTAACTATTAGTTTTGCAACACGTTTTCAAGACTTCAATAAGCATTTTGAAGCATTTAACTCGGCGTAGCATATATTATGATCGTTCGGGAATTGCAGCGTTATCTTGCTTCAGTCAGTCATACACTTATTTCGCCCTGTTGATGAGAAATTTCTGGGTTGATAGCGACTCATTCCTTTTGGAACGTTCCTCTGCAGAGCAAGAAATATTTCATACTACGGCACACCTACAGAGAGTGTGTCTTATTAAAATCAGCGCCCGTATTCAACTCTAGTTCGCAGGCCGCAGCTGTTTGTATACGAACATTATCTGCACAACTACGACAGTCAGTATAATTTAGCGAAGGCAGCAGGCCGATGGCGAACAGCTCTTGCGAATGAAAGCTGTTTTTCATACGGACACTGAACCTGGGGTCTCTGTGGCTGCATGTTCTCGTTTAACTTCTTTACCTTTTACTCGCTGTCATTGCACTCATAGACATCCACTGATTCCGTATATAGGCAATGCATGGAGTCTGCATTTTAGAGTGTACAGTGAATCATTGCGTCATCTACATATTGCATCAGTTCAATACATGTCTAGTGGACTAGGGCCTCAAGTATGATGAACAGGCTTTCCGGTGCGTCAAGCCTAGTTTCCTAAGATAAAAGAGCGCATTATGACCCCAATGTGTACGGAAACTGCAAGCATGGACGTTCGGCCAGCATGGTAACGACCTGTAATACTTACACTTGTGTAAACTTCGTGCGAAGTTTCAAATGTGCGCGAAACTCTGCTCTCTCTATTTCCTTTCTCTCTCTTTTCATCCCTGTACCCCCTTTCCCCAGTATAGGGTAGCAAACCGGACGTGCGTCTTGTTAACCTTCCTGCCTTTCCTCTCTTCGATTTCTCTCTCTCTCTCTCTCTACACTTGTGTAAACTTCGTCCTTTTACTTTCCAATTACCTTGCCAATTTCTATAATTTATAAACCACAGTGATTATGCATGTTCCCAGATACTTACTACTCTGTTCAGTTTAGAAAACTGGGATTGCTCGGACATTTGTTTAAAAGAAAGCGTCATAAAGAACATCACGGAAACGTTTAAGGTCACAAGCACGAAAAGTATACAAGTCAATGTACTACCTATAATTCTCAAGTTTTTTAAATGATCACTGGGCAAGAGCTCCCTGTGGCAATTATTGTACGAAACCCTATTAAATAAATTAAACGGACGTTGCGATCACGTGGGGCGCCGCGTGAGATGTTCAGCCCTTTGTATTGGTCACGCTGTGACAACGCCGCATCTACTAGATACATGTTTCTATATCTGCCTTGATCTAGCTATGCGTTTCTTGCTTTTCTAAACCTGCAAGTATTCATGTGTGATTAGGTGTATGGAGGCATGCAATGTTAGAGCTCTTGGAGGAGCCCTTCATTTTAAAAAAGGCCAAGCGGCCCTGCCAAGCTAAATAAACGACAAAAACAACTGCAGCTTGGAAATAAATGGCCGGCATGCGTGAAATTTACAGCTCCTCGACGACAGAAACGCTTCCATTCGTTTCACAGCTCACCTTTTGGAAATTTGGCAAAGGCACCGACTGCAGCGTAGCGGTGATGATCCAAATTATAGAGATGAGAAAATACGTAATCATAAGATTCACGTGTATCGTATTTCTGAGGCAGCTAAGGTCTCTGAAAGAAACAACATTTGAGCTTTGTTACTTGAGAAATATCACCGCTAGCGTATAAATAGCCATTCTCATAGATAAGAAATAGGTTATCGATAACAACGAATGACGCATAAAATCGGTGCGTTCCGGGCAAGATTTAAAACAGCCCCGCTGCATCGTCTCTGAAAACTGCAAAACTTAAGAAAGAGGTTCATCAAACAAAACTTTTAGACGAATATTTTCAATGTGGCATACAGTTTTGATCTTCGTACTCCGACTATCTGTGTAACGTCACGCAACATTACGCTCGAAGCATAGGCGTTGAAATAAAATAAGAAAAAGTCTTGTTATTTCTTGGGTTCGACTCAAACGCCCCACCCCCCGGCTGGTGATAAGGACGCAGCATCAATACCCTAGCAACAGCATCACATTGCTCGCAATGCAATTCAAAACAACACTTTTGGTTACAATGTTACTCTGCTGTTTCACAAATTGATTTTCAACATTTCACCACTATCCCGAACGCAAAGCACAAAACGCCCATAATAACACGAACCACAACTTCGCGGAAGAATTTGCCCGCTTGCAGAGAATGGAAGTTAGAGCAGTTACTGAGCGTTCATGCCAAGGCTAATCGTGAGCATTGCTTTTGTGAACGTTCGGTCTGTGTTATGATTCGGTTTGATAGGTGATGGGAAGAATTGCATGACGTTGTAGCTGCTTAGCGTTGTCGTTGACTTATTCATAGAGAGCTAGTTGGACTTGTTTTTTCAATGCGCCTCGTACGAACGGATAGAATGGAGATCAAACGCAGCCCTTTGAATGTCATCGTGACTTTCAACTGATATTTCGGTCATTCCTACTCAGGCCTAAGCTGTGTTGCTGTGGCCGGTTGCAGGAGAAAGGGGAGAGGGGGGCAACGTTGCTTTGTTCAACATCGTTCTGTTTATTGGTAGTACATGGTCTCTGTAAACGGATCGTCAAACCACGCGATCGCGGAAGCCGTGTTAATGGCACAGCCATTCCCTTCTGAACCTTCAAATGGCACCGTTGCCTTCTCAATTATAAAGTATTACTTTTCTGTTTATTAACGGAGGTCCTGATTAGTCATTAGGTTTTAAAAAATCACCGAATGACTATAAATTTTATCTTTCGGTCAAAGAAGCGCAAAATGTGGCGGGTATTTTGGGGTCATTGAAGAAATGGCAGGCGCTCATTGAGCGAAACGCTCGCTCCAGTGTGTACAGCAGAATAACTTGTTATATGTTATGTTATATGTTATACCATGCTCAAAAAGTGCTGCAGGACCCCTAATGACTAAAAACGATGACTAGTTTTAAGTGAGTCGATTAAAAGCCGCCTTAAATGCACCACAGACTAAGCATCACCACCAGAGAGTCTATGAGAAATGCACCAAACGTAAGATATCAGTGTTCTTACAAAAAGACAGATCTCGAGCAATTTGCCACTGCTAGACGTAAAGTAAATTGCTTGCTTCGGCACCATTGATTGAACGTATGGGCTTCTAGGTATAATTACAGACGTCAGTCTACGCATTTTTTTCCTCAGTCCGTTAGAGCGAACGAGGATACTGAAGGTTCAGAACTAAAATTAGACAACTTAGAGAATGCGTATACAGCTTCTTACTTAAAGTAGAAGAATATCCACAGGGCGAGGGTAAGTGCACAAAGTGACAGTCCATAGCCGATGTAGTATAACAACGTCTCGTCAACCTGGAGGAAAACACAGAAAAAAGAAGAAACGGTTGAACATCGGTACGACGGAAAACTGGAATCGTCAGAGCCTCTAATTTCAAGTAATTTCAGGGTCGGTTCTCATTCAGTTGCCGAGTGCATATGCTAGCTCGCTTCTGTTGCGTGGAATATTCAAGGTCAGCAAAGATACACGTCTCAGGGACGAACACTAATGTTTTAGTGGATACTAGCAGATTAGTATACCGTGTGTCCCAGCTAACGTTAGCCAAGCTGCTCAACACGGTGCAAGATACAAATATAAGACCTACAGTGTTCGGTTGCCAGAGTTATGACAACCGAATACCGTAGGTTTTAAAATCGTATCTTGCACCATGATTTGTCCATCTTCCTTGTCGTTGAACAGCGTCGCGGCTAACGTTAGTTGGGAGACCCTTTATAAGAAACACGGTAGGCGGGCTGCTGCACCTTGCACGTACAGGGCATAATATCCAACCTGCGATGCTCACATCCGGATAAACATATATCCAGGGGGTCATACTCTACACAAACGTCGGCATGTGCTACATCTCGCCACGCGATGCACTCAAATTATTCGTCCGGTGCGTAAATGTGGCACATCGCCTGCGCTGGCAAAGACGTGCGCGATACCCTCGTGACTGGCTTATCTAGGGACTTTCCGTTCAAGTCTTCCAAGCGCTTGTAAGGGCAGGCTTCCTAGGATTATGGATACTGCTGTGCTACCCTAGGGTACTTGCTGCAATAGAAAACTTTCAGCACCCGTCGGTTTCCACTGGCGAGAAATTTTCAACAGCTTGGTGCTTAACGGTTCCCAAAAAGGTTGAGCTTAAAGCCGATACGAGGCCCACAAGGCTGTTCGTGAATTCATTTCTGCTACAGTACCCCACTATCTTTCGTAGTGCTCTTCTATTGTCTCGTAAGTTGGGCTTATTTTGCTTCCTATTCAAGCGTGTGGGCGCGGCGTCATTTTCACGAAAGATGTGCCAGTCTGCTCCTCACTTTTTTATGGGTGTTCCCTCTTTTGTTATCTAAAAATAGCTCGAGTATCGTATCTGGACCAAATATCAGAAACGGGAGGTATTGAATATGTGCTCACCTGCGTATCAGCCGTGGCGCCTTCCAAAACAGGCCTACAGTTGGAATAGTCGGAACGGAGAGCCCAGGATCCATTTTGCCAACACTGCCGCGTGACGTTTTCTGTAATTTGAAACACACACACACACATATATATATATATATATATTGTAGCGAAGAAGACTGGCGCGCCCTATATATATATATATATATATATATATATATACAGAGAGAGAGAGAGAGAGAGACTATATGAGAGCAGGAAAAAAGAACAGCGTTTCCATGTTTCATCAGATGGGCGCCATTGAGTAAGCAGCATCAGATGCCACTTGAATTTCACACCGCTGCTTATTGATTCAGCGTGACGCACTGGCTAGTGGACGCATGGCGTCGTTGTGTGCCGTGCTGAAAATGCGACAACCCACGCGCGATCGCTGCATGCGCATACGAAGCAGTATTGAGGCGCGGTAGCGGAAACATGCGCAAAATTGATATGTGAACCAAACACCTAATCCACAGTTGCATAAGCTATGAACACCAAAGTAGAAAAATAAGCATTCTAGAACAAGTAAAGTTATACTGCATCAGACATGCCGCATAGGTCAAGCACCCTTAGTCGGGCTTATTCTTACATTTTTTCAATAAGAATTGAAGCGCTATCGCTCAACTTTCGCGAAACTTTCGCCGCGGTGTTCAAGACAGTCGTACTATAGCGGCACCAGAGATTGTTTTGGTTGGCCTTCCTGCGCTTTTGTTATTTTCAGTAGTTTTTAAATTCATTATTAAATGATCGGGCTTTACGCGTCAAAACCACGATCTGATTATGCGGCACGCCGTAGTGGGGGACCCCAGAATAATTTGGACCAACTGGGGTTCATTAAGGTGCACCTAAATCTAAGTACACGCCGGTGTTTTCGCATTTCACCCCCATCGAAATGCGGCCGACATGGCCCAGATTCGATCCCGCGACCTCGTGCTAAGCAGCCCAACACCATAACCACTAACCAACCACGGCGGGTTATTCTCAATACATCATCACTTAACAATGCGAATTTGCGAAAAACTTTTATAAGTTGAGCAATTGGAGCAACTGGCGGCACCTACAGCGTTTAGTAATTAAATTCATTCGAAATTCATACGTCCAGTACATGCTAGACAGCGCCAGAGTGCCACGCCACTGCAAACACCAAGGAACAATGCATCTTCGTCTTGATTGCTCAACAGCTCAAATTGGTCACCCTGCACCTGCAGTGCAAAGTGCTCAGCAGTGCCGTGTGCAGTGCTCGGCGATTGAAACGCGATACTGGGAGCGTGTGACAGTGAGCGATGGGTGATTACCGAGTCGCCGAATGCACTCACAATGCATCACATAGATTCTCGTTTTCAAGTAATAGAAATAAGCATCAGCTCGGCGCCCCAAGCGTCTCAAGCGTGTCTCAAGGGCTACTTCCAACACTGGTGCGCGGACTTAAATATATACCGCTTTGGGTAGAACAGTTCCTTATAGCTGACATCAAACGTGAGGTACAGATTCAATGCCCGAATGGTTGTAAGGGAATGTTAGTAAAGTCACGTGACGCGTTGAATTGCTTTCGATCGCACGTGTTTCTCCTGCAACGCGTCCTCTGACGACACGACAGCTCCTACGCCTGCCATTGTGTTCTCACGACGTATATTATTATCACGACAGCGCCTTGTTAGGAAAAGGAAAATAAAATACCCTCCCTTTCCGAGATCTCGGAGTCGCTCCTCAGGACCTAAAATAAAGTTCTTTGCCTGCCTGCCTGCCCTTTCGCGACACGCAAACTTGTCAAAATGACTCACAATAGGCCGGTACTAAAGTACTACATTGCAGAAGCATGTCCGTATAGAGCACTGCACGGGCCGATGTTTTAAGCTCGGGCCCGGCCCGGGCCCCTTTTTACGTTGTGCTGCCCGCCCGAACCCGACCAAAAGTTTTATGGCGAGACCCGGGCCCGGCCCGGGCCCGAAAATAATCTACGTTACCCGCCCGGCCCGGCCCGCCACCCCTTTACCTTAGAACCAAGCCCGGCCCGAGCCCGACTTGAAACCGGCCCGAACCCGGCCCGAGACCGAAAAAGATCACTGAGCTGCATTAAAAAAATAAAATATAAAAGAGAATGAAATGAATTTATTCGTAAGGCATAAATACATGTCATATGCAATTATGAACACCATTTCAGTGGTCTGAACGCAAATAGCAGCGCGCGAAGTAGTACGAATGACCCTGCCGAGCAGTATCACCAGCAGTTTCCAACGGCGCGACCTTGATGCGGCCCAATCCACTTCTATCGCAGCGCCGCCACAGTATTTTTCCACGTCGGGCTCCTCACTGCAAAGCATGCGCCGCCCTAGCCGCTCGTCCCACTCAACCGTATTTCTAGTCGAAGCGCAGCCACGACCGGTCGTGAGTGCAGCGCATGGATGGAGTAAATGGAGAAAGAATGCTTCTCGTTCGTCCATGGTGCAGTGTAATGCGCTGCTGCTAGGCGACCGGTTGAGAACATGCGCGCAATCATGAATGGACGCAGTGCCATATTTCGGCTGCGTGACGAATTATCTTATCTTACCAGTCATCGTTTTACCAATTCGCCATTGATGAATCAGGAAGTCGCGGACGTGCTTGCACCGCGCTGAAAGCATTAATTACATTGATTTAGGGAAGGAATACAATGGCATCCTTTGGTTTGACTGGGCTTCCGTCTTTCTGGACTTTTACATTCTGTTCAAACAGCGCAAAATACGACGGAAGAAGTAAAGGGCGTAGCACTGCTAGCTTCCCGCTTCGCCGGGGCAACATGTTTTTCGTAGTAGACGCGCGAAGATAACTTGCTGCGCGTTACATGCACACCACCAGAAAGCCCGAGCCCGGCCCGGGCCCGGGTTAAAAAGCACATGCCGTGCCCGCGCCCGCCCTGAGCCCGTGAAAAAACTGCCCGACCCGGCCCGGCCCGGGCTTTCGGGTAAGCCCGAGACCGTGCAGTGCTCTATGTCCGCACACAAGCCAAACAAAACATTTTTCGAACCAGAAGAAGCAGCACCAAGTCAAAAAGCGCCCGCGGAACAACGTGTCGACGACAGCCGGAGGCTACGACACACCCCGTGGCACGCTATGGCGCGTCACATCAGCGGACGGTACCAGGCTACGACACACCATAGAGTTCCCTCCAATAATTACTAGAGGGAGCTCTCGTACTGCGATTGTTCAGCCTCCGCGGGAGTGACGCTTAGTGCATGGATTTGTCTAATCTTCGTGCTTGTGGATTCAGACTTGTTGTGGCGTTCTTTATTGCGCTTTATCTGCCTTCATTGTCCTAAATTTCAGAGCAAGCTCTACTTTTCTAAATAGAGGAGACTCTGCGAACACGCATAATCGCTACCAATTGCCGTAGTTCAGCAGGCCAAATCGAAACGCACCAAAGCGTCTCAATGGCCTGACTTGCCCGCGAGTAATTCGTAAGGGTCTTCCATGCAGCTTGTAGATGGTGGCGTGATGGTTTCAATATCCAGCTTCTGTGCTAGAGGTCTAGTGCTCGAATTTTGAAGTTCGCCGATATTATGAAATAAATAAAATTAAATTATGGGGTTTTACGTGCCAAAACCACGATCTGATTATGAGGCACGCCGTAGTGGGGGACTCCGGAAATTTAGACCAGCTGGGGTTCTTTAACGTGCAGCTGAATCTAAGTACACGGGTGTTTTCGCATTTCGCCCCCATCGAAATGCGGCCGCCGTGGCCGGGATTATTCTTTAATTATGTATAACATAGTACTTTGTTGAAAATGATGGATTTACAATGTTACCAAGCCGGTTGAAGTCAGACGGACGAAGTTTAGGCAAATCCATGTACTGTACCCATCATTCCCAAAGTGGCTGAACCGCCCCGCTTGCAGCTTTCGTAGATGCTAGCGCCAAAGCTCTCTATAGTAATTATTGCATGAAACCTTATGTATAACACAATGCGCCAAACGCACTGAGCAGGGGGGCTTGCACTTTTCTATTCTTTTTCGACATAAGCGTGCAGTGCGGCCACTGCTCTTGAGAGCGGAGTGTCACTTCTTTTTTTTTCTGTAGTACGATCTGCATTAACTGCTTCGTTAACACCCATCCCCCTTCCCAGTCACCTCGAGGGTTTGTATTCACAGTACACTTCACTTGCAATCGAGGTATTAGCGAGATGATGTGAGCAGCGTCGCAAGAATAGAAAATATTCTTTAAAAATAACCTCTCTAGTATGTTCTATAATCCTCCACAACGACGAGAACTTTTTTCCAATCTAGTACTTTTTTCTGTTAGAACCAGAGCCCAGAGGCTCATACGCCGTTTTTCTGACCGATAGAGAAATCTTCCGTGGGTTTCGAGTTATCCCCATATCTATACTAAACATTTTTTTATATTTTCACTACAGAAGTACAGGACAGCGGAGCAGTTCAAGAAAAGAAGAGAACACGGAAGTCCAAACAAAGGCTAAGATATTTGTTTGGAAAATGCAATGCAATACACAAGGCCGCTAACATACCACACCACAATTTAGTTTAAGGCATGTAGCGAACATCGCAGAGAATTCTGTTGAACACCTTTGTATTAAAAAAAAATCAATGTGCAATCTGCTTGCCCTAAACTATTCTTGGCACCTCTAGCTTCTCTGTGGAGCTTGTTTGAGGGCACTGCTTTTTGATGCGGGTGGTACTAAGAGTACTTTAGTACTGAGGTACATGAGTACTAAGAGCAATGTATAAGTCTGCAGAAGAATACGTAACTTAGCGTAAGTTTAAGTTGTGGTATCACATTATGCTTCAGCCATAAATTTAAGAAGTTGCTAATCAGAGGTAGTAAGAATGACTGTGCACTGTTTGTTCTCTACAACGTTTTCTAGTATCTTACGTGGTTTGTACTCAGTCCTTCTCTGCCAGTTTGAAATAAAGAAAAATATAAAGAGAGCAAAAGCATTTTGGTCGCCTGAAACAGTGACATAAAGTGATCTACACTGCCCTTGTGAAAGGCCGGCTGCATGGAACATCAAATGTAAGGCCTAGTTTTTCGTGGAAGTATACAAAATGGCTGCAACGTCTGTTCATCACACGCTTTTAGCATTTAAAACTACTCAGAGCTCCCCTCTTCTTTTCGGACGCCATCACACAGTGACTGTGAATCTGGGAATAAATATTATTTGCGTTGCACAATAAATTCTTCGGATAGGTGTCTGCGTCAATACCTAGATACTTGAGATGCCGCTACCCTTACTACAGTGACCTACAATCCTCTCATAAAAAAGAGAGGACTACAAAACCGCTCCTGCGTCGAAAAGCCTGGATCGTAATGCGGCTCTCGCAATTGGATTCGCTGCAACGACTCGCCACATTCAAGGGAAGACAATTCAGTTGAAAACACACAAAAAAAGATTGAGGCCCTTCTGGGCGACAGCGGGCCGACGAGCCTGCGTCCTTGATGCTCCCGTAAAACCAGCCCTGCGGAATTCCTTCGCTTTTTAGCGCACCAATGCAGTAGCGAACGACAGCGACATGTACGATGAATGCGCAAACGAACCGAAACGGAACACCAACGAAAAGAACCTTAACTTTCTGTGGGAGCAATTTAACGAGGTTGCACGCTTTCAACAGATCGACGGAAGGAACATACCTTCCGGCTATTAAAGCTGTAGTACTCACACAAAGAACATTCTCTCAAGCTAAATATAGTGCATTCTAGCGTTCTTCATAACTATCATTCCCTGTAATTCTAAAAGGCGCTTAATAATGTCATCCACTTGTTTCCGGTAATAACTCAAACATAATGAGTGAATGTATTTCATGTAATTTCGAAATATCGTGTATGGTAGCTTGTTATATAGTTTCGAAATATTGCGTGTGGTAGCTTCTCTATATTTAATGTTTCGTAATTTGCCTGGCCCTGTTGTGGCCTATATGAGTGCGATCCCATGTAGGTGGCACATATATTTGTTTATTAATGTTTGTCTGCTTTACAGTTCCTGGTTTTCGGCCGATAACCATTTTATACAACCTGAAAGCAAATAATAAATGTTCCCCACGGTTGTCTCTGCGACCTCTTGGTGCCATGAAGTCTCCGCTGCTATCCCTGTGACGCCGTACCATGTACTATAGTCTGTGTAGAATTTCCAAAAGCATTCCTCATTGCTAAATATTCTGCGCAAATAATAGAACCACTCGTGTCAGTGTATGTCACCCGGCATGCATTACCACATGTGTGCCTTATTTCATTTGTTCTTAGTAACATTCACGCGATCTTGCTTTCATCGACCGACACCTACTGCAGAAAACCCGCATATAACAGTTGAACATTATTTAGGCTCAGCATCTCTCTCCTCAGTGAACGAGTGACTCCCATAAACACATTATTGGATGATGAAATAGATACGAAACCTCCAGAACGTAGTCCTCAAGATCAGAGCAGAAGGGGCCCTGGAGGTCGTTGCTGAACTGTGATGTTCTTCCGACACTCATGAGGTCCATTTGGGCCTCGAGCGCTCTTGTACAAACATTCTGATGGGCTTCGCATCAGAATCGTGAATCCGCCACAGTACCCGTTCTTTAAATATCTCTACGATCCTGCCATTCCCCCAGGCGACAGTAAAAATTCAGCTCACGTTTTACGGGAGAAACGAAGGTTTAGAAAAATGGTTTGGGCTTTCGCGGTAACTCATCTGCATAAAGCTAGCTGGTGTTTTCATTTCCCTGTTTTTTTCTTGTTTTTTTTTTGCTCAGAATCGTGTGCCCAGGGCAACTGTAACGTACCTTCAAACATACATTCGCAGTGTGTCATCTAGGTGGAACCTATATAGAGGCAGGCCAGTCTAACCGATTTCAGCAATGTGGAGAAGTTTCAAAACACACTGTTTGCCGAGTGGCCATCGGGTAACAAATTACGCGTTAAAAAGAGTAATCAAGCAACCTTCTGCGCCACATCTCGAGGTGCACGACCATCTAGAGGACAGACATCAAGGAAGGGACACCGGCCGCTGTAACTCTTGATATTCAGATCAACGCCGCGTGCACATCTGAATGGTTGAAAAATACGGGCCGCGTGCGTAATTAAAGTATCTGGATAAGAAACGGGAAGGCAGGAGCTTCAACTAATTTCTTTCTGAACACAACAGTGCAGCAGAAATGTCTGGCCTCACTTCGCGCGAGTAACAAAGGTACGGCCGCCAGATCCCTCTCTTATGGTGTTGGACTGCTGAGCACGAGGTCGCGCGATCGAATCCCGGCCACGGCGGCCGCATTTCGATGGGGGCGAAATGCGAAAACACCCGTGTACTTAGATTTAGGTGCACGTTAAAGAACCCCAGGTGGTCCAAATTTCCGGAGTCCCCCACTACGGCGTGCCTCATAATCAGAACTGGTTTTGGCACGTAAAACCCCATAATACAATACAGATCCCTCTCTTCAAGAAATATAGCGATCACCGTTGAGGCGGAATTTGCATAATCTTATTACTCTATCGTCCTTTCCTTGAGGCGGGTCTCGGCACTTTCAGCCGTGCTGATGGCGCCGCCTTGTCGGCACCTTTGCAGATGACTTGCAGCCATTCACGTCAGGAAGGACGTTTATTGGTAATTTGACCTTCGCATCTCGGCATAGTTTATCAACTGTAAAGTGCATCAACATAAACACTGTACGCTTCCAGGCAAGGCTGAAGTAGGTGAGGAACGTCGGCAAGGGGCGAACGATGTAACACCTGAAAATATCAATGCATCGGGCAATTTTATGTTTACTAAATCCAGGTGATAGTAATCACGAACCCAACTCCACAGCAAACCGCTGCGCTATGATGTGGTGCTACGTGCACTCGGGCTATCTTTCTATGTACTAGGCTATACCTGTCATGTGTCGGTGTCTATACCTCAATTTGGCTGTGCAGAAGTGGGTTAAGGTTAGTACATACTTAATAAAGTTTAGTTCTTTAACTATTTATTTTTTCTTCAAGACCTCTTCAAATTCTATATAGATTATCGTGAAACTCGGGATGCACGTGCTAGTCAACGTTAATGCCATTTGTTGTGACCAGGTACCCGCCGTGGTGGCGTAGGGGCTTTAACGTTGCCCTGCTAAGCCTTTCTATAGGGGCGGAATGCAGAAACACCCATGTATACTGTCTATTGGGTGCATTGTAAGGAAGCCAGGTGGTCTAAATTATTCGAGAGCCCTCCACTACGGCACGCTTCGTAAGCACATCCTGGTTTTAGCAGGTAAGACCTCAAACCTGAATTTTTAAAAATTTATATTGACCACACCTGGAGTTAAGTTTCTTCTCCTCCTCCAGGTCTTCCAGGCAGACGATTCTTCAAAGAGTCCTCATAGCCGTCCGGTGACATTTTGCACTTAGGGAGGCCAACTTAGGAATGCATCAGTTTATTGTAGGACAAAGTAGCATACATCGACTAGCGGCGGCCGATTCTCGGCTCGCTCGCTTCCCCCTTTTTCATATCTACACACTCTTTTATATCGTTGCGAATTGGGGCGGGACCCTTGTTTTAGGTACCCTCGCTCACATTCTACCAATCAGTTCTTTTCCAAGTAGGCGCGATCATCAACAATACACACTGTACCCGCCCCCAATTTCCATTCCGGTTTTTGGAACACACAGACCAACATCACTTAAACGAACGCCACATGGACCTCTTGCTCGAGGTTCACACGCCTCCGAGCAGTTGGCCCGGTGCAATGGCATGCCCCGCGAACACATAAATCGCCCCGCGAGCCACTAACCCTGGACATGCCGCAGAATCGTGCTCGCGCGCGGCGCTGCCGCCAGGTCTCCCGTTACACACGCATGCTCGCCGGCGCAAGCCGTGTATCTCCCACACAGCAACGGGAACTCTGCCATCCCCGGCAGTGCCTGTGTTTGTGTTAACCCCCAAGAACGCGCCTATATGCCGCTGAGTGACATGCGCGCGGTGAGGCGGCTGCTTGACCTCTCGTTACGTACGCTTCTCCGTTAAAGGTCCGTATATCTTAGGCACCGCCGTGGAAGTGTGCTATCCCCAGCGGTCCCTGCCTCGAAAAGCAGCGCTGTTCCAAGAACCCAAACGACGACGGCTGTGAAAGAATAAACAACCGCGCAAGTGCCACGCTTGTGGCCCCCGGGTGGCGTTCAATGCTTCCAAGGCTGATTGTATCCGCCAACTTAACTCCTGGCACCGCTGTTTATAGTGGAATGCCGCTGCCTTGATATCGCGTAAGCTGCGAATTTACGCAGCTTTGTAAAGCTGTCTCTACACCGTACGTTCAAAGAAACAGAACTCTAGTGCAGGAGACAAGTCTACTGCGGTAAGAAAGCAAAGGAATGCTAATCTACAAAAACCTGGATACGTCTACAAAAATCTGGATACCTAGGGGTTGTCTACATGATCGATTGCGCGCGAGTGCAAGTGCAATGTATTGAATATTTCAGCCTGACAGTTCCGCGAGGATGTATCCCGCTCGCACACGATCGATCAAAACGCTGACAGGCTTTCTGGAGGCATCGAAGGCCACATAGTTAAACAAACAAACAAAAAAAGACGAAAGACACCACACGCCTTTTACTCCAATTCACACATATAGGGCTGCATTGGCGAAGATAAACGAGCGATAAATGCGGCATGCTTACTATCGGTTTTGACGATGTGAGGTTGAGTCAGCGGCACTGCTACCGCCGCTCTTATACCGCGAGGTAATTGCTGAGCTCAAACCGCAATAGGTCAACGAGGATTACAAGACACGTGGCAAATATTCTCAGCGCGTTTTGCAGGCTTTTTTTTTCTCTGTGTTCGGGCATGGCAGAAATATCACTGCCCGCTGCCGACGACGGTGCATTCAGTGTTCAGGGACACGACCCAGAACACAGCCGTGGCCGAGATTTTCGGTGCCGCCGATAAACATACGTGAACGCATGAAACGCACCCCTCTTTTCGCGAACCCATAGGGTTCGGATGAAAGCCATGATCTACAGTTCCATTATATTTCGGTCTTGGGTGCGTGCCTTCATTCATGCCCAATGACTAACGCACCGCATTTAATCCTTCTCCGCCCTTTCGTGAGTGGAGGCCGTTCGCATATAGCCCATAAACAAGTGGTCTGCGCAACGTCGCTTTAGCTTGTTGCTCGTGGATCGTGGCACTGGCAGATGCGGCACAGACTGTCAGGCCGCACGTTGCTGTCTTGCGTACACGGCCGACTGCGGTAGATTAGTGGTTTCGCCCGGTCTATCCGTCGAGTCGAGGTCACGCCCCTCGGCTGCCATATAAACAACAACAGAGAGCAACGAATGCAGGACAGGGTCATTGCTTTAGTTGTGCCGATGACTCGCTTTTTGCTTTTACTTCGAAGGTATTAGTGCGACTTGAATCGCTCAAAAGCGTCGCATGCGAGGTTTCCTGGTCTCCTGGGTGAACTAGATATTTCACCGAGTTAATGTGTGAATTGAATTCAGGGCATATAATGGGTGAATTACCGGCCAATCTTGAAGTGGGTAGATTATTTACACGCTAATGAAAATAGCTTAGCTCCCGTTTTCTGCCTCTTCAAACAATGCATAGCGTTTGCAAGCGTATTTTGCGAACCAAGAGTGAACTTTGCCCAATGACCTAAAGAAACTCGACATGCCACAAATTTTACATTTTCAAGGAATAGAAGGAATACTACGGGTGATGTGTCTAGGTGAGGAAGTTGCGGTTTAGCGGCCCGTGATCCACATGGACGCGCCAAACTCCAGCTAAAGAAGCACGACACAGGTAGAAAGCTAATGTCCATTATGGAGAAATAGGCTAGAAGGGGCGTATAAAGCCGCTCGGTCATAAAGTTCCTAAACACTGTCAAAAGTGACTTCAGATGAATGATAAACTAAAACCAGAGGAAGCAAGAGCATATGGCGTTTGTAGAATGGCGCAAAATTTGTTTGCTGGTGGCTGTTTTTATAAGCGCACATTAAAATCATGTGCAAAATTTCCAGATCAGCGCAATATCCACAAGGAGGCCATTCTATTTTTCCGGACTTACTGTGGGTGATAGCTTTCTGCCGTATAGATGAAAAGCAAACAAAGAGATCATAAAATCCAATTTTAATATTGCAGATTTTCAATTCGGTTATACCAGTTTTTTTATTTCTTTTTGGGACTAACAGTGTTTTTGTTATTTTAATACCGGTGGCATTTTTTTTTGAGTGGCAATGCTCTCAGAGGGGGACATTATTTGCATAATAAATGAAAAACTAAATATGTCCCTAATTATCCGCTTTTCACTAATTATCTTTGAAACTAATTTCTTTACGGCACATATTCCCATTACAAATTGTAGCCGGTGATTCCGAAATGCCTGTACTTCTGGAACGAATTTAAGTATTACATCGGTATTGAGTAATACGTTACGAAATGCATTTTTGTTCCAGTAATTGTTGAGGTTTCCATACAAACGACAATGTCACGCATTTCCATAGCACTGCACTCCTACAAACCTCGCAGTCCTGAATGACTCGCCTGCGTCGCTCCGGCAGCAATGGACAAAATGTCAATGCCTGCAAGGCTTAACTAACGAGGAAACTCGATCAGGAAACTGAATGCGCAGTAGAAGAGTACGACGATCGGCTGCGCAGTGTTTTACTTTTCTTCTTTCTTTCTTTTTTTTACAATACTACCTGGAGAGAAATCTAGCGACAACGTCTATGCGAGTTTAACAGGCACTGTGCGATTTTGTAGCGATGCGTTATGATTTATTTTATACTAGTCTTATCATCCACCGCTCACGGCCAGCTGATCCCGTTGATAACGCAGCGGACCATCGCTCTGACCACTGACAAAGCGCGATAAGCACGAAAAGGCATTATTACCGGAAAGGCATCGCTACAAAATACCGGCCCAGATGACAAAAGGTTCGGTGACTACACGGAAAGAACCATCGATAACATTCGAGAAACTTCCGATACATGCAGGCGCGTCCTGCGCTGAGCGATAACACTTTTTAGACGGTGAAACGCGGTTACCCGAGAAAGACACACTAGCACGCGTGTCAGTATAAAGTAGTTTTTTCCTGTAATACAGGGGCGGTATTTTGTAGCGATGCCTTATGACTTTTTCTATATTAGTCTTATCATCCACCGCTCACGGCCGGCTGATCCCGTTGATAACGCGAGCGGACCGTCGCTCTGGCCACTGACAAAGCGCGATAAGTTCGAAAAAGCATTAGCACCGGAAAGGCATCGCTACAAAATACCGGCCCAGTACGCTCGCATATATCATCATCATCAGCCTATATTTATGTCCACTGCAGGACGAAGGCCTCTCCTTGTGATCTCCAAGTTAATTGTCGGAGCCATGAGGGAGGTAGTGGCCGAATACTGCACCATGAGGCCAATTCCTGCTCTGGTGAGGGAGTGACTTTGATGAAGCATAGTGGGCCTGCCTAGTTTGGTTGCACCTGAACTAGTATAGTCCCACTAGCTCTCGGCAATATATTTTTTTCGCCGGTGTCAGGAACCACTCCATGCCTGAAAAATGTATTGGACTGGAGCAGGATTAGAACTTACGACCTTCAGATTTGAAGTCGGGTGTTCTACCTCTGTTCCACGCCACCACCAAGTAAATTAAGGAAGCACAAGCAGATGACTGAAAATGATGTACGGCGAGCGAAGACATCGCAGTTTCTCTTCCAACTTTAGTGGCCAGCCAGTACTTCAATGCTTGATATAAAACCCAGCACAAGTCCTCAAATTTGTATTAAAAATGCTCTTAAATATCAATAACACATTTGGTGTCTTGCACGCTCTTTGATTAAGAAATGAACTATTGTGAAAAACGGAACGCTGCTAACCCGACATGTCTTCACCTGTCTTGGCTCTCCGGGAAAGATTACAATCTGAAACCATTGCTTCTCGGCATTCTCATGCATGCAACAGCACGGCAGTGCCGATTTTTCCTCCAGGTAATTATAAGAAACTTCGTGATCGGCTCATAGCGTAGGCCTTGGCTGAGGTCAAGCTGACCACTCGTTTCATTCCGCTATAATTAGTTAAACCCTCCTCCCTTAATAATTGGGGAATATCGCGAACTGACGCAATATTTCCCAGTTATATTTCACCTCGCAATCAATGATTGAAGCAACAACTATCAGCGTTTATCTCGTATCCGTCTCCAAAAAAGAAAAAAGGATTTCGACCGTGTGCTCACTTTTATAGCTATATCTTCCATTCGATAGCTGTGAGATTTTGTGCGCGTTGATTTTGCCCCAACTGATAACGATTCTCGCTCTTATTTAAACAATAATGCCGAAATTTCACAACAATAACATCCCGAGTATCTCATGGCTTAGCGACCGATCGTAGTCAGTGCCACTTTCACCCCAGCGTGCTATATGGCCTGGTGGTGACGTCGAACGCAATATAAACGGTACCACAACAATAACGTTTTACTAATTGAAAAGGCAGGAAGACATTAGGAGCTTCCAGCCAGTGGCTCAATAAATAAATACGCCACCATCTCACACCACATACATGAAGAGCCAAATTTGTCAGGCGTCGGAACGGAGTCAAAATCACTCATCTCAAGCATATATTCATTCAAAATATTACGGCGCCGACAATGGAGCTGCATTATCTTGAATTCGCGTCAGTTATAAAGGCGCAAATTTGTTGTTTCCATTTTAAAAGTTTTTGCGTATTATATAGATGTTAAAAAAGAAATGTAAAATCATTATGAACACGCATTTTGCTTGTGTCATACAGATATTTGAGATGAACCTTCAATATGAATGCTGGCACAGCGCAACACGCGCGCGTCACCTGCGAAGCCACGGCGCCTATACTCCACAGAAAAACAATCGTGATTTCATTTTGTTGCGGCAAACATTCATATTAAATATTTATGTAGGAAAGTTGTATACGCAAAGCAGTATATGTACTTTTTGGTACTGAGAAAACCTACACCATTGCTTACATAGCGCCTTTATTGCGTGCTCGAGGACCGCTTACTATGTGGGCTGAAAGCGAATTTACTGCGCAACGGCCTCAGCATGCAGTACGCCTCAAAATATGTCGTAGACACTTTAAGTGGCACTGCCTTCCTCTTGTGTTAGTCATGCAGGAACATAGACAACCTGGCACGTACGTGTTAGCCTCACGTCCTGTTTTCTCAGTTGGCCTGATTACTTGGCTTGTAATATCATAAGACGTGAAAAGCGGGCGACCAAGTCGCCCGCGGTAACGACTTGCTCAGCAATGTGAAAAACGACACATCGACACGCTACACAGGCTGCTTGATACAAGCGTGTTTACAAGTTACACATAGGTGAACGTAGCAGCACGTCTATGTCACTGAAGCAGATCAAAAAGAGAAAAAAAAAAGAGACTAGACGGGAAGAATTAGTCCGATCGCTATCTGTTCCATTTATCTCACTTTCGCGTGATTATAGGCCCTGCACTGCCGTTCTTCAAGGTACGAAGCCTGCCGGGTGATAAATGGTCTAATAAAACTTCCTCGCCTAACTCGAGGCGTGGTAGCTGCGTAACAGAGCGGCTAATAAAGGGTTGGTGCCGACATGCTTGTCTAATCCTTTCCACGAGGTCCCAGGTATTGCATACTCGTCCGATTGTTCGCGTAAGATCTGATTCGTTTAGTTTGGTTTCTAGAAAATCGCGTTATGTGACCTACAAATCTTGTTTTTGCGAGCTTTTAATCTCGTCCTAATTATGAACCTTTATGGACTGCTCTTTAGCGGCGTTTAAATTTCACTCACAGGAACGTCACGTATTTTTCATTTTTTTGTCTTACAATGGAAAAATATTACCCGCTTTGACGGCTTTATAATAATTTTTGTAATAGATATCAACTCCGAATGAACATGTTGGGGCATGATATGTGAAAACACGCCTTTTCATATTTCTCCAACTCACTTTTATTTTTCGTGTCGAAAACCTTTTGTTCGTTCCTTATTAACTGCAGCAACAGGGCAAGTTTAACTACTGAAGAGCCCGTAATCCCGAAATTTTAGCCAAACACACAAACAGATTAAAAAACACAACACTAGAGAAATGTATCCATAGAAAAAGAAAACGAAATAATCAAAAGCTTTCACAATCACAGAGTGAAGCTCCCTAAATAGACTATATAAATATAGAAAGGACTTGATATGAACTGTAAATCTACACGTGCAAAATGCAAAGCAAGCGTATGACCAGTGATAAGCAGGATTACTGCGCTCATAATTTATTATGTAAGTTCCATGCACAGGCGTACAGGAACTCGGTGACGAGAGAAAGCTTTAGCATCCCTATTTCAAACTGCCTCTTGTCCCCTACGCTGGACGCACGATCTAAGTTAGTCGTACCTGATTCGACACAACTTACGGCATCTATAAGTCAATTTGCTACCACGCACGACATTGTTTCCTCGGGCTCTTTTTTTTTAGTGACATCAACTTTCGGAACAACCCATCATTTCGCATTAATACCACATCATTATTTAAAAGACTATTTAAAAGATAATTAAAACAACTTTCTTTACCGTCAGACATGTCCGTTACTGGCATATTGTCACGTAGTAGTGACAGTGAAGAACAGAGTAGCAATAACTGTAAGTTGCAATCATGCAGGCTCGTCTTGCGCTGAGCGATAAATATAAGTTCACATAAAAGAGGGTGAAATGCAGTCCCCGAGAAAAGGATAAATAGGTACACGTGTCAATGTAATTCTTGGCTAGTTCCTATGACATTTGCTTTCCCCCTTTATTGACTTAAACCTGCAATACGTTATTCGGAGCGTGATTTAATTTATTTTAGGCTCACGAGCACCCAATTCAATACGAGTGCTGCAAAAATGGAAGCGCGAAAATTTATCGCAATATAGAAGGCTGCTTCTACGTGATTGCTTTCCCCAGTGCAGAAATATTAAGTAGTAGCCGGTAGTGGGCATCATGCGCAAAAATATTGTTTGTATTATGCCAATAAGAAAACGACACGGAATAGTATTTTACGGAATGTTTACTGGGAACTGCATCCTTGATATTGTATTATAACGATCATTTAGAATAAATGTACTGTCAGTGTTAGTGGCGACAATGTAGTCATTGGGCTATTTGTCTGTATTCAAAGAAAGTACTGATAGCTTTCACGTGACGTCACGCACCCACCTTATCACCGTTTTGGGGCACCAACATGGCGACTACGAGCACTTCATTCAGTCCAATCCATCTTATTGAAAGCTTTCACATGAGGTTACGGACCCAGCTTATCATCGTGTCGGTGCACCAGCATAACGGCTACGATGACGTCAGTGCAAGTCATCTATAAGGTCTCTGAAAGAGTGATCTCTCCGTTCTGTTATGCGTGGGTGGCTGTGGAGACATTGAGCTAGAGAGTAAACCTCTGGTACTTCCGAGTTGTTATATAAGCACAAAACGAAAAAATTAATGTGCTGACCACCAACTCTGTGGCAAGCAATGTTATGTGAAGCCTTTTGCAGGTACATAGCTATCCAGCATTGCGTACGTGAAGCCTTTTGCAGGTACATAGCTATCGAACATTGCGTGGGGTTCCGTTGGATCGCGGTGTTGTCCGAATCCAGTAGTTGTGAGCTTGGGGCGAGCGTACGTGTGCGTGGCGACGCCAGCAAGACAACAACCAGGTTGACAATGATCATATGGATGCAATGGAATGATTTCAACTAGGGCTGTTCGCCTCGAATTTTTACATGCCGATTATCGGTACCTGCGTATGTACTGAACGGGCCTTAGTGGAACAAACACGGATTGTAACATAATCTGCGATTAAGTGTTATACAATAGTGCGTACTTATATTGTAACGGTATTTCGAGGAGTGAAATACAATAACTGGTTTATTAAGGGCGAACTTGTGCCCTGAAACTAACTATGTACACCAAGAGTTTTCAAGAACGTTCCACACGAGCGTCTCTGCGCCGAACGCACTTCTTCCTCTTCTCCCCTTGATGGTCCGCGCCACTGTCTCGTGCTCGTGCACGAGCGGCATACATTGCGCCACCCCAAGAAACCAAGCAGGCGCGCGAGACGTAGCAGACGCGCTTTTGACAGAGTGGCTCGCTGGCTACCGATGTAGAATACATGCTTAGGAGCAGACTTGCGGCATTACTCCCCCTCCTAATAAGCATCGTCCCGATGCAGGCAGGAGGGTAGCGAAGTTAGTGGGAGGCTTTTCGTTATCGCTCGTAATAGGGCTTCATGCGGACTATGTGGACGACGTCCGCAATGTTGGGTCGTTTAGTTCGCTCGTTTCCACTAGGGATGACTTCGTAAGTCAGGTCACTTAGTCGACGGATAACCTCATACGGGCCAAAGTACCGTCGAAGTAGTTTTTCTGAGAGCCCGCGACGTCGCACTGGTGTCCATACCCATACCTTGTCACCCGGCTGGTACTGAACTATTCGGCGGTGCCTGTTGTAAGAACGTGCGTCCTTGCATTGTTGATGGCGTAATCGGCATCGTGCCAACTGGCAGGCTTCTTCGGCTCTTTGTAGGAACTCGTCAACGTCGCACAGGTTGCCGTCGTCATTATCTGCTGGCAGCATGGCATCCAGCGTTGTTGTGACGGTGCGCCCATGATGACGATGTGGGAAATGGTCCAAGAAGATCCATTCCAACTTGTTGAAATGGAGTCTTAGGTGGGTCTATGGGTTGAAGAAGACCAGCTGGCTTTACGGGTGGTGTTTTGCGCCTTTGACATTCGCGACATGTCTTCACGTAGTGCTGTACGGACGCTAATAAATTCGGCCAATAATATTTTGCATGGATTCTGGCGAATGTTCGGGTGACACCCAAGTGGCCAGATGACGGGTCATCATGGCAGGCTTCTAATATTTCAGGCCACATATCTGACGGTACGACGAGTAAGAACTTTTCATTGTTGTTTTGGAAGTTTCTCTTGTAGAGCGCGTCATCTCGGAGGCAGAATGAAGATAATCCTCTCTTAAACACTCGTGGAACTTCAACGTTATGCCCTTCGAGATACTTTATGAGTGGGAGCAAATCTGCGTCGGCCCGTTGTTGCTCGGCGATTTCAGCGGCTCGCATAACACAAAGGAATGGGAAATCGTCGTCTTCAGAAGGAGGAGAGCCGACCGGTGCGCGTGACAAGCAATCAGCGTCGTTATGCTTTCGCCCACACTTGTACACAACGGTAATATCGTATTCTTGGAGTCTCAGGCTCCACCTCGCAAGTCGTCCGGATGGGTCTTTCAAGCTTGCCAGCCAGCATAGTGAATGGTGGTCGCTGACTGCACGAAACGGCCTGCCGTAGAGGTATGGTCTAAACTTGCTGATGGCCCATATGACTGCCAAGCACTCCTTCTCCGTCGCAGAATAGTTTCTTTCAGCTTTTGAAAGAGTGCGGCTAGCGTACGCTATGACCTTCTCTTCTCCATTTTGCCACTGAACTCAAACTGCGCCAAGACCCAGATTGCTGGCATCTGTGTGGACTTCTGTGTCTGCGGTCTCGTCGAAGTGGGCGAGGATTGGCGGGGATTGCAGACGCTTCTTTAATTCTTTGAAAGCAGTGTCTTGTTCGGTATGCCACACGAAGGGTATGTCTTCTTTCGTGAGTCTTGTTAGAGGTTCGGAAATTTTCGAGAAATTTTCTACAAATCGCCTGTAGTAAGCGCATAAGCCCAAAAATCGACGCACCTCTTTCTTATCTCGTGGCTTGGGAAATCCTGCGACGGCTGCAGTTTTCTCGGGGTCCGGCCCAATACCTTCAGCGCTGATGACGTGACCCAAGAAACGAAGCTCTTCAAATCCAAACTGGCACTTTTCCGGTTTAATTGTCAAGCCGGCCGACTGGATAGCCTGGAGCACTGAACGTAGCCTCTGCACGTGCTGCTCGAACGTTGAAGAGAATACCACAACGTCATCCAAGTAGACTAGGCATGACTGCCATTTGAGACCCGACAGGACACTGTCCATCATGCGCTGGAAGGTCGCTGGCGCGCAACAGAGGCCGAATGGGAGTGCTTTAAACTCATAAAGTCCGTCCGGAGTAACGAAAGCTGTTTTTTCACGATCTCTTTCGTCCACTTCAATTTGCCAATATCCGCTTTTTAAATCCAATGAAGAAAAATACTTTGCATCACGCAGCCGGTCCAAGGTGTCATCGATACGTGGCAAGGGGTAAACATCACGCTTGGTGACGCTGTTCAGTTTCCGGTAATCAACACAGAATCTCATTGTGTTGTCCTTTTTCCTGACAATAACTACCGGCGATGCCCATGGGCTGTTGGATGGCTGAATGACATCGTCCTGAAGCATCTCTTGCACCTGATCCTTTATTATCTCCCGTTCTTTCGGCGATACTCGGTATGGGTGTTGGTATACAGGTCTGGTTGTTTCGTCTGTTATTATACGGTGTTTAACAATCTGCGTTCGCCGTACTCTCGAGGAAGTAGAGAAACACTCTGCAAAAGCACCTATGAGGCCTTGTATGGTTTTCGCCTCGGCTGGTGATAGGTGGGGGCTGATTGCAACTGCTGCTGCGGCCTTATTCGTAGTTTTCGCAGGAGGTGGCTCCGACTCCAGGCTACATAAGCTTGTCACTGCGGTAAAATTGTGCAGGAATGCGATGGCAGTGTTCTTCGCGACATGCTGAAGTTCACTTCCAAAGTTCGTCAGCAACAGATCGGCAAGCCCATCGCGAAAGCGGATAATGCCCCTAGCAATGCAAATACCTTTCTTCAGCAATAACTCGACATTGCCGTCCGCTATACCCTCGGAGTCAACGAATGCTTGATTTCTGACGCGAACTAGTACACTGCTTCGTGGTGGCACAGTTACGTCTGTGTCGAGAACTCGCAAGGCAGTGTAGTCCGTTTCCTCAGGCTCATCCATGTCAATGGCCAGCTTCGTCGAGAAGGAAACGCTAGAATTCTGCAGGTCAATTATAGCACCGTTTGCGTGCAGTAAATCCATACCGAGCATAACGTCCCTCGTACAGTCCGGAAGTACTATGAATTCGGTAACGTAAGTTACACCTCGAACCAGAACTCTTGCAGTGCATATTCCCAGAGGATTAATGAGGTGACCCCCAGCTGTACGTACGTGCGGTCCGTTCCACGGCGTCAAAAATTTCTTTAGCTGATTTGCGAATGCGTAGCTTATGACTGAATAATCAGCACCTGTGTAAGTAAGTCTGAAGAAATTTTCTGCGTACTTATCGTAGTCGTCGCTTTCTGCTTATCGCTACTGCACTGCGACATTGACGGAGGATCTTCGCTTTGTCGAACGTCAGCGGGCTTGCCTCCCCAGGTCGCTGGCTTTAGTTTTCCGGGCGCGGGCTTTCTGAACGACGCCTTGGGGAACTTGAAAAGGGTCGTGGGCTTGGTGATCGGTAGCGGGCGGGCGCTGGTGACCGTGGCTGGTGTTGGTAACCAGCAGCTGGAAGTTGACTTCGCGACAAGTAATCTTCAATGTCTAAGGGTCTTTCCCCATTGCGGGGGCAAGGTGCATTGACAGAAAATCCACGAAGGCCGACTCGTCGATATGGGCACCATCTGTACATGTGTCCAGCTTCTCCGCAATGGAAGCAGAGTGGCGTCCTGTCGGGTGTGCGCCACACGTCGCTTTCCGTGGTCTGTACTCTCCCTGGAAAGATGCACTGCGCGGAGCCGGTGGGCGGGCATTGAGGGCTGCGAATGATGCAGTCTGCACGGCAGGCTGACGCACAGCGTCAGCGTATGTTGGTACGCGGCGTTCCTACAGTGGTTGCCCGAGTGAAACAGGCTGCACCTCCGGTTGCGGTTCCAACATGGCATGCCTAACTTCATCCCGAATGACGGCGGCGAGCGAAGAAACAGTAGACGCGACTTGCGGTTGCTGCAGCTTCCGAAGCTCTTCTTTAACGATAGATTGCACCAGCTCTCTCAACGCTTCGGTGTTATTGCCCACGCCTGCCCAAAGAACGTCCACAGGGGCGCTGATGACATCATGGTTGTAGTGGCGGGCGCGCTGCTGCGGGGCCTTCTCTATCGTCGTCGCCTCGGTGCGAAACTCCGCAACATGTACGTGGCGGGTTGCGAACCAACCCAGCAAATGGCTCCTCCTTCACGCCACGCATAAGATGGCGCCCTTTCTTCTCCTCGGGCATGTTTGCATCGGCACGTTTGAACAGACGGGACATGTCCTCTATGTACATGCCGACACTCTCGTTGGTGCATTGGTTCTTGGCTTGCAGAGCATTCTCAGCCTTCTCTCGGCGATCGGCGCTTGCGAACGCAGCAAGCAGATGTCGCCGAAACTCTTCCCACGACGTTAACACCCCTTCGTGATTCTCATACCATGTCTTTGCTGAATTCCCCAACGCGAAGTACACGTGGCGACGTTTCCGTGCCGGGTCCCAGCCGTTGACATCTGCGACCCTCTCGAAATGCTCCAACCAATCCTCGACGTCTTCGTACGGGTCGCCGTGGAACAGCTCGGGCATGCGCGGCGGGTACACGACGACCTCGGGTGATGTCGCCTGGCTAGTCATCGTTGTGGCGTCAGCGGAAGACACCGTCCGTGTGGCCGTAGCAGTGGGAAGCGGTCCGAATTCAGGCGGGTCTCCCCGAAGTCGGCGACTGGCGGGCTGGTGCACTGGAGTCAGCTCTCCAGATTCCAATCGCTGAGGATCGGGACTCCGGTCTTTGGCACCCAGGGGACTTCCAAACATACCCAGCACCTCCACCAGAATGTAACGGTATTTCGAGGAGTGAAATACAATAACTGGTTTATTAAGGGCGAATTTGTGCCCTGAAACTAACTATGTACACCAAGAGTTTTCAAGAACGTTCCACACGAGCGTCTCTGCGCCGAACGCACTTCTTCCTCTTCTCCCCGTGATGGTCTGCGCCACTGTCTCGTGCTCGTGCACGAGCGGCATACATTGCGCCACCCCACGAAACCAAGCAGACGCGCGAGACGTAGCAGACGCGCTTTTGACAGAGTGGCTCGCTGGCTACCGATGTAGAATACATGCTTAGGAGCAGACTTGCGGCAATATTTGTGTCATGTGCTCAAAGGTAAAACAATAATGAAATTTGTATACTTCGACAAAGACATGTTAACACATGAATAACTTGGGCTGATCAGAAGCCTGTACAAAGTCTCACTTTCGACGTAGCGCTAGCTGCTACAATGTGGGCCGACCTCGGAGATTGCGCAATCTAGCGCATCGCCACAATGCACGAGGAGTCACGAGGAAAGAAATCGGTACGAGATGCACGCGAGAAATGTTTCAACGAAGTCGGCTGACTTTGGAACGAGGGAAGTACGCGTGCGATCGCGGCCTAACGGTTTGAACACTGGGCTGCGGTGCTCGACGGCAGAGGTTCGAATGAACGATCGAGCGCGTAATTCAATATTAAAGCCAAGGTTTCTTTTGCGTCTTACTTCGACTCTTCCATTGCTGCTGCTGATGTCGGGCCCGCCGCGTCGGGGTGTGGTTCCGAGCGTGTCAGAGAGGAAAGGCGACCTGAGAAACTCGTTTGAACTTTTCCATCCCGTCACCACAATGCCCTCTAGGGATGCTGTAATTATCTTTCAGCTCCCGCAAGAGCATTAGAGAAACTGCAGCGCTGACGTTTGTACTAACGCGCACCAGTCCAGAGGAGAGGTGGATAAAACGGTAGACGGAAAGAAAGAGGAGGCAGTGACTGGGTAGTATAAAAGACGCAATCACGAAACGAGTGAATAAATGCCTTGCCACTGTTCGCTCGCGGCAGCTCGCGCATGCATGGGGGGCAGCGGGGGAGTGGGAAAAAGGTGGCGTAATCAAATCAAGGTTTTTATACTACTAGACAAGGCAGGAGTTGCGGGCAAGCAGGATACATTTTAGGTGAAAGTACGCTACGCTTTTACTATTCCTGAAAAGTAAACATCCTGCAAATTTATCAAGCGGACAACTGGCGGAGGGCGTGCGGGCGCCAAGCCGCATTAAAGCGGCGCAGCGTCTAGACGACACTTACGGTAGCGGGCGCTCATAAAGTCAACACCTAACACTCAAAGCTACTTCCCACGGTAGCTTTGAGGGTATCGCATTGATCGAGGTCGTGGGTTCAATCGCGACCGCGGCAGCATCATTTCGACGGGGGCGAAATGCAAAAGCGCTCATGTGTACTTCGATTTACGTGCACGTTAAAGAGTCCCAGGTGGTCGAAATGATCCTACCGCGTGTCTAATAATCAGATTGTAGGTTGGGCGCGTAAAGGCCTATTATTTAAATAAAGTTTAACACTTCTGCCACAGTGCGATACGCCGTGTGGTCAACTGACCTCCTCCTCGATAGCCATGAGTAGTGGAGCACAACAACGCGTGCAGCAAACACGCTTCGCTGTGTGTTGTGTACACTATGTACAAAAACACAACTGCTGCAAGCGAGTTAGCGTCTAACATAAACTCCCCACTCTCGTGTTTCGCTAAACGCTTAAAAACAATCGCCGTAAACCTCACCGGCAATCATCACGAATCAACGCAAACAGCACGGAAAGCCTCGTTTACATCGAGTCCACATTGCGTGGGAGCAGAGTTTTCTTTAATTTTAAGTATGAAATATTCGACAAGACAAGAGCTGCAGCCACGCTCAGAAAAGTCAGGGAGGTCTCGTAAAGGAAGTCTCGCTTTAAAATTGTCATGCGCGAGAGAGTAGCCAAAGTTAGCGCGCGCCTATTTCTCAGAAACAAAGCTTCCCAGTTACAGAAAATTTCGTCCTGGGGCCCAGGGGTCGAACCCAGCACTTCTCCGAGGTAGTTGCTCTACCATTTGAGCTAAGCGGGAGCGCGACTGATTGCAGAACGACAACTCGTAGATTCCGCATTGATGGACCACTCAAAGTGCATCGACATCAAACAATGCGAATCAATGCTGCAAAGATCCGTAATGATGAAAATGCTTTGCTCAATTGTGCATTACAGTTATTAAATTGTTTCCATCCTTTTCTTCCTCACTTTCTTTATGGCTAATTGAATAAGTTTGGCAGCTACGCTGCCTTCATTTAGAAGTACGCAGCGCTTATGTGTACGTCTCCCTTCTTGTGGTCGTCTGTTTGCGCTGTTACCCAAAGCTTTTTTTAGAGCTTGCATGTTTTCTGAGAAGTAAATACTGGTAAATGACGCGGGAAGCTTCCTCGGTTTTATTGGCTGTGTGATATCAACTTGTTGCGCCACACTAGGCCCGCAGCTGGATGGAGTATTGACACCGCGAATCCAGACACGATCAATCAGTTGTCGTGACGCCGCCGTTGTCATGTCATTCTTGTCTTTCTATCGTAGTCTCTTGTCTGGGTCGGGGTTACGTCGGCATGAAGTCGTTGTTGACATGCCGTAGACATTTCTATCTTGGTGATCACATAGTCCGCACCATGATGATGCCGTCGTCACACACGTTTGCGTCAAACACCAATTGGACGTCTTAGCAGATTTACACCACTAAGATATCACTTTGCTTAGACATTCATTTTCTATCCGTTCACCAACCTCACCACCGGCACCTTCGTGATCACTGATTGCATATAAACATAACAAAGGAATGTTGCCTCTCCCCACCTCCTGCCTTGCTTCTATTGGGGAATTTTTCGCCTTGTTCGAAGAAAACATACATCTATAGCGTACCCGTGACCTTATAGCAGTCAGTTTCAATGATCGCAGACGAACAGCTGCTGAGCCATGCCCAACTCACGTGTCGTGTCGTAGTCGAGCCCGTTGAGCGACGCGAAGCATGGTACCACCGCCAAAGAGGACCCAGACGTTCGAGGCCAACACGTCAGTCCATCCCAAACCACGGGGCAAGAAATGGCCGCATATCTGGAGTCATCTGTGCCGAATAGGAACGATGCCGTTTAGGACTATACTTAAGCACTCTATTACTGCTTTTTAGCACTTAATTACAAAAAAACTTAATTTGGAGAAGGGATCATATTGACTGAAATGAAAGAACAGTCGCTACTTTTTATTCCTCCTAGAAAATTGAAAAACGGACATCCAAAAGAAAGCTTTAGGTGGTACTGTAAAGACAGCGTAGGATGCTCTATGACAACGACAAGGCGATGGCGATTCGCAATGTGTACTACAATGAAAACGAATAGTAAAACTATGAAGGACGCACACCTGCCAGTGCGCGTTTCAGAACGGTACGACAATTTTACTAGTGTGGAAATGCATGCTTGTTGGTACGCCATCTAGGAATAGAGGTGTAGATGAAACAAGAAATGGACACGAAACGAGCACAGGAACAGAAAGACACGGAACACTGAAATAGCGTCGAGTCTGTGTGTTCCTGTCGTCATCTTGTTTGCACCACATGCACTGTCATTCCAAGGCGGTATTACAATCTGGAAAAGGCAGTTTCCAATAGACCTGTCTAGCCCTACAAGCACAGAATAGCCCGCAAAAGGACTGAAAAGGGACATCTCACCTTGCGAAGCGTCGGTGAGAGCTGACATGTAGCACAGGACCTCGGGAGACATCGAAACATTGTGCCTGGCTAGCGTAGTTGTCGGATCCATGGCGATGCCCGATTCGGTTGTCGGATACGTCTCTGCCAATTCTCCGACTCCGTTAACACTACTGGCAGTGGTGACGTCATCTCCACGGAGCTGCAGGTCACGGAATTCGTGGAACGCCATCAACTGAGCAAGAAAAAAAATGGAGGCCACGCTATTTGTTACTGCTCACTCTAAAGCAAAACCGCGCGAATAAAATGTTACACAACATGTCAGCGTGATCAACTCAGCAAAAGAAAAACCAATGCATGTTGCCTTCTCTGAAAGAGGGCTTGTGAATAAACGCTTACAAAATGTACATATGCCAATGTGTAACCATACCTCGCCGTTTAAATTGTATAATGGAATAGTGCGACGTATTTGTGCCACTGTGAGTATGACGCGCTTGCTTACATGTTCCCGAAAAGAAGAAATGCTACAATGCGAACCAGGTACACCGGAGGGAAAATTCTTCCAGACGAATAGTCGCCCACTAACGTCTCGCACGGGAAGAGTGGCGTGCTGCTGTTAACAAAATCAGGCCCGTTGACTCTATCCTCCGTACATAGGCGTTGAATGACTTTTTTTGCCAAAGGAATGGTTAGAGGCTGTAACTCCTGCAGGTAATGTTCCCTTGAAGGGACTTGTACAGCAATTCTAAGAAATCCGCTAACAAGCGTGAAATCGATCTAGCCGCACAGCAAAGGTATACGTGGAAATTAAAGGTTTTGATTGAACGGTGACGTACATATTTGACTGGTGCGAGCAGCACGGACAAGGCACAATACATGAGAAACAATGTTTCTGGCTCACAAATTGATGCCTTAATTATTTCCGACGTACTGATTTTGCTGCGTACATGCGCCACCATAAATGATGTTTGTCCTGTTCACGCACTTGTATTGTTGTGAAGCAGGGTTGACATCTGTAAGAAGCGCGTGTATATGAGTCATGCCGAAGTAATGGACAATTTCTTCTGATCGTTTACACTCCGTTCCGCTTAGACTAGTGCATCCTAACAATTCCCACAAAGCTTCTCAGCAAGAATGCTAGTACGCGTGCGCACAACGCTCAAGAGACTCCTGCAACAAAAGGCAGAACGACGTCCTCGTTCGGTCCAGTCAATAACCGAATGAGTCAAGCGTGACGAATAGTAAACATTATTATTTTTAGTGGTAACCGGTTACAGAGAAAACTAATGCTGATGGTCAAGTATATCCGTCTACGAAACTTTTTTGAGCAGTATGCGCAAATACATTCCCCAGTCCTAAACACCTAAACACTCTTAAGTATCGCCACTGGTTCTCATCTGAACTTCTAACTGACCTAAAGCTTGAAGATCGCCTGCATCGAAAATTGAGGAGCCCTATGCCTAATCACTGAGGGAGGAATTCCGCTTTTTTTTTCTGGCTCTCTGCCAACGCCTCTATGAGCGCGATCACGACTCATATATTTAATTTTTGGAAAAGAGCGCCTGTATCAGACCCGCGTAGTTTGAGAAGTAAATCCGCAATCGCTTGATAAAACGTCAAAAATGCGCTCGCCAACTGGACACTAGCGGAGAAGGAGTGCAAGCCGACACGAACTATGTTGCTGTCCATTTCCTGTCATCATCATCATTTATTAACCCTTAAGGACACTTAACAGGGCATTACCCAAGGGGGGGGGGGGGAGAGACAGTATTGAAATGACACATAAAGCTTCACGTTTTCCCTCTGGTGTCAGTAAGCAAGCACATGGCGGTTACTACATCCAGTGCTTGAGTTTTCTGATCAAAAGCTCATCAGGGATTGTCATAAGCGATGGAATCTTTCCCTATTTCAAGGCCCTGAGGGCCTTCCCTCCTTAGTAGTAAAAGGTTACGACAGTATATTTCCTCAGCATTGATACATATTTTTAAATTCATTATTGCGTACGCATCCCGTATATGTTTTTAGAAAACAGCTCGTCTTTTTCATGTATTGAAGTCCGGCTGTAAAGCCGATTCCCCGAATTATCACACGATTTCTCGTCTTTTTGCCGCGTCTAAAATTTTTGAGCTTGCCCTTCACAACAAATTGTATTTTAATGTAACTCATTCATTCAGAAACAGCACTAATTTCTCTCCAGCCGCGTCACTGTCAAAAATCTCGCGTTTCATGACGCAGGTCTCCGCGCCGGTACTTCTGAGTGGCCAAGTTGTGATTTACTGTGACCTCAGCAAAGCTTTTGATTTACTCAGTCACTTACCGCTTCTGGCGAGATTCAAGCCCATTGGTGTTGACTCGGCAGTTCTCAATATCTTGAGCGTATACATCTTGTTGATAGATCAACTTATTGTAACATCAATCGTCAAATGTTTTTTTTTTTTTTTCACATAGCAACGTGGCATCCCTCAAGGATCTGTATTAAGACCACTCATTTTTTAAATTTCATTACTGAAGTTTTTTTTCGCTGTTGATAATTCTTAGATCCTTCTACATGCTGATCACATCAAGACGAAATGAATACTAAAGATAACGGTCACATCCTGTAGTCTGATCAGTTTTCTTTTTATTGCGATAGGACACTTCACCGTATTTCTGCCGTAGGCGTCATCTTCGCCGTGAGGTTCCGTGTAAAGTCCATGGGCAATAAAATCGTCGCCGCGCGCCGTATGCTGTATGTGCGAGTGAAAGCATGCGACGGTGAGCCGGAAGTCGCGGCTCGCGAACGCAAGGCGGGAAGCGGGAAGGAAGCGCGCAGTCTTCCAGTCGCGCACAACGCTCTGGACGGAGGGTACGGAAGTGGAGGGGCCACGCGCTCCCGCCGACCCGAAAGTCTCCAAGGGGAGGGTGGGCAGGAGAAGGGGCCGCGCTTTACTGCGGCCGCGCCCTACCACCAGGCCTTCGGGTGGAGGGGGCGCGCGTTCTGCGCCGCGAGGGCCCGCCCTCGCGGCCGTATCTTGAAAGCCATGTGCGGCGGGAGCAGAGTCCGCGCTCCCTGTGTTTTCGCGGCTAAGATCACGTTGATGCAAGTGCCGGCTAGAAGCGCAATATGCTCACTGCGAGTTTCCGCGGTCATCGAGTGAGATGCGTTCATGTTTGCTTGTGCGAGCGTGACACCATGCTTGGTACTTTAGTTAGTGTGCCTATGTTTACAAGTTTATACGGCCGATAATTCTGCTATCCTTACTTTGTATAGCCGCCCACTGATTTCTTATCGCAATCTGTGCTTCGCCTTTCAGGCGAAACTGCAACTTTTTCCAAGTGGTGCCAAGATAACTTCACCTTCAATGCTGCTAAAACCAACGCCATCACTTCCACCCGCAAAATAGCAAGCGTATATTTTTTTAGATGCGAAGCAGCTTATGGTCGGGGCTATGTCACTCCCTCCCTCCATCCATCCGGCGTGGGTCCACACCCGCACCGCGCATGCGCATCCTCCTCCCCCTCCTCTTCTTGTCTCATCTCCTCTCCTCTAGGCATTCCTCCTCTCCTCTCCGACGCTTCTCTCCTCCGGATTGCGCAACAAATGGCAACACCTGCGGCTCCGCGCGCGATAATGCGAAGCAGCTTAGGTTAGAGGCGCGACGGTAGGCGCTGCATACTCTGCTGGGGGGCGCCACAACGCGCAGAACTGTTGTCGACGCCGTCGGCGTTTTATCCGTGTTCGCACCGAACGCGCGTGGCGTTGGTGACTGTTGCCTGTGCCTCTGGGGGCGGCTCGGAGGTTTTCGACGAGATCAGCCATTACTCGTCGAGCAGCGTCGGAAATCTTACCTACGCAACGCCGCGATGAGTGCCACGGACAGCGCCAGCGTCAATGCCAGTGTCAGCGCCGTGGTTGACCCCATGGCTGCTTCGCATACTACTCAGGGTTCCCCTACGGGAAGATGGTGTAATATTTTTTTCTTATTAGGTAGATCTTCTACAGTTGTGAAAGGTCTCTGAGGTGAATGATCTCGGTGTGCCCTGTGATAAAACCTTGCACTTTTCTGCTCACACTAAACGCGTTCATGTGCAAGATATGCGCTCTCTTAGCTCTCTTTGCAGATTACCGAGAGAATTGAATTCCCCTACACCGTTCTGCAAATTGTACAGAACAAGCTGTCTTCCTCAGCTCGAATACCCGTCGGTCGTCTGGAATGGATCTTCTAGATGCAACCGAAAGAGACATTATAGATCCAGCCCAGAAAAAGTTTCTAAGAGTATATCATCCCCGCTTTGCCAACACAGACACTGGAACTTGTTCTAGCCCTGTTGGACTATTGTCATTGCCAATACTTCTGCTGACGTAATCAAGCTGAAATTCTTTTGCTTTCAAACTCCTTTACGGTAGCCTCAACTGTCCTGAACTCCTCAGTTGTGTCACATTTCGTATTCCGCGCAAGATCACAAGAGAACATAGACATCTCCACGTTCCTCCCTATCATCACTAACATTCATCCTTCCACAGAATACTCAGTCTTTATAACGCTTATTTTCATGATCTCGTAGTTTTTCATGACTAACTGTCATTGTTTTATCAAGAACTTGGTGCTGTTATATCATAGTATACACATTGTTTAACTGCCTTTCTTCCTCCTTTTCTAAACTTTTCGAAACTTTTATCCCTGGGCATCCACAACACCTTAGAAAAACTAATTGAAGCACACCGACATGCGCAAATCACACGCCTCAACCTCACTAGAACAGGCAAAGCAACACTTCGAAGGTTGCAATACCCCATGGCGACAGCCAACAATCAAGAAGTACTCCGCAAGTCCCTACACAAGCAAATAATGGTGGCCCCTGTTCCGCGTAACATGCACCCGGAATATCACTTGGGCAGGAGAAAAGCACGAACGATAACAATAGAAAGGAGATACGGCACTCTCTCCACTGCTCGCCAGACAGATTCTGCCATGTACCCGAATGGAGAGGGCATGGTAATCAGCGTGGCTGGACACAGACAGCAAGAACTGTTATCCGCCTTCATTCGTACGCAGAACGTCGCCGCAGCAGGAAGAGGCCGCCATTGCCCTCGCCATCTCGGCATCGAGACAAAACAAAGAACTATATTTTCTTACAGACTGTCAGTAAGCATGTGGAGCCTACGTGAACGGCCATCTACATAAAATCGCATGCGATATTCTACATCGCCTCAACGAAATACGCCGCACCACGATAATTTGGACACCGGGACATGAAGGCGTCAGCGGAAACCATTGTGCACACACAATAGCCCGAGGTCACTGCAACCGGGCACTGCAAGAGACGCCAGAAGACCCAAGTACAGACACACTACAAACCTACTACGATATACTGCAGCACTACCGCCTTTCGAGAAGAGCGATGCCGCCACCGCACCCATCCCTCACCAGAGCTGAAGCCACGACCTGGAGGCAACTCCAGACCAACACCTATCCTCACCTCACGCTCCTTCACGCGATGTACCCCACCCTTTATCAGCCCCGTTGTCCTTTCTGTACAGAGCGAGCTACCCTTAACCACACCACATGGGCATGCCAAAATATCCCCAATAACTCCCCAAATCGGAACGCAACGCACGAGCAGTGGGAGATGGTGCTGACCAGCTCGGCACTGGAGGATCAGCGAAAGCTTATCGCCAGAGCCGAAAGTTCTGCCACCGCCGCTGGGGCCCTTGACTGAAGGCTCCACCCACCACGGAGATCGACGCTTCTCCGTGCCCCATCAGAATAAAGTTTTGTCTCTCTCTCTCTCTCCTCCTTTTTCTTTTGTATATTTCAGCACTCTTCCTTTTAGCACTCTTCCTTTTATAATTGTTCTTTTTATTCATTGGGGTTTTTTAAACTTATTTTCCGTTGTAGTTATTTTTTGTTTGGGGGGGGGCTATCGCTTGCTTATTGTATGCGTGCACCAGGGCTCAGACATTTGAGTTGTTCCGGGTCACGTTATAGAAATAATTGATTGATTAGTAGTCCTGCAGTTGGTTTCCTTGTTTTCTTTTGTAGCCAACCTGACTGCGCATTGATAGCGTGCCTTTGACACGCGCTAAAGAACATAAAGTGCGTATCTACGAATCAGCGATAATATTGACATTAGCGAGCAATCTGTGACAAGCACAGGGTCCAGGAAAAAAATTCCCAGATCCCACGCACTATGGGCATGTTATGCGAAGTATGTTCAAGGTATCAGGCTATCCACTTGTTTGGGGTTGTGCAAAACGATGCCAGTTGGGCCTAGGTGTTTGGATAAATGAAGTAGTTTTGTGTATGACGCGAAGGTATACGTGTGTATATGACGACAGCCGCACGATGTCTACCACGTCGAAGACGATCATATGGCGGCACCGAAATTATTTCTAGAACGGTCCTTCGATGAAAATTTTTACACAACTATTGTTTGAATGCGCAAACAAACGGCCACAGAGACAGCATAAAACGCGGACAGGCGCATCTGCGCCTGTCCTTGTTTTTTGTTGTCTCTGTGGCTGTGTGTTCATACAGTTAAAAATTGTTCGCTAATATGTACCAACTCTCACAACAACAAGGTCTTCCAAACTTTATACATAACGTAGAAGCGTCAACCGCTGGGCTAGTTGAAGCGGCATTTGAAGGTCGAAGAGCGCTGAATTGCCGATGAAGGAACACGGACGGAAACAACACAGATACAGACAGAAAAGACGCTTACTTCCATACCAATTGTTGGGTTCTGCATGGGTACTCAACGGGCGTTAGCGATCAGCACATGGAATGGGACATGATTTGCGCCTAACTGTTATACAAATGTACAGACCCATCTCCATGTCATGTCATCATCACCATCATCATCATCAGCCTATTTTCATGTCCACTGCAGGGCGAAAGCTTCTCCCAGCGATCTTGAATCACTCCTGCCTTGCGCTGGCTGATTCCAACTTCCTGCTTTAAATTCTCAAATTTCATCACCTCACCTAATTTTATACCGTCCTCGACCGCGCTTCGTTACCCTTGGCACCCATTCTGTAACTGTAATGGTCCACCGATTATCTGTCCTACCTCATACATAGCCTGCCCAGCTCCATATCTTTTCGAAGAATACCCGTTGTCCCCGTATGCTCTCTAATCCACACCGCTCCCTTCCAGTCTCTTCGCTTAGCGCAGAACATTTTTCGTTCGATCGCTGTGTTCACAGACCTTAACTTGTTCTCAAACCTCCTTGTTAACCTCCAAGTTTCTGGTCCATACGTTAGCACCGGTAGACTGCAATGATTGTATACTTTTCTTTTTTACGACAGTAGTAAACTTTCAGTATTTGGTAATGCCTGCCGTATGCAATCCTACCAATATTTATTATTCTGTAAATTTTCTTCTCATGGTCGGGGTCCCATGAGAGTAATTCTCTTAGATAAGCGAACTTCTGCACAGACTCTAGAGGCTGACTCGCGATCGTGAATCCTAGCTTCCTTGCCATGGGTATTGAACAGTACCTTAGTCTTCTGTATATTAATCTTCAATGCTGCTCTTGTAGTTTCTTGGTTAAGCTCCTCAAACATTTGTTGAAATTCATTCCCAGTGTTGCTGAACCGGATAATGTCATGTGGGTTTTGAGATATTCGCCGTTGATCCTCACTCCTAAGGTTTCCCAGTCTAATAGCTTGAATAATTCTTCTAAGCATGCCGCGAACAGTATTCGAGGGATTATGTGTCTTAGCCAGACGCCCTTGCTAGAAAATGTTATACTTTTTGTGGGGAGAAGCAAGGTAGCTGTGGAATCTTTGTAGATATTTCACACAATATTCAATTAAGCCTTCTGTACTCCTTGATTACAGAATGCCTCCACGGCTGCTGGTTTTATTGCTGAATAGAGAGGATGTTGTACTCCGCCATATATAGAGGCTGTTGTACTCCGCAGAATTGCCTGATTGATGATATGGACGTAATCCATTGTAGATTATTCCGTTATGAAGCCAGCCTGTTCTATTGGTTGATTGAAGTCATGTGTGGCCCTGCTTCCATTTAAAATTATATTGGTGAATATTTTATACAATGAAGAAAGCCAGCTGCTAGGTCTGCACTTTTGATTCCTTTTACTTGTCCCTTTTTATGCATTAGTATAATGTGGGCATTCTTTTAAGATATCTGGTACCCTTGAAGTTGTGAGTAATTGCGTATAAAGGGCACAAGCTTTTCAAACCTAATTTCTCCTCCATCTTTGATTAAATTGTCTATTATACGATCTTATCCTGCCGCTTTTCCCGGGGCATGTCTTCCATGATCCTTGCAACTTCAACAATAGTTATAGAAGGAGCCTCTACATCCTGTTTATCATTACTTCCAGTGAAGGTTGCGTGATTGCTCTGGGTACTGCGCAGGTCAGTACAGAATTCACCTGCTTCTTTTACTATGTTATCTATGTTGCTGACGACATTACCCTGCTTATCTTTCCATGCATACATCTTGCACTGTCCTGTGCCAAGTTGTCGTCTCACTGATTTCATGGTGCTGCCAATTTTTACTGCTTCATCAATCTTTCCGTCGTTAAATTTTGCAAGATCGTTTACTTTCTTCTTGTTTACCAGCATTGGCAGTTCAGAAAACTCTACCTGGTCGCTTGAGTTGGACAATGCTTTTTGATTTCTTTATAAGGTCCTTTTGACTTCTTTTTGACTACTTTGCTCTTTCTCTCTTCAAATTGAGAGAAATCCTAAGCCTTACTGACGATCACTGTCACTGATCCTACCTAACACTTTTACATCCTGCACTATGCTGGGATCGGTAGAGAGTAGGAAATCTATTACATTTCCTGCTTTTCCATTAGTGCTTTTCCAAGTACACTTCCTGTTACAGCGCTTCTTTATGAAGGCATTCATTATTGAGGGTCTATTTCTTTTGGCGAATCTTACCGACATCAGTCCTCTACTATTCTTATTAACAATGCAGTAGTTCCCAACTTCTTCTTCGGCAGCCTCTACTTTCCCAACTTTTGCATTGACGTCACCCATGATTACAGTACACTGAGTTTGCACCTTTCTGATTGCTTATTCAACATCTCGCTAAAACTGGCCTATTTCTACACCATCATGACTTGAGGTTGGAGCGTATGCTTGTACTACCTTTTATCTATATCTCCTGTTTACTTTTATTACGACGACCCTTGCCCTCTCCATAATGCCCCAGAGTTATTTAATGTTGCCCGCTATGTATTTATGAATAAGAAATCTTAACACTTATTCTTTTTTTTCTGAAAGACCTCTGTAGCAGAGGACGTGGCCGTTAGTCAGCACTCTAAAAGCCTCACCATTTCTTCTAACCACGCTATAATACTCCAAGCAATGGCTTATAATTTCTAAACAGCCCTGCTAGACAAGCCTCACTTGCTAAGGCTCGGCTGGTAAATGTTTCCAGGTTCAGTTTCAAGTGGCAGCTTGCCCGGTTCCAGAGATTCCTAGCAGCCTCCGCCACGTCGCATGTCTGACCGCCGTTATAGTCAGGCGCTCCGCAGGCCCTGGAGACTGAGGGCCACGGGTTAATTGCAAGGGTCATGAGGGACCTACTCATGTGTTGTATATAAAACACACACACACACACAAAGAGAGTTTATACGTAGCGTTAGCATCTAGAAGAAAGCGGGTCGGTCTTAGAGAAGGCGCCATCCAAAACAACGTCTCAAACCGCGAACTGTCACAGTGAAAGGCACGAAAGGGGCACGGAACGGCCACACAGAGTGTTTCAAAGAGCTGGCTCCCTTTGTAATCAGAGAAGTACGTGTGCGATCGTGTTCTAATGGTTACCGCGATGGGCTGCTGTGCTCGACAGCTGAGGCTCGAATACGCCATCAGTCACTCATTATTTCCCGTTTATTCGAACGAGACGATACGGGAACCTATATGCTTGCCTACCGCAAAGAACCAAGACTGAGGCAAAGAATGATTCACATTAAAACTGACTTCTGCCTCTTTCAGAGGGATTGGTCCGAACACGAAAGTGTGACGTGTATTCTGAGAAGTGGCAGCTTCGTTGCACATGAACAAATACAAGTCCATAAATGGGCACAGTGTTTTATTAGTTTCGCTCGAAACAATGATAGCGATAGCAAGCACGCGAGTCTTGTGTGGCTCTTCAGCGTAAACAACCCCGCTAAAGCTTCCAGGCGTGATAGTTACATCCGAAGCGACGGTGAGTGCGTATGGAGCGAAACTGCTTCGTTAGGGCTACGGCGGCATTGCGAGCGAGCACCCATACGTATGTTGAATGGTGAGCCGCCGTCACGGCGCTACAGAGCGCGATGAAGGTCGTTGGTAACGCCACGCCTGTACACGCCGACTGAGTTGACAGCAAACGACACTTCCAAGCTAGCACTACCATCTTTAATACAGTTATATGTCTCCAATCTGCAATTCCTATTTTCTACTAAATTATTAAGTGATAAAAGAAATAGTATCAAAATTTCATTATTGCAACAAATATACGTCGCCATGAGTACAATTGCTTTACTGAAGTAAACCATTCTAATCCTTCTATGTCTACTTTTCATAACCATTTGGTATGCACAAAGCGGCAGTGCCGTTATCTCGCGCAATTGCGTGATGAAGATTGCGTGACGTATACGTCTACGGACAGATTTTCGGTAGAGTCTGGGATAAAACAATTTCTGAAAAACAACACTAGGGCCGGTATTTTGTATCGATGCCTTATGCCTTATTATATACTAGTTTTATCATCCACCACTCACGGATCGGCTGATCCCGTTGATAACGTGAGCAGACCGTCGCTCTAACCACTGACCAATCGCGAAAAGCGCGAAAAGGCATTAGCATCGGAAAGGCATCGCTACAAAAATACCGGCCCAGGTGTAAGAATGAAATGGCTATCGGCAAAGCAGACTGGTTGGAGATGATACTACCCACAATCTTAAAATGGGGGCGCTATAACATAAAATGATTCCAAACTGTTTTGATTCCAATTTCTGCAATCAGCCTCCACGATTGGTCAAAACATTTTCCGACCACTCCCAACTTCGCCTGTCTGTCACGCGACGTCACGAAAACCGCGATACATCCCCATCTTATACAACGTGAACACACTGATTATGCGTGAATTAAACCGCACAAAAAAATTATCCTTCCTGATTCGACGCCTTTTCACCATTAGCCCTCTGCTATTGGTCCAATGTTTTCTGGCTACGCCCACATCACCTGTCTGTCACGCGACCTCACAAAACCGCGAAGACTCACACGTCAAAGTGACGTGAACGCAAAAAAATGCATTAATATGCCGAACAACACTGAAAAGTTTTCAGAATAGCCACAGACTGCCCCGTTCTGAAAGGAATACAAGATGGCTGCCGGCCGATCGCTCAGGCCTTCGCTACTCGCACCTGCCGGTGAGCATGTATTTATTTGCGCATGATAAACCTTTCTGCGTGGCAGTAAAACGTTATCGAGCCCTTTCGGCATGCATACGACATCGCTCTGCCGAGTCTTTCTTGATGAGTATTCGTTTTAGCGGCATTCTTATCCATCCGTTGCACGCCGCCGCGATTTTCGACGAGCCACCGCAAGCTAAGTAAGGCGAAGCGGACCAATCGGAGAAGCCGACACCACCTTCTTAATGCGGTTATCTATTTTTACAGTGCTGGCTCGGTCCCATCGAAACCCTCTCCAAGAGAGCGCACTCCTCGCTTCTTGTCAGCGAATTAAATAAGAAAAACCGCTGAGTGTACACAATCTTATTGGTTTTGAAAGCGAACAAAGGTGACCTCCTATAAAGGAGGAGAGAGTTTGATTGGGTTGTTCAGGCAACGCTGCGGGTCACCGCCCGAAGCTTGCGTCGTTGGTTACGTAAACTTGACGTCAGGAGTTTGGAATCATTTTACGTTATAGCGCCGTGGGTATAGTGTATGTTCGCAAGGGCATAACCCACCCCACCACACCTCACCACAGAACCATCTGCGGTACGCCGGACGCTACCGGCCTACCAGCTTCCGGCGGACAGCGTCGTCCCAATGGAGGCGCCGGAAAACCCGCGCCAGGAAACATACAGATATAGGTGGCGTTCAATCAAACAATCCTGTCTCAGCGCGAAAAGATGACAATCAAGTGTATGGTGCCCTGTATCTGCCTTTTGAAAGTAGCTATTGAAAATGACAAATAAAAATTCAGCCTACTAGTGGTGCTGCTGCTACTGCTTCAGTGATATTGTGAACAAACATCAGGAAGAACTCTGAAGCAATATTTTTGTAAATTGTTTGGGCACTAACTAACGTATGTAATACGGTCCTGTACACAGGGTAGGTGGATAAAGACCGCATTTTCTTAACTTTTGTCCTCGCAACGATGCCCGGGTGTTCTCGTTTGAGTGCCCGGATAACAAGCTCTGGCTTTTGGCTCAAGGTCAATTGAAGGTCGCCGGGAAATGATTTCATGCTTAAAAAAAAGAAGTCCGACGAGACGCGTTGCAGCTCATAGAGAAAAACTTGCGTTCGTACAAAAACCAACTCGATAACGAAAAATACATTTCAATGCCTCAGTGTACATAATTGTGTTGTTTTGGTATTACCTGCAAGTCGGAGCTGTATGAAAGCGACGACCACACTCACGCATAAACTGGAATAAGAAAAACGACTCCAAGAACAATAATTACAATCCTGTATTTCTCCAAGTCCCGTATAGTATTCACGATAGGATTCCCGTTAGCAATAACACAGCTATTATAAGTTCCATAATTTGCTTGAGGTGATGATTCTTAAAGGAACTAGACAGCGTCAACAAAGCAGGGAGAATAGCTATTTACCTGCAGAAACCATCAGTTAGACAGCTGTTTGAGGACCGATAAGACTACTAAACTAACAGTTTCACTGCATTATGTTCAACGTACGCATTGCTGGATATTGTATTTCGAACAGAACCTTATGGCGAGATTGTGCGTATGTTCTTTTTCGCAGCACCTGTGAGATAACTCAGCTGTGCGTTTTTTTTTTTTTTTTTGCTATTCGCCATTTCACATCTGAGTGTCTTTGGCATGCACAGTTAGGCTTGCCTGAGAAAGAAATGAAATGGTCTACTAATCTGTGATAGTACCGGTATATACGTAATATATGCACGGAGATAACCGCAGAAGACTGCTTGATTTAGTATTCTGCACGCCAGTTACTTTCCCGTTTACTTCATCCGTTTGGCGGCATTAGAACAATGGCTTGACTTTACTGGGTGACTGATTCATCGATTAATCTTTAAGTTATTCATCATTTGGCTTCCAGCTTTTAGTGATCCCATGGCTTGAGAGTCACGTCTCATATGTGGGCTCTGAAATAATTGTGGACACCTGGGGTGCGATCTTGTACGCGTTCCAAAATGGAACGGAGGCGGTCCGTTCCATCGAGCCGCACACGATTGGTCAATATGAACCGTGAGCCGCACATTATTGGTAAATTTGAACCGTGACGATCAAATTGACCAATCGTGTGCGGCCCGATGGAACGGACCGCCTCCGTTCAATTTCGGAACGCCTACAAGATCGCACCCCTGGTGCACTTTAATAGCCAGCAAAGGTAGGCACAACAGCATCCTTGCTTTCCTCCCCACAGAATCGCGGTCTCGACAGTTGAGAATCTATAGCCTCTCATCTTAGTACTGAGAAGCGGAATACAACAGCCCCACAGCCATGGCGGCGAGACAGACGGCAACGCGTAAAGCATGTTCTGCTGAGCCCTGGGCCAGATAAACTGAATTAGGAGAAGCTTTGCTCTCTCCTTATACAGAATTTACCACACTGCATGCGTCTTTGGCAGACAGAACTCTACTCTTGGCAACATAAGTCGCCATGCTGAAACACTAGTACAAATCTGCAGTACTAGCGTAGTCACTGTAAAGCACTGCTGAGCACAAGACCGTTCATTCCGCTCCCCCTCGTTGCGGTCACATTCTGAATCAATATCAACAAGAGAGTTTCTGCATGCTGACATTGCGGCACACAAAGTGAGTTTCATTATCTGCAGAGGCTTTCACTGATTCAGCATTGGCGCCTTAATGAAGGTATGAAAACCGTGTCTCCCATGTTCGAAGACCCAATAATTCCCTATGCCCATATATAATCCCGAATATAATGAGAAAAAAGAAACACTGAGAGAGACAGAAAAACGAGAAGGGAAAGGTAGGGAGGTTAACCAAGGACGTGCCCGGTTGGCTACTCTACGCTTGGGGAGAGGGATGGGGGAAGAATAGATAAGGAGCGAGAATACAAAAAATAATAAAGAGTCCGTGCTTCACACAGCCAGTTGCAGAGGAAGGTCCACTGTCACAAGCGCTCATACAGAATGCTTAATGCACCACATTCAGGCAGAGAAATGACTGACATGCTTCTCAAGTTGGGGAAAAGTGTAGGTGTTCATATAAAACGCAGTGCTTTCTTAAGCAGAGACGTGGCGTGTATGAGGAAACGTATTGACATCCCTCAGTATAGTGGCAAGTTTCATTGAACATATCTGACGTGGATTCTTTAGTACGAATAGCGATGACACAGGCGTTCTCTTGGTTTTCCGTGTCTCTCATGCTTGCCAGTTACGACGAATTACTGCTCTAGCCAAAGGCTTTGTTCATTAGTACGCATTTCTTAATTTTTCAAACCTTTGGAGTTGTACACTCATGTGTCCTTAGCACTATGTTTAAGACAATACCGTTCAGCTTGATGCACCTATGTTAATTCTACTCATGGCGCCTGTCCAACGATCCCTAATTTTATGACAGCCCCGTCCCAGCCGTACAATGCGTAGTGACCAGTCTGCGTTAATCTTGGTCTTACAGAATAGCTTAGCGGGCAATGGTATGACACGAGCATTGGTAAAGTGGACGCTAATTCTATGGCTCAGCGTCGAACTAACCGCGATATCTCTACGACGCAATCAGCACACTTAGGGCTGTAGTTCTCATCGTTCAGTGACATTCAAGAGGAACGCTCATGACCTCGTACAAAAGCCCTCTTTGTCAGGCGTGAAGCAACATTCTTGCATTCTGTAACGCTCCCATACTCACCGTGTGTGTTTCACGTCCTCCACACCATCGCACATGGTATTGTACTGGCACAGTACTAATATATTAGTGGCCTCTTCTCAATCGGAACTGAGAAAGTGAAGAAATAGTCAATGAACAGAAGAGGTGTGTAGTGTGTGTTGATACTCAGCTTGTGATTGCATTGTTGCGCGCCATTTTAAATCAAGTCTTAGTTGTTACATTTGTTCTGCGGCTTCAATATTGATACAGTCTTCAGCGTTAGAAAGTGACCTAATTTTGCTTGGAGATGCTGTTGGTTTGATGTAATAAATGTTCCAATTTTTCTTCTGTAAACGTGTATATTTCATGCAAATCTTTTCAATCGACTTGATGATGATTGTCGAACTTGTTGGAGAGCAGACAAAGCTATTTGGTCGCCTTCCTTTCGGGTGCCCTCCTCCGTCTAGGAAGCCATGTGACCTGGCTGCCTGCCTTGCCCTGTTAACCAGCTAATGCTGGTCATCAGCGTTGAGGCTGGTGAGCTGGGTCTCCGATTGCTCACCAAGTTGTTGTTATAGTTCCCAGTTCTTTAAATGCTATAGATGGTGCTTTAGTGAGTATGTTTATTCGGAGAAATTTGAGAAAGTGGCATTTGTTGCTGTGTTTCTTTTTCCTTCTGTATCGACCATACAAGCAAGCTGGCGAAATCTACCTTAAGAGCTGGAATGTTCTCATCTCGTCACGGTACCATTTTTTCATAAATGAACAATATTATATTGTATGAAAACCGAACGTCTGTGTTTTACGTGCGAAAACCACGATTCCAATATGAGAGACGCTGTAGTAGGGGACTCTGGTATAATTTCTACTGCCTGGAATTCTTGAACGAGCACTTCTAAGCACGCGAGCGTTTCGGCATTTCGGCGCCATCGAAATGAAGCCGCCGCGGCCTGGGTTGAACTCCCTACGTTTAGCTCAGAAGCGCAGAACGCCATTGCCATTAACATACCGCGGCGGGTACTACATTGTTAACAGAGAAGCTGGCGACAAAGTTGTCGCCAACGTTTCCAAACACATCCTAATTAATAAACCAAATAAAAGATGAGACTAAGTGTGACAGCAGTCAGTGAGATGCAGCTCTGACTGACACACTAGTGTGTTGAAGGAGCCCCGAACCACCACAGCTGTGGGCTAGTGTCAGAGTGCCCGCCTCGGTTGGGGGTTCGATTTCCACGGCCGCCGGGCACCCACAGGTTCAAATGGGCACAAGCGTAACCCGGCCTAGCGCTGGGGTTTCTTCAAGGGTGATGCGCTTTGGAAAGGAGCTTGCGCACTAAATTCCCGTCGAAACCCTCGTGAGCTCAGAAAAAAGTGATGTTTGGGCCACTCCCATGGCGGCCATTTCCCATGTGGCGCCCCAAGCGCCTTTGGTGCGGACGCCTTTGAGGTGGGGACGCCTTTGGGTTGAGGAGAAACACCTCTTCCCAAGCGTTGAAGTCCCATAATGGCCGAGCACCAAGCTGGGAGTGCGCTTTTAACTATTTTACCGGAAGGTACCCGGCGGCAGCACTTGCCTCCCACCGCCGCGGCGGATGCTCTTCAACAATGCCGTCTGTAGTTGGACAAGAGCTGCCTAGAAACAACTCCTTAAATCTCTATTGGGCCCTCTTTTGAGATGTGAACCACCTACGAGAGCCAAGTACCTGGCCAGGGAACATCTCCACCCATAAGAAAAAGAAACGGTGGGTTCCCGGTGGCACCTGGATTTGAACTCGGTACCGGGAGGCGGATGCTCTACCGCTAGGCCATCACCGCGGTTCAATTACTGAAGTGGATACGGGGTACACCCCCCCCCCCCGGTGGCCACGGTATGTACGCTACGTAGCTGATCGTAGCTATCAATAGCAGCCGCGTATGGGAATCCGCTTTACTACGAAATAAAGCAACCAGAAAAGAGTGAGGAACATGACTTCTGTTGAAAAGAGAGCATTTGAGAGAAAGGTGACTTCTCGCTCCGCTTGCCAGCTCCACACACCACGTGCGACAGCAAATCTTGGCTGAGATGTTCACAGCAGCGTATGCTACCCGCGAACTGTGTTATTTCGCTAAGCATGAGGGGTGGTTCCGGGCCCTTTTCAAAATGTACAAGCCATAAATGTAGTTAGTGGAAACACAAGGCCACGAGTAATCGCAAAAGGCGCCTATACTTGCTAAAAAATAGGTGGGTATATTTTCAGGATCTTATGTACTTAGTATTCAAGAGTACTAAGTACATACAAGTACAATTGGCCCGTTAAAACATTCCGCTACTACAGGCATTACCTCTGCTAAAGGCAGACTACGGAGGAATATTAGGTCCAACCGCACTAGTAAGTTACACATCCGTAATAAGATTAGACCTTTAAATGGAGGATTAGAACGGTCATTATTACAGCAACTTTGGTAAGTCGGAAAAGTCACAAAACAGGAAAGACAGTTGGCGACGCCACCATACAGTTGTTGCACGGTAAAGAAGGATGTCATTGAATTCTAAGGCAATCAAACACAGTTGGATCTTCATTCTCCCCTGCAATAAGAAATAACATTTTCCTACTCAGTCAATGAATATAGAGTTTTGACAGAATATATTTCCCTACTAAACTGATTTAGAGTTGCTCTTTGATGTCTGTTCGCACAAAAATAAAAAAGTCGCTGTTTCGCCCCAAAGGCGAAGCATCAATTGCGATAGCAAATTAACAGAGAGCTGTACGTTGTAAGGATATTAGCTTTATCGGCTGTATATACTTGGGCACATTCGCTTACTAACTGAATTAACAAGCATGGTGTCAGCGCGTACAAGCAAACATGAATAGATCACACTGGATGACCGCGGACAACCGCTCTCAAAACGGAGGCGTGAGCGAGCGCGGCTTCAGCAGCGAACGAAGGTTCGCGCGGTCTATCATTTCAACGGAAACTGAGCGGCGAAAGCACAGTGCATACAACGGTAGAAGCCGTGTGCAAATCACTTTCAAGACACTGTGCGCGCGACCGCCCGCTGCCGCGCAAAGTACAAGTACGCAGTTTCTGATAGAATAGAAGCCGCACCTCCTTCCTACCACGCTACCTTCCCGCTTTCCTCCTTTCGCGTGCGAGATTGAGTCACCAGTTTCCCTTGCGCCCACTCACAAGATACGCAGTTGGTGCCGCAAGCACAACGGGACCCTTTAACAAATATGTTGGGTCCCAAAGTGTGCACTTTCTAATTGTATGGTTTACTTATGTTAAATAAACTTTCAAACGCCGCCCCCCTCCCTCCCTCCCATCTCCCCGCGGCCTTTCGCGCAACGGAAAACGTCCTGTTTGCTCTCAGCCGTGCGTTCGCTCTCTGTGAAAGTGCGCGTCCCTCGCGCACTTCCACCCGCACATACAGCATACGTTTCAGACTGAGCATACGGCGCGCGGCGACGATTTTATCGCCCTCGGACTTTATACGGAACATCACGGCGATGGCGAGTTCTGCGGCACCGACAAAACTATCGACCACCTATTGTGCCACTGTCCACGATATGCCCCAGAAAGACAAGAACTTGCTGACGCGCTAAAAAAACTGCAATCGGACGCTTTCCGTGTATGTGCTGCTGGAACACCGCCCCCATCGCTTGTCGGCCCATAAAGCGTTGAATGCATTTCTGTGCTATTTAGAAGACGACGGGCTTGTGTCAACGTCTGTGGCTATTAGTGCAATAACGCACGCGTCAGCGAACTAACCGCTAATTTCCCTTCTTTCCTTCCCTCCTCTCTCTCCCTGTCATCTTTGTGTTCCCTTTTCCCATTCCCCCGGTGTAGGGTAGCCAACCGGACGTTATTCTGGTTAACCTCCCTGCCTTCTGCCTTTCTCTTGCTTCCTCCTCCCTCATGGTGACGGCGACGACGACGACGACGCCAGAAATCCGCTTGGAGCGTCCATATAATTACTATCGCAATAAAAAAAAAGTTTTTTTTAAATGGCACCAGTGCCATTGCACGAACAAATGTTTGATGAGCCGGAATGATGAATGTTTTGTTCTTGTCTTTAAAAGAGTTATTCCTGAGTTGCAATAAATTTATTTGTACACAATAGAGCCATTAGGCTCTGACAAGGCATCTTGGCAATTGCATTTCTTTGATAACGGGAATGTGAAGCACAGCAGAGCAGTGGGCATTGAGAATTTCGGTCAAAACCAATCTGATACCTTTGAGAAAGCGGTCTGCTAAAAAGATGTGACAGAACTCATGACACTTACAGGATTTTTCTGTGAAGATCGCAGTGGAGACGTTCGATGTTCAGTTTCTGTGCAGGCGATGAACCTCCTTAGTTCACTCGAAACCAAGAGTTTGTCAGCCACATCGTGGCAATACCTGCAAGACAAACGCAAGTTGGATTTTGGGGCTGGTACAAAAACCTGTCATTTTTTCAGTAATTTCAGCACTCCTAAATTGATAAACAAGAGACTACGTTAGGAACACAATTACCCTACGCAACTACTACTACCACACACACACACACACACGCACACACACACACACACACACACATACATACATACATACATACATACATACATACATACATACATACATACATACATACATACATACATACATACATACATACATACATACATACACACATACTACATACACTATTTATATATTTGTACAAAGAGAGGAACAGAGATAAAAGATCCTAGTACCTTGTATACAGTCACCCAAGTGTAGCCAACAGAAATTAAATTCTCAGGGTATACACCGGCGCAGTTAACTGGTGATTTTACATACCTCTCCACTGTTTACTCATATGGGGGATACAATGTCTTAATCATGATATTCATGCTAGAACAAAGCGTCATACTGAATGCTTAACACAGCGAGCGCATGGCATGTGACACGTCATGCTTGATTCGTATTCGTGCCTGTGTGAGTTGCGATTGAGCAACGAATAAGTATTTTGCTACCATCCGCGATTAAGATTCGCAATTCACAAGTATGTTCATGAAAAACAAAACTTTCATTTATGACTTGTGATTCTGTCTGACTTATTCAGAGGTTACCCGACATTAATCGCTGTAGTCGATATAGCGTCACTATAGACTAGCGTAATGAGTATGCATATGGGCCGTTTTAATAAAGCCAGTTAAAACGTGCTAAAGATTCTTCCTAGAGCAATACGTGTAAAGAAACCTACAAGGTATGCAGAGAAATGTGCTGAGCGTTACGTGCATATCTCACGTTTCAGCAAAAATAATTGCTTCTTTAGCGTCCGTTGTTGCACTATAGCAAATAAATTTGAATGTTTATGGGCAATGCGAACAGGACATGTTTGCTACGCATGGCGGTGACGTGAGTTGTAAACAAACTCAGAAACACTAGAAACATAAATAATGTGGAAACGTCTTAGTGCAGCGTGATCAACGCGCAAACGCGTCAGGACCATTGCAACCTGCGAATGAGTTTCACGGGCAAGCTCGCGAAAAGCAACACCTAGCACATCTGAACAATTGCAAAGAATGATCACTCCACAAAAGGGAAATTAACAAACGAAAAATTAAAATATTTTTTTCTTGGTATTTCCAACGACCCAAAGGGCAGAGAAGCGAGCTATATATAGTACCACTCAGTGACACGCGATGACACGTGGACAAGGCAAACATTGACGTCACGAAGGTCATCGATGAAGATTCCCCAGTGTTTTCATATGGCCGCCTGCAGCATGTGCTCATATCGTGGCGCTTGTCCTCGAAGATAAGTTCAATTTAATCGCCAATGAGTACAGTAAACACATTTAATGGAGAAACGGCGGCGGCACAGTGCAATGCATGTCGTCTTTTAGTTAGCGCAGCTCAAAATCCGGCCACATATTCAAAGAGAAAAAAAACAAGAACTGACGTCACTACGCACCAAAGCAGCGGTGTCACTGCTAAGCCACAGGACGTGAAAGCAACACAGTTTTGCCCGCGCTATCGACGAGTCCACTTCCGCTGCTTCATTAAGTTTATTGCTGTGAGCAGAAGCTGAAGTTGATGTGATCGGATATGGTCGGCACGGACCATGCCAACACACATTTTATGGTTCAAGTTTCAACGCAGTTCGGTCAGCGTGGAGCCATTTTCTGAAGTGCTCGCTTCTGATGAAAAAAGTTCCGTTCTCGTTATGTCCGGTAATGCACGAGGAATGTTGCCACTGTTGTCGCTTTATTCTATCCAGTTTACCTTCTTTGTCTTTTTCTTTTTTTTCCCCAAGGACGCGAGTGTACCCCACTCGCAGCGGTTCTCCGGTATATAGGCATTGAAGTAAAATGTATACATTAAGGAACCGGTTATGGTGCCAACCTATAAAACACTCCAATTTTACTCAAGCGTGAGAACGATAAATAAATGCTCTCGTTTTATGTCTTCGCTGAGAGCCCTTCCCGGTCGCCTTGCTATGGCAATATATAAAACAGGAAATTTGAATAAGTAAGCGCGTTATAGGAGGTAAAAAAAAACATTCTAAGCAATTTCAATATTCCCGTCCGAACAGCCACGGTCCTTTCCTGCGAAACTAATTTTGCTGACGGACACTGTATGGGTAGCAATTGGTCAAATTCTCTGACATTTTACGGCGTTACTTTTACGTCATTACTTCAAATATTTCAAAAAGAATGCCGACTGCATTTTTCTTAAAGATACCGGTTTGCGTTCACAAGGAATATATTTAGGGGAATCTTTCCAAGACCGCGGGAGTGCCGTTTTTAAGGAACGCGTAAAAAGGACAGTTTCAAAAATCAGACGTAAACTTCATCGTTTGTGTCAAATGTAAATCCGTCTTAAGGCATCCCACAGCCCATGTGCTCTGTCGAAGAGAAGCGTTGATGCTGTTTCCTGTTTCAAGTTAACGCCGCGACTGAAAATCGAGCTTTCTTCGTCCTCCATGTGACTGAGTTTACTGAGGACAGTGTATGCCGGTGGAATTCCCCCAATGTTATGCTCTTGACATTTCTATACTGCAAGTAGACATGGAGATAGAAGGCATGCATCCAGCGACAGAGCAACGCCCCCAAATTCCGTTTCCATGATATGAACGTTTTCGCCACTGCTAATCCCATAAAGCTGATGCATCCCATCAAGTAATTTCCATCTGTAGCCAGCAAAGCTGTCGCTTGCGCTTGTTGTGGGCCTATGGCCGAGCTCGGACTTTTTTCTTGTCACGGTTTAGCTGAACTGAACTAAAGATCATGATTACCTTCAATATTGGCGCAAGAAACTGCAGCACGGACTCTATTATGTGCACGCTGATTTAAGTGATTTTTGTTTTGCTTATGAAAATACGTTTGCATGTGAAGATGTAGAAATAGCAGCCGTTGAATCGTAGAGTGTCGTAACATTTCACAACCTCTAGGCGGCAAACAATTTGCGGTTTTCTCGCACGATTGTAATTAGAATGTCTGGTAAGGACAGCCGTCATGCAATGGTGATAGCGAGCATGTCGAAAGCAGTGGTGGCTAGCCACTGAGACACTGTTTCAGAAAGAAAAGCTCTGTGCACTTTACATCGGATTTTATCCCGAAGAGTATCGTCGATAAATCTCGCGCTAACAACGTAATTATTAGATAAACTATTATAATTATGTCAACTAAGCGTTCAAGCAATGCTGATCTGTCCGAAATGACAGAACAATGGCTCCTGTAGGCAACCCTGAATCGTTCTTGAGAAATTGGCGTTTTTTAACCCCCTGAGGTACATAAGCCAATAAGCCGCGAAATTGTCGATGTATTGTATATTTTTCTTTATATTGGCCTTTCAAACAACATTGAAACACTTTTCAAAAGTATATTTCTGATAGCTTCTAAGATACATTATATGACATATGTGTCCCTATGTATCTTAAGGGAACCGAACAATTACGTGAGCTTCTTAGCTGCTTCCACCTGAGACTCCATGAAGCAATTCCTTGCGGTAGGAAAGCACAAGTGAAATTGCAAATGCTGCAGCAGGGAAATGTGGGGATTTCAAGCGTTCACTTGGAGCAATCCGTGCACCTTTTTCGAGCGGGAGCTTTTGTATTTTAGTGCGCAGGAGTGTCTTGCCTTGCAAATATTCTTATACGCTTGCATATATTTTCAAGACTTGTGCTTCAATCTCGGCTCAAAAAATTTCCCAAATAACGCATGCGACTGCTTGGCAGAACCGCAGGGAGGTTAGAGCGGGCATAGTGGGCTCACCAGCTTGTAGTTCGACGTACATACGATGTTTACTTCAATTTTCCTGAATTCTCAAAACACACCGAGGTAGTATTTAATTTTTGACTTAGGATACGTTCTTTGAGCTGGCAGGACGTGATTGTTTATAAAAAAATATAACAACTAAGAAGGTTGTGCTGTGATAACGAGTGCTTTGTTTCACAAGCATTTTTTACGAAGCTCTGCAACTTCATAACAGAAAATAGTTTTAGTTTTATAAGATCCGCAGGTTGCTTGCACGGTGGAATACACTTTATTTCCCTTTGTTCACGCCGGAATCAGCTGTAACTCGCCGTTTCGCACGTCCTCTTTTATTCAATGACCCTTTGACGGAACACGTAATTTTGGGAGGAGTAATTGCAAGATGTTTTGCTGACCTTCAATTATTCGCTTTATCAGCGGCTTTGAATGTTATAGCTTTTCTGGGTGTTTTGCGCCGATGCTGCACTAACGTTGTCAATATATTCTATGTCAAACTCTAAACCAGAATCATCATCGTTGTAATGAAACAAAATCTTACAGAATGTTTTCTTTCGATATTAGGAATTTCCATTGTTTTTTGTGCCATAATTCCGGAAAATAAAATCTTGTAGCTAAAATAAACCAGGCTACACGTAAAGGCAGAACGTATACAAGTTTATTCATTTCAAGCGGCTATTGGAACATGACAGTGCCGCCCTCAAGCGAACGCCGCCAAATGGCATCCAGAATTCCGTCACGGTACACTGGGGACACATATGTCCCAACACCTCTTTATCGCTAAAAAAAGTAGTTTATACTTGCCTAATATCAAAAATATTGAGTTTGTTACAAACCCTTGATAACGACACTTGATATTCCACACGTTCTATTCCTTTATTGGTTAGAAAAATCTACAAAACATGTACTTAATGCGACGACTTCACCGCCGTCAGTGCTTTGTCATAGATTTGTCAACCGAAATTACATATTTCATTAATGGAAACTGTTCGGTAAATTGCCTTCAGCAGGTTTCTAGCGGCAGAACGTATTTATCAAGAGATCGTTAAAATTCGGGGACACATATGTGCCATGTACCTTAATGGGTTAAGCTTCATATGCGGCAACCACGCGAAATTGTAGCACAGTTATGTGTTTTATAATCCCGAACAATACTGTTGTTCCTAATGTAGCACAACTCGACCAAACTGACATAGATCAATGTGTGGCTTCAACTTGCGTATTGAGGTTCTTTAGGTAGAACCTTATATACAACCTTAGGTTCCTTAGGTACCATAATTTTATGCAGTCAACGCTTTTTAAACGGTTACTAAACAGAGTACAGCGCATAGAGTCTTATCTGCACAGTTTATTAACGAAATGTTTACAGCGGCTACATAATATTTTTTAAACAGTCCTCTAATATTATTTATCGATATTTCCGAGAACAAAGCATTATATTATCCCTCTGCCGCTGAAGTAAGAACATAATATTCCTACAACGCAGCCCACGTCCGGAAGTAGATAAAAGCACAAGCAGGAATATTGCTTCCTGTTTCCGTCTACGTAACTTAACAGCAGTAAAATATCGGCGAAGGATTTTGCTTTGAAGGAATTGAACGCGTTCAGACAGCATGTTTACAGTGCGCGATCACTATTTACTGAAGCTGCGAATGGGCTTCGTGAACGCACCTTCACAGTCCCGATCGCTCTGCCCACAGACAACTTTCAGACAGACAGACGTTTGACCACCAGTCCTTAGTTTGCACCTAGTCAACCGAAATAAGGTCATTATTTAGGTTATTAGGATTAAGATGTGCACTTCCGCAAGGTGAAAAAACATCCCGTACTGAGAATCAACAGGAACACAGAGACATCAGATCGGTTGAGAGCTACAGTCGGAAGATGAAACAAGAAGCAACGCTAAATTCGTATATAAAGTTCTCTTCGATATGTGCACGCTGTGATAGCAAAGAAAACGTCTATTCAGCGCTTGGTTGAGTGAAAACGGAGTCAACGCCCCTTAGTGGCCATGCGAAATGCTCATCCCGCCGATTTGTTCTTCCCAGCAATCGGGCTACAGTTCTTCTATCTGATTCGTATTTTTTGTTTCACTTCCTTCCCTTTCGGATACATTGGAATATGTGTGCATATGTGAAAACATTAGGGCACTATGAAAATCAAAGAATTATGCAAAACATCCTGTTGTAAACTAGCGACTAGAATAAGAGGCCATCTCTTCTATGAGGTAACTTCAAATTAAGTTGCGTTCTTGCTCAACCACCATTTGTATTTTCAAATGCCACAAACGTCACCTTTCTGACGGTGCTTGACGTCGAGATTAAGTGCACCTAACTTGTAGAGCGCGCGAAGAGCACAGAATCTGGACAGTGCTACTGTAGTGAGAAAAAAAAAAGCTTGCGGCAGCCAGGAGCATCTTCCCACTTTCTTTGTCAGTACTCACAAATGTAGTATTGCTTCGAAATAACAAAGCAATACTTACGTTGGCGGACATTCAGATCCAGCCGCTATTTTTTAATTAAACAGCTCACGAGCCTCCATCTAGGCAGCAAGAGAGCGGTTGGTGCGCAATAGAAGGACCCGCAACCGCAACAAAACAAGATTCATGCTTGCTTGCTTTATAGACCACACAACACAACCTAATGATCAAGCCATTCGGTCTTCAAGTACTTAGATAAACGTCTGGCAGGTAGTTCGCCATGCCTTGTACATCGTTTGTTATTGCCACCAGAATTTCGCGAAGCATGTACAGCGCTATATGGCGTGGTGAAGATACGGCACGTGATGTGGCGTTCACGGCGATGTTCAATGCCCTGTGACCCAAACGGCTCACCGCATTAGCGATTCCGAAAATGTAGGTTTGCCCGACATAGGTATGATTCACAGTTTCTTTCAACGAGATTTTCATCTTCGTTGCAATAAACTGCCTCATTGTATCGAGGCAAAAAAGTAAAGAAATAAAATGCACTACTGGGTTGTGCAGTTTCGTGAGACGAGGCCGCTAACTAGTACAGATTCGTCACGAAAGGCCTTATTACGGTTTACCGTGATGCAGTATTCGCTTATTCCTGATTGTATACAACATTGTCAATAAGTACAAACAATTTTTGAACATAAAATAAATGTATAAATGGGTCACTCGTAATGTAGTCATGCAGACATTTAACAACGCACTTTTGTAATAGTTGCCCGCCTTATGGTGTGTTGAGGTGAGGCGCCGTATGAAAAATGAGCGCTAGAACTTTCAAGCAGTTAATCTTCAAACTTATGACATTGTGCTGTATTGCCCCAGTACTGTAATCACAGTACCGGATCAATCTGCATGCAGATATTGCATTGAATCGGGGTTTCGGTGGTTCATCATGACATGTTTTCGGGCGAACGGCATAATGCCAAAACCATGCTGCATGCATGGCGTTCGGCGTTAAGCTAGAGCTACTATTGTGCAGAGGAAAGAACTAGCGGGTTGAATTTTTGGCGCACACGGATACTCTGTCATCTGGCCAAGGTTACCCATGATGGTATTGTGCCGCTTTAGAGTGACGCGCTCACCATGCGATTGGTCGAACGTCTCGTGCTTTTTTTATGTGTGGACAGCTATTTTACCCCAAGTTGAATCGTATTATGGATATATGATAACGGCTTAACACATTCTTGTTTCTTTTTCCTAGATTGCTTATGAGCACTAAGGTTAATCAACGCCAGGCATATATCAGGACCTTATGAGTACTGCCGGTGTCAACAGATTTCTATGGCTCAATATCAAGCAATCGGATCATTCACACAATCTGAAAGCTCAAAACACCAGCCAAAATTCAGAAATAGAAGTAGGCAATACATGACACAGAGACACCCAATATACAGCAATATAAGAGAGAACACGGATTTCCGAATCCCTGGAAAGAGACCACATACGTCTCAATTCCGCACGTCAACAAGTTCCTCACGTGGGCATTAGACGCTATGAGGGAGGGCCCAAATCTGGCGAAGTGTTCTATTGGATGCGCACCCGAGGCGTCTAAGGTGCCAGGTTCATCTGCAGCCACGCTGAAAAGACCCATGTCTTCTCTCGATGGCTTCGTCTAACGGCAATATCTTTGTCTTTCTAGCTTGTTTCTTTCGGTCCACCAGCCTACACGAGTTTGTTGCAAAAGGGGCTACAATACCGGCGGGTAAAAATTCATTCCATCGTAGGCAAAAAATTGGTCGATGCATCGCTAGTTGTGGCCAAGAACTTAGATTGTTGAATTCTATTTAACGCTGATACGTTTTGTTAATTGTTGAATTAAAAAAGGACCTCATCGGTCAACTTTACCTATTGTCAAAGCAATGTTGCGATTTCGTGCGCTAACAGGACTGTATGTTCTACATCTAAAACAAATTACCAGTCTGCATTTAGCTTAAAATGGCGTTAAGTAAACGGAGCATTATTTCAGAGCTTGCAGCATATGAATTCCTTGCCAGAGCAAGCCTTGACATTCACACAGAGATTGCCGCATAATACAGCTACAAATGCCTTGGCAGTTTGAAAATGCGGAGGTGTTTAGAAAAAAATTACTCATAGTAAAAATACCAAATATTTCACAAATGAAAACAATTGAGTTTTCAAATATAAAAATTTGGAATTTTCTTGCAACAATGCCAACAAACACGAGTACAGATATGCACAAGCAGACACAAATTCCCATGACCGCATAATGTTTCTCAGAATATATTGCAACGTGTAGCTGATGCACAACGCTATTTACAGTATATTTACACGTAGGCCAACACTAGTCAAGATGGCGTCCATATAGCAATCGGGAACACGTCGTCTTCCTCCTCTTCAGTGCAGCCACATTGTGGCGGCTGTTCCGTATCAATATTTGATTTTATTTAGCTGGAAGATAATGCGGGGAGTGTGAAAGCACGGCGATTTTTGCTGCTCCATTTATCACCTACATAGGCTAAGATGCTATAAGAGATCAAAATTACTCGAATAGAATACTAACGGACCCGGAATGAATGAAAAAGGAGCAAATAGGCGCAGCCGTAATGTCACGAATAAGCGCGAGGTTGGAAAAAAAGAGGTAAAATATTAAGGCACGCAAGTAGTCAGTACTTAAAGGTCAGTACTTTCGTGTGTTCTACGAAATTCACTCGTATTTTTTTTTTTGCAACGTAGCCTCCTTACAGTGTCTAGAGGCCATTTTTTTAATTCAAGCGTAGCAGTGGTAAGATAAATAGAAATGAAAGGGGACGAAAACACTTCTTGCCGCCGATGGCAGCCGAACCTACAACTTTCGAATTACGCTTGTATTGCAGTATAACTTGTGCTGCAACGGAGGGTGCTCCAACTTCCACATTCTTGGGTGTTTATGTGCACAGCATATAATCCTGCGAGCTTTAGCCAGCGCCACTGAAGACCATGGCGGCGAATGTCGAAGTTTCTTATGAGTGATGGCGTCACGTAGCACATAAGCATTTCAGAGCAGGCAGCTGACCACTTAACTCTCGTATGTTGCCTGAAGGCATCAAAGCGGCCGGAGTCGAAACCCTCACTGTGTAATGAACAGGAAGAAGGGGAACCCGAACCGAGGGCCCCAGTTTTTTTAGCCACACCCAGATGACCATTTCTACAATCCAGTTAAAATAACTATAAATAATTTCCCCTGGGGTTTTTTTCTTGGCTTCCTTATCTGTCGGCTTGATATTCTCTAAATACAAGTGGTCGCACAAACAAATGGGACAAAAAAAAACATTTGGATAAATTGACTTCAGGCTTTTTTTATAATACATTTTGCGTGCACATGTGCAAGTGTCCAGGCGGAACTGAACCACTCAGTTTCCCGTGTTTCGGTCTTTGCGCGACTGTCTCCTAATGCTACCTTCGCTGCGAGGGCGCAAATACAGTGCACATTTCACAACTTGTTTGTTGCGATGAAATTACATTATGGAATTGACACGCAGCGACCGCGAGGTATTTTTCTACTGGACAGAGTTATAATGGCATTCATGTAGAGTTAGAATGTCATTTTGGCGACGACGATGAGATTCCTCATGCCATCCTTTTTAAAACGGCGCAGGGCCCAATAATCACTTGGCACGCTTGTACAAATCAAGCTTTAGGCATATATTGCAGTCGAGGATTTTCCTCTTCTTTACATTCTCATTCTTCCTTAATTTCTTTAATGACCTCTGACTCTATAACGTACAGTTATTTAGGGCTGTAACGTCCCCAGCTCCATCTCATCCTTCCTTTCTTTTCACAAAAACTCTAAATATTTCTTGCTTATCTCGACCGCTGATCAGTTATTGTTTCCATCAGCCTTGAAGTTATATCACGAATGTTCACGTTTGAAGTTGTATCAACATTGAACTTCCATCGTTACAGCGTCGTGGTATACGGCCTCCTTATGGTTATTTTTTTTAGGTTGTGATGCCCTGAATTGATAAAATATGACTAAATATTTGAGGTTTGTTGCTATGAGGGAGCCTTTGTAGGAAATGCTGGCGAGCTTTTCAAACTTAATCGTTCGTCACTTTCTATGGCTACCTTGTAAATTTATTCCAAGAAAAGTATAAAAGTTCGGCATTTATAAAAGGAAATCGTACACTTTTTTCTAAACGTTGCAACCATTCTGTCACGGCATGACAAGCCGACGAAGGCCTTGAGCTCTTGGAAAAATTCGCACATCAAATGCGTCGATATTTTGACGTCTACAAGCGATAAATATCGCCCTACTACTGACGCCTTCACTGACGTCACTATCCGCACTTGCCCTTCATCTCTCCCTTTCTCTCTCCTTACTCTGATCTGTCATCGTAGCTGGAGCAACTCGGGAGTTTTATTCGCGGATAGTGTAACCGAGGCTGCATATAGCCCTGACAGAAAAAAACTAGTAAAAAATAACTGGCACCCTTTCATGCAGGGAGAGATTTCTTAAAATACTCCGGTATTTTGACAATCAGAAAGTATTAAGCATCTCCGCAAGCCTGGAAATCTCATTTTTCTTAGCCGGGAATTTGGGGTGTCACATGCCAAAACTGGTGACGCTAACTCCAGCGCAGCGTGGGAATTTCGGGGTCTTTTAGTGTTCTTCCGAGACAGTCAAGGCACGATGCCAGAACCTTAATATCCGCTGCCGCCTGCAGTGGCCAAAATAGCAAGATGAAGAATTATAGATTTCACGCGAATGACCGGTTAGCCAAGCAGCGCTAAATATTCACGCGCGTCGCGGGAAAGAGGCGACAGCTGCGGGGCGCACTTATCTTTTATTGCTGATCTCTTTCGCGCCGAAAACATCTCGCCTCACGCAGAGTGCTAGACGGGTGCACTTTAGTGCGTAATTCTAGTGAGACGGAAGGCAGCGAGCACAGAAGGCGCAAATTTCGACGCAGCAGATCTGACTTGCAAAAGTGTGGAGTGACGAAGTAAAGAAGGGAACACGGCTGTAAATGAAGTCACTGCCACGTGCCCGAGAATTCATGAACTTCATCATAATGCTGTTTATTTTTCCTTCTCGATGTACAAGCGTGAAATATTCGCATGTATCTATAGTGTCTACTTTTTAAACGCATCTTCATTTCCTCCTTCTGTCCAGGTTCTGTGACAGCGAGCCTTTGGAACATGGTTGCATTTAAAGCAGTTATTATTACTAAATGTTATAATGGGTCCAGTGAATAAATGGGGTAACGTCCTCTAGGACGTGCAATGTATAGGTTGTTGCAATGGTATCACAGGATTTTCTTTTGTACTCCAACGGTAGCTATACATTCCGGGTAGCGCATCAATATCCACGACATGCGCTACCCTGAATGGCGAGCCTGAGATGAACAACTTGCTCTTAGGCTCTCTCACGGAGCCGGTATTCTGTACGCTCAGATGCACTGTCACGTGGTATTTTTCATATCTTGTGTGTTTTCTATTTTAACACGAAAGTGTTTTATTCCGGGGTCCACCAAGACTTCACTGACGTATTTCCGTCACGGAAATACGTCATAGAACATAATACAAAGAAAGAAACCAGAAGAAAAAGTTCCACAAACATGCAAAATTTGGGAATCGAACCCACGACCTCTCGGTCCGCGACGATAGATCGCCGAGCGTTTAACCCATTGCGCCACAAACGCATTCGCAGAGAGCTACACAGACGCGCCTTATATATCTAACACTCCTCCGTGTACCCGCGCTCTTGCTCGGGGCGGTGCCGCCGCCTATGAGCAGAAAAGAGAAGTACTGCATTATGACACTAAAGCCCGGGATACATGGAGCGAACTTTCTCGACGAACTTCACGCGTCAAGTAACGACGCGGCGACACGACGCAGGATGTTTGCTGTGTTGCAATACATGCGGCGAACGCCGCCGCGCGTTGGCCGCCGTGTTGGCGGCGGTCCCGGCCGCCCGCTTCGAACTGAATTTGGCGTTGTCCTTGTAGAATTCACTTAGTTGGAAGCAAATGACTGCGTAAACGGCTTTCGCTTAGTCTCAGGCCGCTTCGACGACAGAGTATTATGGATAACCTTGAGTAGTTTTCGAGATCGCTTCTCGTTTCGAACGCGTCTAAGCCTAGCGAAAGAAATATCCGATGCCAACGCCATCTATCGGGGAAGTCGGGAGATAGGCATGACGACAGCATGTGGCCTCTGAGATCAGAAGATTTCTGTTGAAGGTTGTTGTAGAGAGCTTGCACTGCTTGTCTGTTTCCTCGCAGATCAGCGGATATGGGATGTACAAATACAACGCGATTCCTGAGAGATCATACTAGGAACTACTCAATCGGTGCAGAGACATGCAGACACGGCAACACCAACGCGATTGCAGACGACGCGAAAAGGCGCGCGCGCGCGAAACACCAGCATGCATTGCGACCGGAACTAGTGCCTCCTGATTGGCTGTCGTCCACCGCTGCGCGCTAGACGCTTCCGGCGGCGGCGTTCGCCCGACGAAAATGTTTGGACAGGCAGATCGGCTGCGGACGGCAAATTTCTTGACGCCGGCCGTCGGACGTTCGCCGCCCGACGAAGTTCTTCGCTCGGACGCCGGTTATTCGCTCCATGTATTCCGGCCTTAACGCGCACCGACAGTGAACGCTTCGGTGGTCTCAGTACTACGACGCCTCGATGCCAGCATTCGAAGGGACGCTGGCATCAAGAAGCACTACCAACGCCACCTAGGTGGCGTTCACCGTACTCAGCACAGCGGAGCGTGGCCTCCGCAATTAGCTCTGAAAATGTTTCTGAAGTTGATCGCGGAGGCTGCAATTACGACGCGCTGTACGCGCTGATTTGACTCGGTGACGATTCAGTTACGTGCTTTGTGTTGCGCGTTGTATTAGTGTGTCAGTTACGTGCTTCGTCTTTCGCGTTGTGCTAGCGTGTGCAGCGTAGTGCAGCTTCCATATGCACGACGGTTGCTCATGGTCATCGACGTTGGTAGTCGTGATGGAGGAGACGTGCCACCAGGCGTCAGCGTGGGTGCATCAACGCCTAAGGGCGCTTTAGCCACAAAACACCAATAGACATTATATATCAATGTGCAATAAACATTACACTACTTCTGTGAAGACACGTTTCACTTTCGTGTTCTATACCGATTCCTATATAAGAGGGATCAACCACATTTTTTTTCCGAAAAACGTAAACGCCTGATGTGTACCTTTCTAGAAACACCTATTTTTGACCTGTCTTACGATTCTCTACATCCGTTTAAGTGACATCTTGACAGTTACAACACCAGTTTAAAAAGTTACGTAATTAGTTTTCATGAAATAGTTGCATGTCAGGGACTAAGCATTACTATCAAAGGTTTCTCAATGACTCTCTAAAGGACACGAACTTGGTTCTGTTTAAGTAGAATGTACCCCGTTTTTTTATTAGCTGGGTACCCTGCATATAGGTTCCCGTAGAACACAGATACGTGTTAATATAACAGTCGATCGTATTCAACACTTTCATAATAGAGATAGAACACTGCGGTTCCTGCAACACGTCAGGTGACGCGTAAAACGTGGGCGAAACGCGCGATGGGTGGTCAAGTAGTTCCTTAAGCGAAACATTGCCTAGTAGCGCCACTATTATTCGAACTCGTGTTACTGCACCAATACGTACTCGCGAGCAATTGACGTGCCTTCCACTGTGCTATCACGCAACGATAAAAGTCTTGTAATTTGTGCAATGTTTTCTTATCACCCAGACTGAGAGCGGTCATGTCTGTAAATATATTTCAGAGGTCGCATTAGGCGGAACTAAATATGGTAAATGCGAAAGGCCCTCGAGGTAGATGAAGGTTCATGAAAACGAAAATTTATTGGAAGCTTCGTGCTACGCCGGTTAAGTTGTTGCCATTTTCCTCTTTCATATTAGGCTACGCTGTAGCAGGTGCGCATGACGACCTGTGAATTGCAGAGAAGTTGTTGTTGGGGAGATTATGACACATTTATGGGCGGTTCTTCCACGTCATAGATGAGAAAACAGCTTCGACGAGGCACAAATGCGGCGTATATGACGGCAATTACAACGAGCCTCAGACGTAGCATATAGCCAGAATAAGTGCTGTGTCAAGATTCAGGCGTTTGGCGCAAGGCCACTTCAAAAGCACTTACGGCTTCACAATGATAAAACACTCAAGAAACTAAAAATTGACATCATGCGCAAACGTTGCTAGAATTTTCAAATAACAAAAATTGCACCACGTTGAACAAAATAATAACATAAGGGTTTGACCATACCACTGTGAACATCAAGTTCCACATAGCTATATATTTGAACTTATACGCAATTATACGAGGCTACTTAAATCTGGAAAGTCTAAGAGTGCTAAAGTAGGTCTGTTTATTTCAGATTCCATTGCACACAACCCGATACAAAACAGAAACAAACTATTGTGCATCACAAAGGAGTCCTGTAGGATAACGTCTCTAAACAATGACTTTCTCTTTTATACCAAAAATTAGTTTTACCTCTGTAAACATTATTTCTATATTTCATTTTTTCGTGGTGTTCTTTAAATTATTACAATGAACAATTTTTAACGGCCCCCATTTGCAATCGACGACCCCATAACGGCAGGTTTCTTGGCGATTTATTCGTAGTGGGTGAGCGCAATTACTTGAGGAACAAACAAGCATGCAAACATTGCGGTGGTAACAGCTGTGAGAGAATGCTGCTGTCGCTGTAAATGATTTGAGAGTCGAAATAATCGTGAAGGTTTATTGTTCGTGATGTCTTTTAGAGCGCAACTTTTAGGCGCCCGTTCGTGCGGCGAGCGTCGGCGGCGTAACCGAGCGAACGAGCACAGCGATAGATGAGAGCGAACACAGCGCGCAGCGGGAGATGAAAAAAGCGCCGAGAGAGAAGAGGCGCGAGGAGGGAAGTGGAGAGGAGGGTGCAGCGGAACCGTGAAGCGGAAAGCCGAGGTGGGTATAGGCACCGGGCGCGGGAAGAATTTGGACTGGTGGCGCCTTCATGCGGCGGCGCCGCGACTGTAATGGCATGTGGCGGCCGGCCCGCGCGCAGCAGGCGCTGCCGTGAAACCAAGTCTGATCAAACATGTTGCGTTTTGGGTGCACCAACAGTTACTGAAACATGACTGAAGCTGGTTAGGACATTCAATTCAATCGTTGTTCATCGCGGCATGGCGTTTTTCAGGCGGAAAGTCTGTATACATGCGGTCTGTAGGCAACAGCGCGTACAGTGCTCAGCAATTGAAACACGATACTCGAATCGCATGGTCGCCAGCGCTTCTTGCACTGACTGTAAGCGCTGGGGACACCAAACTGATGCATTGTGGTGTAGAGTGAAAGCGAGAACCTTCGTAAGGCATTATGACTGCATTTCGTCCCACAGCGCTCACCTGTGGCGCGAAAAGAAAAAAAAAACGGTGGCAGCCGCGCGCTGCCAGCGCTTCAATCGCTGGGCACTGTACATTTCCGACGCTGATTTGCTATGGTCTAGTTGTTCTAACGTTAATAAAAAAAGGCCGTTCATACTCAAGAGCTTCGTGTTCCACTTGCCTGTCTTCGCTTCCGCAGTGTAACGGCTCCGGAGCTTGGGCACCGAAGGCGAACACTCAGAGTTGTAGTCATTTTGCAGTCTTATCAGTGTATCAGTCTTCCTTTTAATGTACATTTTCCTTCCTAGCAATTCTCAACTCTGGTTGCGTCCGGCACATGACTGTGCTGTGCATCGACGGCGAACGCCAATGCAGCAGTGTTCACACTCGCCGCCACCGACGGCTCCCGTCGCGCTAAGCTATATAAAATGGGCCGTGCCTGAAGATCTGGCTAGTTTATAAGCAATTAAGAATGGGGAAGCATTGCAAAGATAAAAGAACTGCAACGGACAGAGAACCGGAACTTACTGGCAAATGTGCGATCGGCGAAGCTGCTCAAGAAGCAGAATAAGAAAGATGTATGTCTCCTTTTCTTTGTCTCCATAATTTTGTGTTCTTCGCCTATTTACATGATTATATACGCGAGAATGTTAACGCGCACAACAAAATAACATCTGGAATATAACTGCTCGAGTACCACGTCGTAGCTTGCCGCGGTGAGCTCCGTTCGCGTAGTGCATTTGCATCGCAATTTGTGCTCGTTTTCTGCTTTATATACTACCTGATGCCACGAATGTGATCTGCCTTGTACAAGTGACGACCTTTCTGAAAAGCATACACACGAAAATGGGTTATCTGGGGTATCAGCCCTTAAAACCCGCAGCGCCAAATCACTGGAAGCACCGAGCGCCATCGTCCCGTCGTCTGCTTCACATGCCAGTGCTCTGACAGCTGCCGTTCGCGGTGCTGTTCGCCAGCATATCGCCGGGGCGCCGGTGGCGCCTTACGACGGCCGCCCGGTGCAGCAGAAGAGTGGAGCGCTGGCATGCGGTCAGAGATGCGACTATAGCGGAAACCAAGCGATAGAGTGGGCTTCGGACCCACTACGCATGCGCTACATCACCTGCGGCGGCGCCGCCGCAGGAGAATGCGCTCCAAGGTACTCCAAGGTATATGTAAACTGGTAGCGAAGCTTCCATAGAAGCCCTCATCGCAAGAAAGTGGCGGCTCGTTGCTAACGTCACCATCTACGAATCGGGGGAACAACCAACCGCAAGCAAAAAGAAAAAAAAAATGATGTCACAACCGGAAATGGCAGTGACGTCAAGAGCTTAAGCTGCTTGGCGCGAATGTTTGAATTTCTTTAGCGTCCAGCATATCAACCGCTACGCAAGCAGTCATTTTTCTTTTCAGGCTCTGAAGCGCCAGTTCGTGATTAAAACTATAGGAGTGGCGTATGTCCTTATGCGAACATATTTAGGCTATTATTGACGGCAATTGCTCCAGTAGGTTCCTTAGGAAGGTGAGCGAATAGGATGGAAATAAGTGACAGTGCCACAGAGGTTTCAAAGGCAGCTTCACTTTTATTCGTCTAGAATAACGCAACCAATGAAATGGACCAAAGACAACATGCTTCCATGGATCAAAATTACTGTGGCCAGCACACAGTCGTAATGTGTAGCATCATATGCGAAACCTTTATACAGAATTATTTGCAAATCCGTACGACACCACGTATTCATATGCAACAGTTATCAGACAAGACAACATTGCCTGACATTATCATTTACAAAACATGCGACTTACTAATTTTGCTGCCCGTGGGACACTCAGAGCCTGTGTTACGGAGAGTGAACAAATACAGCGCGACGTTTTTTCGCGGAGCGTTCCGCATTTGTAGTCATGACGAGAGAGAGCGCATCGGATGCCGCAGGCGTGAACTTGCACGATATCAAAAAATCTGTACTCACACCTTTCGCCAATAAATGCCATGGGCTAGGTCACGCAAAATTTGAAGTGAAGCACACGCCACACTTTCAACAAACCCGCAAGGAAATGAAAAAAAAACTCGAATGAACGAACTAATTAACCGTGAAATAATAAAAAAAGGTTTGTTGTTTTAGTACAGCAAAAATATTTGAAACGGAATATTTACTCGTATCACAGTATTCTAATGAAAAATGCTCGAACATTTTTTTTCACATAGGTTTTCTAGTTTCACTGTTTCGCATACCGCAACACAAGTCAATGGGTGACGCTTAAGCGTACACTGGCTCCCTATAGGTGAGTCATCTCTTACTTAAATATTGTTCTCGTATACGCACGAAGGCGATGTTGTTACAAGCCATCGCCCATACGCAAAGGCGCTGCTTAGCACGAGTCACTTTGGAATACTATTCTGAGAGATGCTCTACGCGACTATTTCGTTTCTTCGAGAATGGGGCGACGAGGACCCATAACTCCTTCGGGCACGGTTAATTTCCCCTCAGCCTTGCCATTCGTGCAGCGCAAATTTGCATTGTGCAAAATCAAAACATACATAATTGCCTAAATGTTACATAATATTAATGTAAAAGCTAACTAAAGAAAACGTAGCTGTTAACCATAATACAAACCGTGTCTACCCACCGTGCTCCGACCTGACTTGCCGAGCGCGCCTCGAACATAACGAGCGCGCATGGTGGTGACTGCGGCGGGTCGTATACTCAGGTCGTTGCTTTGGCGTTTTTATAGCCGAATGGCTTGTGAGCTCAACGCGCCTATAGTCCGTTTTTGGGCACGCAATTATGAAAGGACAGATTATTTTTTTTTGTTTTTTTTTGCAATGGCGTTCAGTCACAGTGAACGTGCTTGCCAAAGTTTGGTACACCATAAAATTTCAAAGCGAAGCTTTCTTTTCCTCTTCATTCGACCTTTCCGCTACTGCTGTCTGGCACACCACGTCGGGAGGCGGTTCGGAGCGTGTGCACACATGGCAAAAGTGCGGCCGAGAAGAAAGGCGACGCGGGGAACTCATTTTCACCTTTCCATCGCGTCGCCACAATGTCTTCTAGACTGCTGCAATTGTTCGTGAAGCCAAAAGAATTTCAGGAGCTGCAGCGCTTACCTTTGTATTAACGCGCAACAGTCAAAAGGGGATATAGATATAAAGGTATACAGGATGTATGGAGTGGGTAGGACAGTTGTAGAGCTGACGCATTCACGAATGGAGCCTTGTAACTCTTCGCTCGTGGCAGCTCGCATACATGGGGGGGGGGGGGGGGGGGCAGAGAGAGAGAGAGAGAAAAGTGTCGTAAGAAAGCAAGGAAACGCTACTACAACACACGGCAGCAGTTGCGGGCGAACGGAATCAATTGAAATTCAAATCATGGTACGGTACACTTCCGCTATTTCTGAGAAATAAACACCACGCAAATTTATCAAGCGGCCAACTGACGCAGGGCGCGCAGAAACAAAACCGCATTAGAATCACCAGCGTCAAGACGAGACTACGGAAGCGGCCGGCCATCAAATCCACACTTTTGAAACCGCCGCAGTATATAGCTTTGTGGCTATGTTGTCGCTATAGGTCGTGGGATCGATCCCGACCCCGGCAGCCGCACTTCAACGGAGGCGCAAATCAAAAAAGGACGTGTGCATCGCTTTACATGCACCTTAAATAATCCGTGGCACTCAAAATTAATCAGGAGGGGCCCACTACGACGTGCCTCATAATCAGATTGTGGGTTTGGCACGTAAATCCCTATATTAAAGCTTAATTTTACCACTTCTGCCATGATGCAATGCGCCATATGAAGAATGACAGTGCTAATCTGCTCGCAGGCCATGATGAATGCAGCACAACAACGCCTAAAGTAAAAACGTCTCGCTGTGTGCTCTGTGCACTACGTAGACAAACACCAGTGGTGCACGCAAGGTAACGTTTACTTATTGCACTTAACGCTGAATAACTGTAAACACTCGCCGCAACCATCGCCACCAGTTATCGTAAATCGACACAAACAACATCGAAAGCTTCGCTTAAATCGATTACCACAGTGCGTGGGATCCGCCTAGTTTTTTACACGTATTCATCAGTCGTCTCCTTGCGGTTGTTATCACAGCGCACGGTTTTTCAGTCCTGATACGGCACGTGTTTTATTAACGAAACTTTGCTAATAATGGCTGCCGACGTCGTTCGTAATTGTGCTTGTGCAACTGGGCTTCGTGTACTTACACTGTGAAGACAAGTCCGCAAAAGCCTAATTTTTCGTAAGTACTCTAAAAATTACAAGAGCGAACAGGGACAGCCGGACATTTAGGCCACTCTGTAGAGCAGCCCGAACGAAAACGTTATATATAAGATACAGTGTACCTCAATCCTAAAATTTTTTGCGAGCCATGGGTACAAAGGTTCACTTGAACCAAAGTACGGGCCCCTGCTTCATATAAGCACAAAATACGGAAGGCGAATTCTTGCGCGACATCTGCTTTATATGGGATTAATTATGTTGGGGTTGCTCAGTTATGACCATTAACCTGTGAATCACGTTAGCTCAGGAGCCAGGTCGATATGATCAGCCTTTACTGGAAGGAGGAAGAAACAACTTTATTTTGTTAATTTGCTAGTGAGGGGTGGCTACCAGGTGGTGCCTTACAGCCACCTCCTCAGCTCTTTTGATGGCCCGAAGTTGAACCTCCAGGTTCGGGTTCATGAGTATCGCTTCCCACGCTTCAGGCGAGGGAGCGGCCAGGAGATCTGGTGGGGGGAGATCTTCTCTGCAGTCCCAGAGAATATGATTTAAGGAGGCTATGGACCCACATAATGAGCAGTGTGGGTCTGTCAAGTCAGGGTAAAAGTGTGCGTATATTTGTGGGCTGTGAAAGGAGTGCGTTTGGAGTCGGCGCCAGGTGACTTCTTGTCCCTTGGTGAGCTTGGGATGAGGTGGGGGTTTTGTCCGTCTTGCGAGGCGGTAGTATTGGACAATTTCGTGGCATGTGGTCAGTGGCTCGCTGACTAGGTCCCCTGGGTCAGAGACGGGACCCACCGCTCGGCTGACGAATCCTCGAGCACACTGGTGGGCCGCCGCGTTCCCCGGGTTCCCTGCCTGAGCCGGGACCCATATCAATTCAATAGGGGTGGGTTCTTCTTCACTATCTTGTTGTTTAGGGGAGAGTAGGGGATGCAGTAGTCGTAGTGTGGCTGGGGCCACGATTCCACGTGCAAAGTTGGATATGGCGGTCTTTGAGTCGCTGATTATAGTTGTAAATCCGGCTGCTGCAGCGAGGGCAATGGCCAACTCTTCTGCCTCCACCGAGTTGAGGGCACCGCACAGAACAGGCCGTCCGTATTGGTGCTGCTCGGGGAGTAAATTGGTTGTTGTTATTGTTGTTGATTATCTTGGGGTGGTTAATTACGCTAATTGCGTACGTGTTATGTGGCAAGGAATATTGAGCAGCGTCAACGTATGCAGCCCCAGCGCAGATTTGTACACTTTGCGAATGAGCCGGTCCAGTTTTGCTTTTTCAGTTTGGAGTATATGTAGGTAGGGAAGGGCGTAGGTGAGCATTGAGATGACAAAGGAGTGGATGATTTGGAGTAGCTCCTTCTCCTTTGCTTGCTGTAAAAAAACGTACATTTCACTATCACAGTCTTGGTATCGAATGACAGTACTGTGTGGCAGACTAACTGCGCCGTGCATAACATATCTGCGTTCACTCCAGATCCTTCTTACTATGCGTTGTAAGTTCACGCCCCTTCCATTCATTAATCTCTCGTCGAATTCGGCAGAGCAATTATGGTCTGTTGCTAAAAAATGATTCTATTGAAGATTGCTGCAGGTGTCATAGCACAGCATCTCAGGCACTCTGCGACGCCCTCCAAGAGGCTCAAATGTACAATCATTCCGAAACAATGGTACATCTGCACACACAATCCTTTGAAATGCAATCACCCGTTCTGAAACCACTTCAACGACCAACTTTATATATGTGAGCTTTCTCGGTAAGTGTGAATCTATCCCTGCATGAGTGTACTATAGTATGACCGTACGTGGTGCCGTTCTTTTAGCCCGCCGGGCCACGCTCACTAAGACTTCCACGCTTAAACATGTCTTGTACGAAAGTCTGCGTAAATCTCCCGTAGGCCGTTGTTATGCAAGGGTAGGCGGACGTGCTTGATGGATGGAGTGTGTGGGACGGGAAGCGCGCTACCCGGCCACTTTCAATGCGGCCAGATTTTCTGCCCTGTCTGCGGTCACCTACGGAGAAACACAATTCTTCGCAGGCCGTGTCGCCTAGGGCACGCATCGAACGCGTCCAGGAATAATTAAATATATGGGTTCCACACGGGATAGCTGGGGATAGCAGAGTCCGTATACTGAAAGCACTTCGCTGCCGATGGCGAAATGCGAGCTTCGGGCGGAAAGTCGATAAGCGTGTGTGGGACAACTATGTACGCAAAAGGGGACGCAGAACAGGACGAGCAATCGCTCACACACACACAACACACACTCTCTCTCTCTCTCGTGACGTCTGCACCAGCTCCTTTCTCGCGGGAATCACATTTCTGACAGCATGTTCAGTAATTGTTTACCACACATTAGCTCAACCGACGCCATCCCGACGTCATACATCCAGTCCCGACGCCATTAATATAGGGCGCGAGTACAATGGTGTCTTTCTATTTGATTCGTCTTTCTAACGTAACCGTCTGTTATTTTTGTTGTACGTCCCCTCTGAATAACTCGCGGAAGTGTTTAGGATTAGAACGAACGACATTGATGTATATTGTTGCTGAGATGAAGTTGAAGTTACAAAAGCAAACATTGAAGTTAAAATTGCCCAAGCGTCTAAACACAGGCGCATTGTTCACCTTCTGAAATGGCAGTATCAGAGGAACCGCCAGCATGCGGAACTCCGGTAGCAGGGAGATGCAAATAGCTCGCGGTCGATAATGATTGACTTGCGAAACAGACGAGCAGGTCGCACAAAGGCGGCAATGACGCACAGTATATTGAGAACATTTGTGTTCCTTGCGTAAGCGTTTCGGTCTGGTCGCATTGAGCTTCACCACATACCACCGGAACATATACTGGGGTCACGCGTCAGCTGACAGACTCTTGGCGCGAGGTGTCAGAAAGCACACGTTGTCTGTTTCGCTGTCTCTCCCGTATCTGCACTGGTCTTGTGCCTATTCCTTCTAATGCCAATGCCAATCGCTTGCGGATGGAGCGGATGGAGTGAGCATCACCTAGGCATCACCAATAAACATAGCTACGCCTGACATTAATTTCGAGATGCGCGTTAGATCTCCATGCAGGATCAGCTGAGCCAGATTGTAGATGTATCAGAATAAAATAAGACGGAAGAAGGAAAAGAAGGTGTGAACATGTACAGAAAACTATTCTAAAAGAAATAACATACTTATGTAAATAAGTAACAAGTATTTATACGTGTATGTGTGCATGTGTGCGTTACTACATAACATAATATTCCTAGGCACGCTTACAAAGCTATCGTTTACAGAGATATCAACCCAACGTTAGTTATACCGATTGTTGTTAACAGCGGAGCTGGTTAAGCCAGCCGTAAGTCCGTGATGCGTCGGAAAAAATGTGGGCCGATCCTGGTGGTAGTGCACAAAGGGTCCAAGCGCAATGGCACATACCCCTGCGAACTAGCGAAGCTGAGTCTGGCTAAGTCTAGCTAAGCATGGTTGGGAGTACATAAGCTTAGTCAGTCATCAATAACCAATCAGTATCGAATCGATAATCGATAAATAATCAATAAATTCAGGGAAATGCTGGGGATGACTTGGTAGTCCATAGCCTAGGCCAAATACGTGGCCAATACCTTGCGATAGCCAATCGATAGCCAATAAATAGCTCATTGATAATCGACAAATAATCAATTAATTCGGGGAAATCCTGAGGGTGACTTGGCAGTGATCAGCCTAGCACAAATACTTGGCCAATACGTTGCGATAGCCAATCGATAGCCAATAAATAGCTAACTGATAATCGACAAATAATCAATAAATTCTGGAAAATTCCGGGGATTACATGGCAGTGCTTAGCCTAGCCCAAATACGGGGTCAATACCTTGCGATAGCCAATCAATAGCCAATCAATAGCTAATCGATAATCGATCAATAATCAATAAATTCCAGCAAATGCTGGGGATGACTTGGTAGTGCTTAGCCTATGCGCAAAAGCCAGGACTAGCTAGGTGCCCATTAGCTCCACTGCCTCTTTAGCATTGCGCCTCCAGTGCAAGCTATGGTAATTTTTTCATTCATGTTCTCTACCGGATGCTATATAGTAAGCCTTCCGTGCCCAAAAGGTAATTACGTCTTCCTGCCGCTTGTTCCAGACAGCTCAAAAATATTTCAATGCACGTCTTGAACTCTGGCATTCATGTAAGACCGGGTCACTCAATCAAAACAAAGAAAAAGCTGCAATTGCTGCACTATACAAGAACGTGCGATAAATATCAACGGGCAGAAACATTATCAATACAACTTTTCTCCGGAAGAGGATGACTGATAGTTGAGGTTCTCAGGTGCGACCACCGCAAAGAATATCAGTTGCCTTGTCTACGCTGTTTCTTTTCAATTTGCAGAATTAGGTTTCCGGAACTTTTGTCTATTTTTAATCTTCCGTAATAAACCCGCATACTTATCTGAGCCGGTAATGGGTGCAAAAATGCAAAATCTTCGTGTGCAAGGAAATAATATTTCGGCGGCTGTCATATGCGGCATTTGCAAATTACGCCAATTCCAAGCAAGCTGCCATACACGTTCCATTCAGCCAATAGCTGCGCTCTTAGAAGATCGACATTGGCGGGAAAGGACCCAAACGTTGTACTCATACGTAGAATGATATAGTATTCCTCTTACACAACACACAAATATTGTTTCTTGCACGAGACTACAAAAGCAGTATCGCATTCACGCGTACAATTTAGCTTCCACGTGTACACACACGTCTCACAAAGACTTCATAGCTACAAAGCTTTGTACGCAAGACCTTTTTTCCCTATATATGGTTCGACCGAGTCGTGTCTGCCTATTCACATCGATTGACTAAACAAACGATTGTATTATCAAAGTACCATTGCCACCACACTCGTCGTCCAAGTAAAACAACAATTGAAAGAAACGTCTCACCGCTGCGTTTACGTATAATTGCTGCTTATAGAGGACTGGCGACAATACGTTCGTAACCCTTAGGTATATAGAAAAAGAAATCCGCGATACACGTCAACATAAGAGGCTCTTTTCATCGCAACGTATGCGCATCGAATCCATCGCGACGCATTGCCTTTAAGTCCGATAGAGCAAACAAAACAAGACCATGACACTTTTGAACCAACAGGAATACCAGCCACGCCCGCGTTTACATGAGCGAGAAGACCGGAATTGAAAATACAGCAGCACCGATGTAACCAGTGTAGTACTGGGCAAAAAAAGGTTACTTTTCGTCACCATCAGCAACGTGTTTCCTTTGTTTCTTGGCGCTAGATTAACGCTGCAGGTACGAATGAATTCATAACTTAACATCAGTCAACTAAGATTATAGCGGATTCCCGCAAATGTAACGTCGGTACTTTCAGGCGGCAATTTGCACATACTTCTATTCTAGGAGCTGATACTCATTGCAGATGCTATAGCTTAGAATGCCCGAGGAGCCAGGTCACGAAAACTATTTCTGCGACGCAATATTCCTTGTTAACATCACCCACAAGAAACTCGAAGAGTCAATGCTGACTACATTCACGGAGGCAAAGTTTTCACTTTGACGGAGTCATATGACTTCCCTTCAGTATCTCCCCGATGCGAAACCCTCTATCACCTTCCGCTCTTTCGTCGCGACGTCTTTAGCACTTGTCAACGTTCTGGCTTCCAACTGTGGCGGTGGATAGTCAATCACTGCGTCCACCCCCATTACCGCTTGCAACCGCAATCTGCGACGTACTTCCGATGCTACAAACCAGTTCATTCAAACGAGAAAAAGAAAGTAGTAAAGATTAATACAGATCACCGTATCACGGATGGGAGCACTAACTAAGCAGCGTATACACGCAGCCGCCCGGAGGAAAACTGTGACTAATCCTATAGTCACAGTTTTCCACGCCGGGGACTCGCCGTGTTGGCAGTTCATCCAAACGCTCTCCCGCAGCGCTACCGGAAGGCCACCGAACGAGTCCCTGGACCGACGTCCCTGACTTCGCAGTTGCAACACGCAGAAAAGGAAGGACAGTGATTGCTCGCGAGGCGGCTTTTACGGTTGCCCAGACGGACAAAATCCATTTACGCCGTTTCCCTTGCGCCTGTGGTTTGGCTCTTCTTTCCGGCCTACAATTACGCCCGTCTTCTTATCTAGTCGCATTTTGCGGTCGATACCCTTCCGACCCGACGCTGAAGGTTATGGGGAAGCGAAAAATAAGGAAGGAAGCATTTAAAAGAAGTTAGTGATGGTTCGGTACTGCGTCTGCAGGAGTGCCGTGAACTTTGGATTAAGTCGAATGATTTGGGCTAACGTATTAGTATTACTCTGTTAGTATTTGATTGACTACGATCAATTAGTTTTAATTTGACCTGCAATTTTAAACATGTAAGTCCTCTCTGATCTCAATAAGTCCGAAAAGAAGCGTTTCAATAAAATACTATACGGATACCATGCCCTGTGGGAATAGGTGTAAGCGAAGCTTTGTATGCTGCTCGCTTTGACTGACGACAATTAACGGTGATGTTTTCGGCGAATGTGTAATTTCTTCATCGCTTAGTCCAATGCGAGAGTGGTGAGTTGATGTTAAACGTTACCTTGCGTGCACCACTGCCATTTGCGTAGTCCACATAACACACGGGGAGACGTGTTTGCTTGAGGCGTTGCTGTGCGTCATTGTTCATAATCTCTGAGAGGGGTTCAGCATTATCATTGCCTCACATGGCACATCGTATCGTGACAGAAGTGTTAAATATTATTTGAATTAAGGGGTTGTACGTAAATCAGTGATTCATTATAATTGTAAGTACACATTGAATCCATACATTCGCGGCCTGCACCACGTTTCGCTGCGTATATAGCCAAGACGATCCTGTTCCGCGCGACGCTTTTTTCGGACCTGGGTGTCCTCAACACTGAGTGCACGCTTTGGCGCCATTTTTCTGGCGCGCGTTTACGTGCTCCTTCTGCATACGTGGCCAGCACGCTGTTGAGACGCCAGCTCCAAGCACTCTCTTCAGGCTATGGACAATTGTAATGTTTACAACATCACAGCCCAGCACGCGACCTCCGCAGCCCAGCAGCTGCATTTTCGTCGCATATCTTACCCTAATTACAGTAGCATCACTTTAGAATTAGAATAAGATATTCTAATTAACATTAAGAGAAAAACACGGAGCTGGGCAGGCCATGTAACGCGTAGGATGGATGACCAATAGACAGTTAGAGTTAGAGAACGGGTACCATGAGAAGGGAACCGCTGTCGAGGACGGCAAAAAACCAGGTAGGGGTGATGAAGTTACGAAATCTGCAGGCGCAAGTTGGAATCAGCTAGCGCAAGACACGGTTAACTGGAGATCGCAGGGAGAGGCGTTCGTCCTGCAATGGACATAAGTATAGACTGATGGTGATGATGAAAACAAGCACAGCACGAGCCATACGCACTAACTCTGAAACGTAGCCGCGGCGCCGCCGCCCGGTATGCTCAGAGGCAAGCGCCATCTGGTGGTGCTGAAAAAAAAAAACCCAGCGGCAAGCGCAGAAAGACAATCACAGCAGCAGCAGCGCCCGGAAATTCGGCAGAAGAGGAAAAGAAACCTTCGCTTTAAAAATATCCCATTGGCGCAATTTTTAGCCGCACGTCATGACGGTTCAGTGGTTTTGGCCTTGTACTGCTAAGCACGAAGTCGTAGTAGTTCAAGTCCTCGACCGCGGCTGCCACATGAAAAAGGGGACGGAACGCAAAAACGCTCATGTGTCTTGGTGCACTTTTTGGTACATGAATTCGGTACACGTAAGGTAACCCTATGCACTGTTGCCATTAGCTTTATGCAGGTCAAAACCTACGCTTCCATCCCTAAGTCTACCTCTCCCAGTACTGACTTGTAAAAAACTCATGTGATAAGGAAGCAGTGTGTGCAGAGACGCATGAACGAGCCAAGCCAATTATGTCTACGCCTTGATACAGTCTATCTTATTATTACCCTGCTGCATTCTAAATGTCATAATAAAATTTGTTAATGTCCACCAATCAAACGTATCTAAATTATAGTGCAGAACCAGGAGCGCTAAGACCTATTCAAATGGGTTACGTTAAGAATAATAATTATAAAAAAACATGCACTTTGTGAGCACACTGACTTCTGTGAAGGCAAACATTGCTTCATCATAGTGATATAGACCACGCGTCTTACAGCCAATTCGGCTGCTCACATGTGAATTTTGAATAATAATTTCGTTCTAGAGGGCTATTTTCGAGTCAACTTTCCTCACTTCGAAGTGGCTAAAATTCCGCCAATTGTCCTGACAAATGACTAAAAAATGTCGCCGCTTACTATACCAACAGTTCTGTCGCAAGTCGCAAGACAGACAAGAAACTCCCTAAACCTAGCAACAAAATTTCTAAAATGGCAACGCTGATCCATGGTGGTCAAAAATTCTGTTACGCTAGAATTCTTCACGAGGAAGATTTCCAGCCAATCATGATGCTAGATATGCTATTACCGAAAGCGGACAGTCAATAGCGAAGAGTATTTAAATAGGAACGAAAATCTTTGTGAACTCGGGCCACAGCTTTAAGTTACCACAGACAAACAATGTATACGTCAATATGTTGCAAGTGCATGTACGGTAAATACTTAATTTTTCATAGGGTGCACTCAACGAAAATTACAACATACACAGTTTAGCTTACTGTATTGGCTATTGCATACGCACAACAGCAGCTGATACCACAAACTTCGGCCACCAACGAACGCCAACAGAAAGTTGTCGTAAGTGCCCAGGTGCACAATCAAATGCTCAATAGAAGTGTCTTCGTCCTTAACGAGCAGTACACTACGCAGCCAAAAAAAAAGCAGCGTCCCACCCCATCGATCGAAGCAAAATGTCCAGTGTAGGACGCCGCTGTTTCCGTCACTTTTATAAAATGGCGTAGGAAGAGTCATTTTGTGCCGCGTAAGTTCACTACCGTCCTCCAAACATAACTAATAATGACTTAACAAAAGACGGAACTTGCACTGTGCCTGTTTGTACATCCACGCAGATCTGAGAGATTTGGCTGTGTCCGGCTCCATCAATACTTAACAAGTGCGCGACTTTTGCTTCGTCTTTCGGGCAATACTAAGACACCGATGGAAGGCGCCGCTAAAGGAAAATCCTCAGGCCTGATTCTTCCACAGAACAAAGTGGTCGTCGGGAGCCAGTAATATTAGCGGAATCGTCAACGCCTGCTGTAACCGGTAAGCTTACCATTTTATGCACACCCAGTCAATTGTCTTTGTATCACCGAGCAGTAATGAACATGCTCGCACTGCTATATTACTGTCGCGGTCGATGTTTGTAAGTGGCAAGGCAGCAACATCCCGTCGGAGTGCAGTTAATAAACAACGACACGGCAGCAACAAAGTGTGTGTGTGTGTGTGTGTGTGTGTGTGTGTGTGTGTGTGTGTGTGTGTGTGTGTGTGTGTGTGTGTGTGTGTGTGTGTGTGTGTGTGTGTGTGTGTGTGTGTGTGTGTGTGTGTGCGTGTGTGTGTGCGTTTGCTGATGACTCATCTCCCTGAATGACTCGCTGACCATTTTGCTCTCTTCTCGGCTTTCTCTTTACACCTGTGGGACACCGGTCGCACTCCTTATCTTTTCAACCAAGAAATAAAAGCCGCCCCTGTTCTATAGGTTGTTTTTGCACTCTGTGCTTCATCGGTTTCGTTGATAACAAAAAATAACATTTATATATACGTTAATTTAGAGGGCCTTCTATATTTATAGGGTCACACCTTGCACTGTATGAACACTGCAGCAGTGAGTCAAGTAGTATTCCAGCAGGTAACTGTAGAAAAGCTGCTGCAGCCAAATGAAAACGAAAGTAGGAGGTAACGATGTGAGACCTGCAGCTTTGCTTTTTCTCCTTGAAGGAATGTTCTTGCCGGGCGTTCGTAACTTCGCCACTATTGCGACGCCATCCGCTCCTAATCCGTAGGAGGCATGCAACAATCGTTAAGCATTTTCCTACACATCGTTTCCGCGTAGGCGTACATAATGCGAGGCGCAGCTCATTAGTAGACAGGGTGGCTTATTATAGCCGCCATGCCTGCTGTTGTGTAGCTAAAGAAGGCATGTCGCTGATGGCTAATTAGGCCGGCTCAAAATACTCGTGTGGCGAACGTCACAGCCGTTGATAGAGGAAACGCGTGCCAGCCATGATAGTGTCAGGTGTGCAGAGCGCTAGCCCTCGCCATGAGGCAGTGAATCCTGACTAAATGTATTTAAAATTATATCTCTTGAATGCACAAATTTTCCTTGCAAAATCTCTGGATGTGCTATGTGGGCTATACGTGTATGCAAAGTGCTCGAATAAAGAGCAAACCATTCAGTGTACGGTGGCATACCACAAAAAGAATGGTCTTAGCGTTGTTCAACGACTTTAATGCCTATTGCTTTATGCCTGTAGAGCAACTCTACAGACGACTAGCAAAAATCACTCGGGAACTTGGCTGGCAAAACGTAAGAGTAGGTGCTGGAGATTAAAATGCAAAATACAAAGCCAATGACCAATAATGTCTAATAATATCGAAAGAGAACGAGAATTTATGATTGGCAGATAGCGCCTACAGTTTTATGCACGAGTACATTTATCTGGGCCAATTGCTCACTGATGACGAGAATTGCTCCCTTCTCGTCACTGATGGCGAGAAGAACTTACAAAATAAGATATGCTAATCCCACGCACTGTGGGAATCGACGTAAGCGAAGCTATCTGTGCTGTTTGCGTTCACCGAGGGTATTTGGCGGTGATGCTGAGGGCATACGTGAGTTGTGACGTAATGTTAAGTGTTACCTTGCCTGTAGCACTTGTGCTCACGTTGGTTTCGACGGGAATTCAGGGCGCAGGCTCCTTTCCCAAGCGCAAGACCCCAGAAGAAAGCGAAACGCCAGGCCGGGGCACGCTTGTGCCCATTTGAACCAGTGGGTGCCCGGCGGCGGTGGGTATCGAACCCATAGCCTCCCGCAGCCGAGGTAAGCCTGTGCCGCAGCCTGTGTCAGGGACTCCCCAGGTTTGTTGCTAATAATGTTATCTATCAAGAAGCGCGCGTACCAACATTGCCCTGCTGATTTCGTATGTTAACGATCCAGACATTTCTAAAATTTTACAGCTTTCCGGTTAGACGATCAACTACGCGTTTATTGATGATCCTGACTCCTTCTTTCTTGCTCATTGGCCAAGTTTTCCCACTCCACAGATCGTTTTTGTTCAAAAGCAATTAGATAGTTTAAATGTGAAAATTTGAGAGGTAATTCCATCAACTGAATCAAATCGGAATATCAAGATTGAATTCGATGACATTTTCCCCAGAAACCCTAAGCTTCAATCAGTCAGGTTCTTAAATAACCGGTTGCAAGATTACGTTGTGCATGCACCATCAAATAACATAATAGCCACAGACGCTTCAGTGAACAATGATAAGGCGGGCGTAGGCATTTTCTCGCTTTCGCCTTGGCTGGTCATTCTTATTCAGACTGCCAGATTATACTCCCGTTCTTGAAGCCGAACTTTTGGCAATGATTTTAGTACTGCGGAAACTCCCTTTGAACAAAATCAGTGGGGTAATTATAACAGATTCGCTTTCTGTCTGTTCTTCGCTTACAGTTTCATTCAATTCACCAGCTCTAAAGACGTTTTTGCATTAGTTGCTCCACAGTTAAATTTTGTAAAACTATAATGGGTACCAGGCCACTGTGGGTTGCAGTTAAACGAAATGGCAGATTCAATAGCGCGAGCATTCCTGAGTAGACCAATAATATCGGTCCTCCATTATGGTTGCGCACATAACAGCTATTAGATATCAAAAATATTCAATCCGTAGATATGCCACTGAATCAATAACAATATGGTCTGAATTTCAGCATCTCAAGTTTCCGTGGAAAATCCAGTGGTGTCAATTAAGACAATCGGAAGTGGTGATCACCAGATTGCGCTGCCTTGTCCCCCCCCCCCCCCTAAATTTATATTTACACAGGACTGGTCTGGCGAAATCACCCCTGTGTCAATTCTCCCAGGCAACAGAATACCTAGATCACAATTTTTTTATATGTCGCCGCTATACAGTATTAAGAAAAAAGTCACAGTTTCGCCCTAAGGGCGAAGCAATGAATGCGATAGCAACACAGCAATGTCATACGAAGTAAGGTGAGCGGCTTTGGTAGCAACAACACGCAGAACTGTTGTCGACGCCATCGGCGTTTTGCCCAGGTTAGCTCAAAATGCGTGCGGCGTTGGTGACTGTTGCTGGAGCCTCTGATATAAATAGGCACTTGGTACCGCAGCTAAACGTCGCCTCCCTTCCCTCCCCCTCCCCCACGGCATCTCGCGCGTCTGAAGAAGGCGCGTTTGCTCTACATATATGGTGATTGTAAAGGAGAAAAGAGACGCCTACTTCTGCAGCCCTTAAGCGAGCACGGCGCAGAACGCGCGTTTGTTCTCCGCCGCGCGTTCACTCCCCGTGAAAGACGCGCCCCTCGCGCCCTTTCACTCGCACATACAGCGTTCGGCGCGCGGCGACGATTTCATCTCCAAATGACGTCATACGGAACCTCACGGCGACGGCGACGGCGACGCCGACGGCAGAAATCTGCTTTTGAGTGTCCATATAATTGCTATCGCAATAAAAAGGCTTCTAGAAATTCCACTTGCTAAACTAGGGCTAATCTTAACATCTGAAATAATACTACCGTTCGGTGTGTCAGTTCTGGGCTTCAGCCACAGGGATGTCTTTGATGCCGTTTGTGCTTTCATGTAATCAACTTAACCAATAAATTTTTAAATGATTACTTTTATATCGATTTGTTTTCTATTCTTCTTCTACACTTTTTTTTCCTTTTTTCTAATTGCATATGTGATGTAAATCTGCAAAATATTACTTAAAAGTTCAGACAGCGAATTCTTGGTCAATCCTCCAGTGTGGGTATGAGCCAAAGTGTGAGGCCATCTTCATCATCAGAAGCAGCAGCAGACGTGATAGGCAAGAACAACAGCAGCAGCAAGAAAGTCGAAGGAAGAGTCAAAGAAACCTTCGCTTTCATAAACGTTGGTTGGAGCACATAGCGGAGGCGTTTCCAAGTCATGACAGGCAGCCAACCGTTATTCGTACAAAGAAAAGTGCACAATTATTGCCTTGCACCAGGAGTGAGAAATGGAGCAGAAACCTGGAGGTTAACATAGAAGCTGTAGAAGTTAAGAACCGCGCAACGAGCGGTGAACGAACAATGTTAAGTGTAACGTTGAAGAGGGGAAGACAGCGATGTGAATTACAGAGCAAACAAGGGTAGGCGATATTCTTGTCATCATATAGAGAAAAAAATGGAGTTAGGCAGACCATGTAATGCGCAGGGCTGGCAACGGGTGCCCTATTAGAGTTACAAAATGGTTACCAAGGCAACGGAAGCTCAGTCGAGTACGACAATGAATAAGGTGTTGTGAAGAAATTAAGGAATTCGCAGGCAAACCTCCCACTTTCAGGCGGGAGGTTTGCATCCTCGAACGTGCCTCCTCCTCCATCACAGGTACCTCTGTTTCTCTGCCGTGGCTCTGATAGTCTTACGGGGCCGACAAGTGCATTGTATTCTATCGCACTCGCCGTTTAGATGCCTTTGACCACTTTTTATTTCAAGATGGGTAAACGCTTTAGCCGCTACAATGATCCTAAGCTAGTAGCTCGGAAGAATAGTATTACGGCGAAGCTGGCAGTGGTCTTCTTTCATAACATTGCTGCAGTTGGCGGCACCACTAACAAGCCAATGTGCTCAATCGCATTTCTTGTAACTATTATTATTACTAGCACTGACGATCGCGCGACTCTATATCAAAAATTGTTATGTCCAGCTTCTATGTACATTCGTTTTTTAATCAACCGTCTTCCCATCCGTCGAAGAATATCGCCTTGCTTCTGCTTGTTTTATATCTGCCGAGAAAATACGACGGCACTCATCATGTGGTTTTGTACAGCCAGAACCAGCTTTGTAAGTGGCCAATGAAGAATATCATTTCACCATTTCATTGTCACGAATTAACTCTCCAGTAGTGTCATGAATTGCTTACTTCTTGCTTGAGCTTGCATATAATGACCCCATCACGACAAGTTACGGAGTTGGGTTTGAAAATTGATTTTAGTACAGTCACAACATTAGAAGAAACAGATACATATCAGTAAAACACATTTAAAAACTTAGTTCGAAAGATGGGATGACGCGCGGAGTTCGAAGCATTAGCACAGGTAAATAAACGAAATCTCTCAAACCAAATGCATTTCATTTCAGAGAACGACGCTTTTCAGAAAAAAAAAATTACTCCATCACCCGCTAAAGGGAACCATGTGTGGATGCGAAGCAGCGGGGAGATGGTTAGCTTGAGCGCGAGATGGTTTCGCGGCAGCGGCCCGAGCGCTCATCACGGCGCTGCACATGTGAGAGAATGAGGCGCGCGCGCTCCGTCATTTTCATACCGCGGAACTACCGTGGCGCCCCCAGCGGCGTATGCAGCTGTCGCACCACCTGTCGTGCGCGCCGCTCCGGATTCCTAGAGGAGAGAAAGGGGGAAGCGTAGGAGGGGAGAGAGAGGGGATGCGCATGCGCTATGGGGGTGTGGGACGCGGGAGGGACGGCCAGAGCGGCCGGCAAGAAATGCTTCGCATTTAAAAAATTATTTGGTGTGATCATAATGTAAAGCACAATGACAGAAAACAGTTGCCCTGTTTTGGCGCTCCCTTTCCAAACACCAAGTCGTCTGTATTCCTGTGCTTTTCAGTCACAAACTTCAGTTGGATGCCATGGTTGAACAACGCAGGTGAAATCAGAGTTCTAAGATGTCTGCAAGAGCATGATTATTTGTTCTTGTGATTGTTAGGTCCAAACATGGCGTGTACAACACTAAACACCGGTACATGAAGAAAAGAAAATTTATTGTTCGATTTTGCGTATTAGAAGTACGTTTACGTCGCTTGTTACAAATGACAGACACAACTCGTAGACGATTCTTAAAGCTTTTGCTGAGCAAGTCCTCTTCTCGTAGGCTACGTTGCCTGCCCGCATATAAGACACACTTATCGGAGAAAGGAAACAGGCAACGGCCTCAAGAGGCTGGATAGATCTTCCTCGCGTTCATTAGGCGCTTTTGTTGAAGTGCGCCACTTCGCCTGATTCAGAGTAACAACTTGTCGAATAGCGGCAATCAGCACGGACTGGAATAGCATTGTTGCCTTTTCGTTTTTATGGAAACCACCTTGTTTGCGTACATACAGAGGCAATTGCGTTTACTATAGTGGAAAGCTACGATCGGTGAAGTTTACCTGCAGATGACTGCCGAGTGAAAATTGAACCAGCCGTGCTCTTATAATGTTGGGCTTTGCTAGCCGTACAAGCCGCCCAATAAGACGCAATTGCTTCGCTTTCATGCCCGTGGAAAACATGGCGCCTGGCTTAAGAGTAGAATACAATTATTAAAACAGGAAATCGAGTAGTTAGTTTACACTAAGCATTATGGTAAGCGCGATATGATCATTACGGAGTTCCCAAGTATCATGCACCAAGATTTAAATATATGCAACTGCCACGTAGCTGGACAGACCCAAGGTATAATATTGTTTGCAATTTCACGCTCGGAAAAACCCTTTTATGTAGCATGTATTGAGCAAAAGAAAGCTGTATCGGGAGATTTTGATGTAGCTCTACACTTTTCGCATTGGCACTTTTAATCTAATTATACTATTTCAGAAGTTGATAAACGACTTAAGACTAATGATGTAATTTGGAGCAATGCAAAAAATAATATGAGTATCTCCAAGCGACGGCCAACAGCAATACCTTGGTTCTGTCCAGCTACGTGGCATTTGCATATTTTTAAATCTTGGAGCATGATAGTTGCGACACCTTAGGTTCTCGTCGGTAACTCAGAGACAATTTCTTCTATTTAACATTCTTTAGTAGCATGACCTGCAGAGACCGGCCCTACTGTGTGTGACCTGTACTGTGTGCTCTACATTATTCTTTGAAATTCGTCATCTCGCTCTTTCTTTCCTCTTTCCTCCCCTCCTTCCTATATTCCACGTATATGTTTCCGTTTCCTCCTTTCTGTAGAGTAGGCAGGCGTGGTGCCCCTTCCGGTGGCAGTTGCGAGCCTGCTCCTCACTTTCCCTTTCGTGTCAAACGTATGTAGGTTTTCAAATCAAATAATGTTAGTAATATATGGTAAGCGCATGATGGCTTGTGCTACATTGTTTGTTTAAGAATGTTGTAGCATTGCATGAAGCGTGATACGTTACCATGAAACAATTTATGTGAAACCTCCTACGCATATGCTCCCTCTCCGCGCCACCGCCAATAGACAAGCCGAGCGACCAAGGCCTAACAATCTGTCATTGCATACTGTGCAAAAGCGTACAATCAAATTAACGACGCAGCGAAGAATAGGTCATTTAGCGCTCTGCTCATCACCACCGCATTGCGAGCGCTAATGCTGTGGCGCCATCTGCTAGACGCAAATCAAAACGCTTTCCGGCTTCGATGCCACCAAATTAGGTCTGCAGGCAGCTAATCTCTATCATTACGACAAAACACCACTAAGGCTTCGTCTTCAACCAGACGTTGGACTAATCAACGGCTGATTTCACAATTGATTTTTGCTGTCGCGAAGGAGCGTAGTCGCATGGGCGAATTCGTGGTCTGCGCGCTGCCGTGCTGCTATACGCAGTCCCTGTAGTCTGCGCGGTTGTGGGCGGTACAATTAGGACGCGCATGCGCAATGTGCCTAACGGATCACGCAATGTTAAAACACCGTATAGCTGTTTTGTTTATTTGATATATTTATTTAAACAAACTCACCATTTCTCTATAAGTGAGGCTGAACTATGGTTAACCCTACCCTACCTTTCCAACAGCGATATAAAATATTTAAAAATGCTTCCACCTCTCCGTCGCATGCTATGCTTCTAGGTACTTCTCTCAGACAATCTATCAGTTTTTGTGTCTTTCGTGAGGACCTCTCTTTGCTTTGAGGCTTCAGCATCGGTGTACTCTGTCCCTTCAGTGCCTCTTTTATTAATATTATATAGTTGTTATAGGCCATTTCGTGGCACGTGAAACGACGAAATGAATGGGGTTTGAAGGGAATGCTTTCGCTGTGTCTGTAACGTTATACGTGATGTTCATTGGAGGAAGGTCGACGGTATACGCTGGTTAAGTACACGGCAGTATAGATGCGTAACAGGCACTGACCGAACGCTTAAAGAGGGATGACATGTCGGAAGGCCATTAATTAGCATTTAGAAACTTCGGTCATTATAACGCTGCAGGTTGAAATGGAAACGAGGGTAGTTTCTGTGCGATAGCGTCGTTATTGGTGAATATTTTACAAGATTATACGCGCACCGGAAGTATCCCGAGGAAACTGATCACAGATGCCTCAAGCCCATGCATCATGCAAAAGGATGTGATCCACAAGCCTGAAATTTAAAATTTGAAGTTGCGGTTAATCGAATATTGCTATTTTTTCAAAACTCAGTCAGAAACCTCAAGTAAACAATATGCTGCGTCTTTTCTCGGCACACCGATGGGTATGACAGGCCTTTTACACAATTCTGCATCCTAAATTCTCCGATGCGCCGCGTACAGTGCTGGACATGGTGCTGGAGCACAAAAACTCCACTCTTGATCTGCGTAAGTTCTCAGTGTGCTCGCGTATAGAACTGCTATGCGAGATAAGGCTCCCGCATCACGTATCGCGAGCCGAACTGATATGGGCATAGCAGTTCACCTATCACGTATCGGCATCACGTATCGCGAGCCGAACTGATATGGGCATAGCAGTTCACCTATCACGCATCGGCATCACGTATCGCGAGCCGAAGTGATATGGGCATAGCAATTCACCAATCACGTATCGGCATCACGTATCGCGAGCCGTTGCGCTTAACCGCTTTGCAGCGGAGCGTGCATGCCTGAATAGCAGTACGCGCTGAGGCGTAAACAACGAGCCAAGCGTGACATTATTGGCGCTGACGGCTCTCCAAGCGGGTAGAGAAGAAAGTAAACAAAAAAAAACAAAGGAAAGGGTCGCCAGGCCATAGGCAAGCTAAGACGCGGCATTTGGATGACACGAGCACGCTGATTAGTCGTATTTTGTGTTTCCAGCACTCGTGAAGCAGAACGTCTCATTCAGAAGTGGTCTGTGAATTGGTTTTCTGTTTCTCAGACGCCTCGCCACTAGAATGGCGTCGTCTCCTTGCGTCGCTCGTCTCGTATATGCCGCTACAGTTACGTCAGCAGGAGAGAAACCAACACTCCCGATTTGCGTAACGGTCACCCCTCGGTGAGCGAGTCACATTATGGGAGATGACGCGTCCCACCTAATTGTTTACCACTCGACAAGGGTGGAGGGCCTGATAGCTGACGCTTGAAGTTTACTAGTTACTATTAGACTCGAATAAATTTTAGCTCGACGTACCACTGCTCAGTTCTCAATCGAGGCAACTCGAAGTAGACTGTTTTTGAAATGTATACTGTAACATTCAGAGCCTTTCCAGTACTGTGAAGATGCAAGCCAGCGAAATTGTGAATGTGGTGGGCTGTAGAGAATATTGATATACAGAATTTATATATTATCATTATTGATTGTATTGAGCATCTTCTGAATGTTCCTCAAAGAGCAAGGACGCCGGAGTCTTGTTTTCGCCCGGCGCAATGGTCAAGTAGTCCGTTTGCTGCGCCAAGTCCGCCCCATCGTCATAGACTAGCGTATGAGCCACAGCGTTCATGGCCTCGGCACACTGCCCGGCAACGTCACGATCGTGTGAGATCGCCCCCGCTCCTGCTCTCGGCGGCTCATACTCACATATCTAACGCGGGCATGAGCCACACCTGATTTCTTTCTTACCTTCCTTCTTTCTTTTTCTCTTTTTTGATTTCTTTCCTTCCTTCCTTCTTCCGTTCTTTCTTGTCACTGGCTCATACGCGCATTGGATATGCGGCTATGCGCCACACGTGATTTTCTTATCATTAATCGTGACCTAACTGACAAGCATGTGACGTTATTGATATCATCACCTACCAGTCATGTTAGTTATCTGTTTTAACACCTGTGCTAAGGCGCAACTGGCGGGAAAGCGCCACGCAAATGGAGCCGAAATGCTGATGATGATTGTGTAAAACAAAGGAGTCTTCGCAGTAGAAGGGCGGGAAGGGGAAGTTTATTGCTCGAAGAACCGTAATAACGCGTCCATACTGACCGTTCGAGTCAGTCCAGAATAGAGCACTGCACGGGCTCGGGCTTACCCGAAAGCCCGAGCCCGGCCCGGCCCATGGGCCGGGCAGGGCCGGGTAGAACAATTTTTTCACGGGCTCGGGCCGGGCTCGGGCACGGCGTGTGCTTTTTGACTCGGGCCCGGGCCGGGCTCGGGTTTTTCGACGCGGGCCCAGGCCGGGCTCGGGCTTTCTGGTGGTGTGCATGTAACGTGCAGCGAGTTATTCTCGGGCGTCTCAACTCTGAAAAACATTATTTTTCGGTCTCGGGCCGGGCTCGGGCCTAAAGTAAAGGGGTGGCGGGCCGGGCCGGGCGGGTAACGTAGATTATTTTCCGGGCCCGGGCCGGGCCCGGGTCTCGCCATAAATGTTTTGATCGGGCTCGGGCGGGCCGCCCAACGTAAAAACGGGCCCGGGCCGGGCCCGGGCTGAAAAAATCGGCCCGTGCAGTGCTCTAGGACTCCAGAAGCGCCAGATCACGAGCGAGCCGCTCGCGCCGAGCGCGCTAGTAGCCGTCGTCGTCCTCTTCCTCTAATCTTTAACAGATTGTTCTTTTTTCTACGCGCGGACACGATCCTGGGGGAACTAGTCCTTAACAGCTCCGCCGTAAAATAGTGCGGCACTAGGGTAGTTGGTCAAGCAGCAATTAAAAAATAAATTCAAGGGGCAAATAGTTATCCCTACGTGGACGAATGCGCAAGCATTGCGACCACCGCGCAATATCTGTGCTCTTTCAATTGTTGAGTAACTACATGACCGAAAAGTTTTGATGGATTGTGTAATTGGAAAGGTTGAAGACTGGGCTTGTTAGTATAGCATACTAGAAATTGGACTGCGCAACGTTCTGACGGGACACACAGAAGAGAAACGCACAAAACAGAGCGCTACTTGCAAATGTCGATTTATTCCCTTGTCAGCGGAATATATACAGAAAGATACTCAAAGGGCAAGAGCTACGAGAATAGAAAACATCTTACAAAAGCGGGCCATCCACCAATAAAAAGCCGGATTTGCCACATGATAATTTTCGCTGCTCTCGACATCGCAAAAAGGAACGAGGATACAAGATTTCAGATTAGTCCGTGAGGAAATCTATTTCTTTTGCACTAAGGGAAACGGATGGCATGCTTACGTACATACGTCATATATGAGCACAATCTCGGCGGCTTCAAGAATCCCTCGCGTCGTTTCGCTGCCATCTTTGCTCACAATCTTGCAGTTCTCAGATTGGTTTATATCCGCAATCTCTACAAAGGATCCGGAGGTGTCCCGCGACTGCTCCTGAAACATTATACTCATGCTCCTTTAATATTTCGTTCAGACATCGCCCACTCTGTCCATACTTTCTGCCGCACGAAAGTGAAACACAATATACCACTCTCTCAGTGAAGCCGACGAACTTCTTACGGTGTTCTTTTTCACAACCTCGTTTCTGAGTGGCACCTAGGTTTACCTTCGCACACATGCTGAGCAATTTATCCGGTGCGACATTGCCCGCCCCCTGCCCCTTTAATGAGGTGTCTGTCGAGGCTGCTGAAGTGGCACGTGTATCGCGAGTTGGTACAATCGTTTTTACTTTTGATAAAGCACGCACCCATCATAGATATTTATTCGCTTTTCTTTACTGTGAGACCACACTGGCAACGCAGCTCCAACAGGACAGTGGTGCTTATCTGAATGGGTGCATTGGTACAGGTTCGCACTTAAATAAATCGGCGACACCCAACTGACGATCAGTGTTGACGGTCATGGATTTAGCATTATTATTGAATAAATATAACGACACAACGTGTTGCCACCGTCGAAATTAGTTATGTATGAGGCGCGCACTGCAGCGGGACCTGGCTTCTGGCGCGCGCACCCAAACACGGTAAACTAAGGCTTTCACGTTTTACCACCATTAGAAGTCGACCAGCGCGGCTGCTAAACGTACCCGCGACCTCATGTTCACCCTTAGAACGCCACACACACTCACACACACACACACACACACACACACACACACACACACACACACACACACACACACACACACACACACACACACACACACACACACACACACACACACACACACACACACACACACATATATATATATATATATATATATATATATATATATATATATATATATACCGAGCCATCAACGGCGAGTTGCGAATCTCAATTAGGCGTATGAGTATAGTTAGTGTACGTAGTAGCTACACATCCAGCCCCTACACTGTGGACGTACTAACGGGTATGCGTATTTCGCTTGCTACCGTGGTTACTGCATCGCGCCACGCAGCTCTAGGGAACACATGCCTTTACTTGGTCATCATACACCCTGAGATTGTATTCGCGATACCAACTTCTCATCTCACGGTTGTCAGGGCGATGTAATTACGATAAATTTCAGAAAGCTAATGAAACGGAGACGCATTATAACACCGAGAATGCAAATAACACAAAGTTTCCTAGAAGAACTGGGCCGCTGTAAACCATTTTATTGTCGAATTTCTGTAGTGCTGTCGCTTTGGTTGGCGTTCACGTTTGGCGCAGGTCTAAGATATAGTCCTAACAAATGGCCAGTTCACACCATTTCTTCGAAGAGTGCGCGCGCACGCTTTTCTACTCCTACCAGCGGGACATGTGAGAAATCTGCAGTGTATGTAATTTAGGCAAAATATACCATGCATTATGATTTGCAAACGTTCACGCATACAGATAGAATGCTCTTCCAAATGCATGGTTTCTGACTATCTAGTGTGACGTTTAAAGTTGCGAGTAAAGGAAGAAGTTAAGTTCTAAATATTTTTGCTTACACTCCAACTACCACGGTAGCTCAGTGGCTGTGGTGTTGCGATGCTCAATACAAGGTCACGGGTTCGATTGCGGCCAAGCTTGGCGAGTTTCGATGGAAGCGGAAGGCAAAAACTATCACGTGAAAATAATCTGGAGATCACCACTACAGCGTGCCCCATAAGAAAAACAAAATTAGAGGCAGATTGATACCCGTGGTGCGAAGACTGGGCAAACAGCGAAGCTGGCCACCCCGCCTAGCTTTATCTCGGTTTGGCCAAGTTTTTGTGAAGTTATGCTTCGAGACTCGATCAAGTTTGGGCAAGATCACTCCGGAATCATCGACAGCCCAAGGAGCACCGAACACTCGGTCATTACAGTATCTGGAGGCTTGGGGGCGGTCAAACGCTTTGCTCGGTTTCGCGGGCTCGTAACTCAGGATCTTCTGTGAATCACCGACGTTTCGCCGCCGCTTCGGCGGCGCGATACTCGGGATCGGACCAAAGTCGTATCACTCGCTATTGAGTAACGGCGCGGCGACTTTCGCGGCGCGCTTCCTCTTTTTCGGGAGTGACGCGTTTCTTCGGCCGCCCCATCTTCGCGGCGATGTGCTCAGCGTGGCGACGGCGGGGCTTTTGTGTCGCCGCGGCGGCGACGCGGAGCTATATATCCCGTGGGTCGGCGCAGTGACGTCACGGCTTAGCTCCACCTGTGAACAGCCGCGGCAACCTCTCCGCACGGCGCGGTGACGTCATGGCTCGGCAAAGCTAAGGCGAAGAGATGCGGCGCGCGCGATGACGTCACGGCTCACGCAGCTCTGGCGAGGCTTGGCGTAGTCGGCGAAGCTGGGGCGAAGCGTTGCTAGGCGACGCATGGTGATGTCATCGCCAGGCGGAGGTTTAGCGGCGCACACTCGACAGACCATCCCCGAGCTTAAACAGCTTCGCTAGTTCATAGGAGTATGTGCCACTGCGCTTGAACCCTTTTGGGCACAACCTCCAGAATCGGCTCACATTTCGGGCGTACACCACAGGACTACCTCTAGCTTTAACAGCTTCGTTGTTAATGTGGTTTTGGCACTGAAGACCCGGAATTAAATTATGTAGACGTCAACGCGTTAGGGTTGCTTATTGGAGCAATTAGGTATGCTCAGCCAAATGTATTAAGCGCTTCTAGCAATCTGTATAAGGCAGTAGTGCACCAAGGATCTCTGCCAGGGGAGGTTGCATTATTGTGGTCGGGGGCCGGGAAGCATTCACTTTGCATTATATGCAATTTCCTTGCTTTAGTCAGAGGAATCCAGCAGCAAATAAAATGCCTAACAATTATAATATTATAATGACACCAAGGACGATGACGATGTTTACTTCTTCAGCGGTTTACTAAACGTAATTCAAGAGTGATAGAGTGTTTTTGTTAATCAGGCAAATTAGACCTCAAGCCGCCTCTTGAAATTGAATGACAATGCAAACATAGCACTGAAGGTAAACATTGGACTGGTGGGGCTGGACGCGTGTGGGGGGCTATACCTCGTCCTCAGGGGGGGGGGGGGGGGGAGTTACAACACCGGAGACTCCCCCCCCCCCCCCCGTCGGTGCGCCACTGCTGTATGGGATATATTTTTTTCCCCTTTTATATCACTACACCTCCGGAAAAGCACAGAATGCATGCGCTCAGCGATTTCCACTTAAGGCTTATCGGTAGGGAGGTTAAGTATACTAGAAAAAAAAACAAGAAAAGCTTCTGACATGGGCTGTCGTTGAATGGGCGACAGGGAATACCATGTGGTTTCTTTAACGAAAGTGTAGGTATCGTGAAGCGTGGAACGTACAGAAGTCTAATATTCCTTTCACCTACATTGACGGTTGTGTTACATAAAGAGTGGCTGGGATTTTACTCATGGTATAAAAATGTCACATTTGGCACCGGACATATTGCCTCAGACCAGCTGACAGGACCTTACGATCTATAACAAGATACGTTCATGCTAATGATATTCCATGCATCGTTTTCTCCCAACGTCCCGTTATAGGACAGCTGCCTTCTTTATTTGGGGCCGGGCAGCGACAGCGGTAGTGAGCGGGCGTACGAAGCTTTCGTTTGTTGATCACCGACAAAAACGCGCAGAAATAAAAACTTGCATTGTTTTAAATTAAGTGGACAGCAAACCACAGCACAGGTTCCAATTATGTTCACGGAGGGTATCTTATAACATGTGACGACTGAGCTGCGGCTATCCGGCAAGGAGTGACTTCATAGTTGCCGATGCCACTGCATTCCTCATCCGCCCGCCATCGAGGCACCGGATTCCGGAATGTCATCTCGCTAGAAAGCGTAAACAACTGCCGGATGGACATCGTCGATTTCGCCCGCTTCAGAATGCATTTTACGCAATGTTATACGCTTTTTCATGGCGAATCGCGCACGCTTCCGCCGTTCCGATGCCATCAAGTCTCTACGACTGAGTGTCACCCTGACCCGCTTCCGCGACAAGCGAAACAAGCGCGCGTGTCAGAGGTGGCTGTTCGCTGATTAGAAGCCCCAGCGGCGCCTGGAATTTGTCCATTTTATTTTATTAATTTATCTATTTTAGTTACTTCTTGTGTCCGGCCGTTCTTATATCACTGGCTGCAACTGCACGCAAGTTTGTGTCGTTATCGCCTACGAGCACGAGCTGCACACGGCGGCGCCAGCTAGACGACGGAATTCGTCGATGCGAAAACAACGCACTAGACACGTGACATGTGTTTTCGATCTCTCACACTCTCTCTCTTATTTTTGTTTTTTTTTAGCAGGATCTTTTCTAACATGTGCAACCACCGAAATTGGAAATAGTGCCTGAGCGATAGTGTTTGTGTTCTCTGGCATGTTCTGGGGCCTTGTTTCCGTTCTACAAATTAGTTGGCGCGATCATTGCACGCCTGGTTGATTATTTTTGTGAGGTAATTTTGGAAAATAGCTACAAAGAGCTAGCAGGTGCGCGATATTAATTGGCTTCGTATGAGTATATAAGGAATGGTCATGTTTAAGCTTTACGGAATCTTTAAAAATCGCCCATGACACATTGCAGGAGTCGTGAACTTGAGCTGTATTATTCGATGAGGCGGATATTACTAGCACAAAAGAATTGAAATATACATTGAACTATTTGCCACATATTCAACAATTACATTCCTAATTATTTACTTTTAGGCACATGTTAAAATTTGATTGGTAGCCCGTGAGTTTTCTAGACGTATCCACTTGAATATCGACGAGGACAGCAGTTTCTACATAGCATTTCCTAAAGTGTGGGACGAAATACATGGGTGTCCCAGTTACTTTTGTGAATCTATGCATAAAAGACCGTGTTATGAACATCGTATGTGTGACAACAGGGCATTTTTACGGAGAGTTTGATGGTGCATCACTGCAAACTGGTGTAAATGTGAAAATTCATTATAAGTGGATACGCCCGGCTAGCTCACCGGCTACAATTTGTAAATTGCAATATGTGTCGTGAATAAATAACTAAGAAGATAATTAGTGCATTTTTTAAAATTTCTTAAATAAGTGTTTCGATTTCTCGTGCTACTAATGTCCGCCTCATCGAATAACCCAGCTCAATGATAAGAATGATGCTACCTGCCACAGACGATTTCTAAAAGGTCCGTAAAACGTAGCTAAGCTCACTGGGCACAATTAATAAATTCAATACGGGTTGTAATTTAATTAAGAAAATTAGTGAATCTTTGTTAATTATTTGGAAATATGTTTCAATTTATCTTGGAAATAAAGTCCGCCTCTCTGAATAATCCAGCTCAAGTAATAGAATTATGTTATGGGCAATAGGGCAGTCTTGAAAAATTCCGTAAATCCTCAAAATGCTCACGCCGTACATAGCACTCAGAATCGACTCGAAATATTGATAGTACACCTATATTTGGTACAAAAATGCAAAACAAATGAATGTAGAAAATTAACATGCACGTCACAGTCACGTGAACAGCATCACTTAGTCACAATTTTTTTTCATGTCAACGACAGCACTTTTTCTTGCTTAGTTTACTGCTCGCGCATGTATAAGAAATTTTTAGAAGACGTGATTGGCTGATGCACTTTCTGTTTACTACGAATAAAATGAACGTCCTGCCTGGTCTCCCCTAGATCACATCCTGCTGCCTGAATTTCAGGGGCCATGAAACCTGCAATAATGGTAGTCGCGAAAAGCAAGGAGGCCAATGTGAAGCAATCCAATTCCATTACAGCCAATCCAACTATGCATTTTCTTAAACGGTGGGCAGTATCATGCTTTTAATTCTGCGCTATGTCTCATAACCATTTCGTGTCTCTTACACGTAAAATTCAAGAATTTCCTTTAAAAGTTTTTATTTCAAATTAACGCTGATGCCACAAAATAAATTCTTGCTGCGGAAATTCGTCTTCTCCGGACGACGTGAGGTGAAGACGGCACGGGAGCACGGCGTTGGAGATGGTGCGAAACTGGCAGCCTTCCTGGAATTAAGGCAGAACTCACCGCTGCGCAAAAGCTTCCGGCAAAGGCTACACCTTTGTCAAAGACACGCCGCTATCCATTCCCGAAAGAAAAATGATAAGCACTACAGTCACAGCGAACAATTTCGTCTTCTCTTGCAATTCTCAGTTTAGAAGCAAATAAGAATGCCACCATTTTAGAGGAATGACCGGTACAACCAAGTTGCGGCGTGTCACTTAGCCCAAGTTGAACATGTCATATGTTGTATGGACAAAAGAAAGGTCCAAGTATGGAAATATGACATTTGCTTTGACATTTTATAATCTACCTTTTTAGCAGCTGCATTATCACCATCTAAATGAAGTGCTGAGTGGCTGGGCAACAGTGGAATTTTGTTTATGCCTAGCTGCCCTTCGATATACGGCGAAAAAGTATTTTAGATGCGAGAGCATCTTATGCTCGGGGCAGTGTTCGTTCTGCGGCGTCTGCACCCATACTGCGCATGCCCAACTCTCCCTAATTCTCCTCTCCTACGCAGGTGTGCGCTCTCCTCTCCTCTCCCCCTCTCCGCCACAGGTGCAGCGCAGCAAATCATTGCATATAACTCTGTCTCTCACTCTCTCCCTCTTTCTCTATGTGTACGCCGGTAGGCAGCGCAAGTGTCGCGGCGCAGTATAAAGCGCACAGTTCGCTGTGCTTCCGTCATTCTCTCTCTGTGCAACGATGTGCGAAACGGCATGAACAACGTCAACGTCGGCGCTAGTTGCAGCGGCAGCGCCACCGCCGCGGAGTAGAGGAAGGCTCGGGAAGCCGAACGTAAACGTCAGCGTCGGCAAGCGGACTCCGAACTTCTGGCCAGGGAAGCCGAACGTAGACACAACCACCACTATCAGGGGAACGTGCACAGACCTCGTCTTCGCAAATTTCAAACTCGACCCTCTGCAGCAAGACCCATTGACGCTACACTTCACCGACCACAAAGCCATCGTCTTCAAGATACCGCGCGCACCAACGCTAGGAATCACGTACGATATCTAAATAAAGACGCAACAACCCCGTACAAACGTCTCCTCTCTTCGCAATAGATTCCCTCACTCTAACTTTCATTGGGTTGTGTTGCCAAGTGAAACGAAACGGAAACTTGATGCGCACCCCCCGCGATACTGTCGTATCCCACCATGGTTGCCCGGAGGGTGAGATGATGTGATTTTTTTTTGTCGCGGCTAAGTATATAGGTAACATTATCTGAGTCTCTAGAAGTTCACCAACCAACGTTTTCATGGCAATGTGTTTGTCAGCTCGACAAGACATTTTTCTTTCTACTTCTTTTTTTATTTCCCGCAGAATATCATTCTAATTTAGCCATTGACACTTTATTTCACGTAAACATAATATTCACTAAATGACGTTTGCTTTGAATTGATAACAGCCATCAAACGCAGTACATCTGGTGCATAGCACAAAAACATGCTTTAAGCCTTAACAACATGCACAACAATTTTGTTGACTGTCATCATGCGCGGCCTGCTAAATATCTAACGACACAAAAACTTTTACAAGGTTAATGTGTGTTTTTTGAGACGCCCGTCTATGCAGATAAAAATATTAGCTTGCTTAAGCTAAGCGAACAATTTTCATAATAGTGAGAATGTGACCCCCAGTGCGCTACGAGAGAACAACCAAGCCTGCAGATTTTGCCACGAAAACATGATCTGCTGCTCACTGTAAATGTTTTTTTTTGTGAAGACCACAGTTGAGCAGGTATCAAAGGTAACGTAAGTTTAAAGGCAAAGGCTAATATTTCGATGTGTCTTGCTTTTTGCAGAACTTTGTTGTTAGGTAAACCTTATTGTTGAGGTGCAACTGAAAAGGTGAATTCTTCCTTAATTCTAGTATTTCAGTGTTTTCCAGGTTGCAATATTATTGCAGCTTGTGAGCGCGACTGCCCTAAATAAAAGAAGACCCGTAGTTTCAAGCTAACCTTTCAAAGTGAATGCTCGTGTATGTGCTGCACTTCAATGCCCCTGTCTATGCCAAGTGAAGCAAGCCCGCAAATTTAAGGCGTCAAATGCGATCTGTGCTTGTAAATTGTACCAGTTCACCTTATATTTCTTTTACGCAGACTAGCTATTGAGACTTCACAGATTCATTTAGAAGAAAGAAGGACGTAGCGCCTTGTGGAATATTTCCCTAATTTTTTTATTGTTCTTGTTTTCTTCATCATGAAAAATACCGCAAATTTTGCCTACAGACACTCATAGAGTCACGCAATGCATAGATACAGCAAAAATACATAACTTAATTTTCAAGCTCAGCGTTCGTAGCTTTTCGTCTGCTTCAATTTGAATTTTGCGCTAATAATGTGTTTATTCGTTTCAGTTTCTTTTTCCAGTTTTTTTTTAATTTTTGCTTGTCTCAGGTAAACACAAAAACAAGTTGCACATATTGAGAAAAAACATAATAGAAAACAACACGTACATCGTTTTCCTTTTTTGCCGTTCTAAAGCAGACAGCGATCAAAATGTTTGCATTTGACACAAAAGTTAATGAGACAAAGCTAAGGATAGATAAAAGCCATAAATATATTCCGCATAAAATTATATAACAACACCCATCGCATGCTCAGGCCCACAAGCTATATGTTAAAGAAATTTGTCTTCCAAATGCAGGAGCGGAAAATTTCTAAGCAAAAGACAGAGCACCATTATAATTCTAAGAGTACCACCATAATTTTACGCCCTGTTTTCAGATAAGATATAAACTACATGTGTAGCAAACAATAATAAGGTTGATAACTGCGGGAGTTGGGTGTTGATGCACGTGTACGTACTGTGCGACAAGACGGGATGCAACGTCACAAAGGGAACAGACAAGTGCTGGCTTACAACTGAGTTTATCGGTTAACGAAAGAAAAACTTCAGTATACAGCGAGAGTGTAATGTTATTGTGACAGCTACAAAGGTAAAAGTGCACGTAAGCAACAGCATCGTTCACGTGATTGCGTTACACATGAACCTAGTGTTATACATGCGTCTAGTTATGATCACGTGTAGCACACGAATGTAAATTATGTTGTCTGTGCGTACACTTGTATCTTTGTAGCCATTGTAATAACACAATTTTGCTGGAAACTACATCGAATGTTTCTTTTTTTTTTCAAGTAAGTCCCTTACGAGTATTTGGTCGTGTGCTCCCTTCTTACATTCTGTACCGTGTTCCCGCGCAGTTTGTGTCCATGTAACGAAACGTTCTTGTTCAGAAACATCCACCAAAGCAGATGAATTTGTTTTTCACGGTCGTTCTTAAAGAATCTGCGAAATGCAGGGGTGCCGGTTAGAGGTTGAAACGTTATTCTGCTGACACCCGTTGACGCTGTCAGGCTCCGTTGTGATCGGCAACCACAACGATCTAGCGCCTGTGCAAAGGCGATACTTTCAGCAAGTGAACCGATTTAAACAACACATACCTCCAACACGCAGATGTTGAAGCAAAACGCATAGAGACGCCGCCTGGCGTCTCTGTTACTTTATAGAGAGACTGTAACAGTGGTACGCTGATATGTCTGCAATTGGTACTTTTCTTTTTATATGAAACACACCCATCTCTCCGAATGAGTCGGGGACCCCAAAAAGCTAAACTAAGGAACTGTTACACACACGTTCCAGAAGCGATGAAAGGATAGATTTAGACTATATGGCCAGAAAAGGTGAACATGGGATTATGACTCGTATATTCGTCTGCCGGGCGATATTTCAACACGTGGCAGGCACATATAATTGCCACAAAAACCGTGAATCCCAAACCTATTCTTTAATTAGTATGTTGAGGTTGATGTAAAAATTTCTCAAAAACATAGTTTGAGACAAATACAATTGCTCTAAATCAGTATTTGACCTAATAAGTTTTGAAAAGTTTGTGGAAATCTGCCATAAAATCTGGTAATATCATTTTGTACGTATCCAGGTAGGCGCAAAATTCATGTCGCACAAGCAATGTCATCAACACCAATATGCTGCATAGATGCCACATATGTCAGGTCGATGCCCATTGTATACAGAAAAGTCGACCCTGAAGCCAGCATGTTCACTGCGTTGACTGAAGCCAACTTTTGCCCTGATCCTAATGAAAACTGCCTTCGTAAATAGTTTGTATCAAATGAAAGCAAACTAATGGCGCTATAATTCTTCAGGGCCCGAATTCACAAAAACTTCTTACGCTAGAATTTTTTGTAAGAAAAAATTTTAACCAATCCGGATGCCAGACATATCATTAGTGAAGGCGACCAGCCAATGGCAACGCATACTTCCGAAAGAAAAGCTTTGTGAATCTGTCCCCAGTTCTTTAGCATCGCCTTTCTGATGGATCAGTATGATGTTGGCACTCTTAGGGCTGTTTTTAGGCATTGCGAATAAAGTGCCGCAAGCTTTTGAAGCTTAACGTCTGTTTTATCTTTCAATAAATAGACTGTTATTGCATCCTCAGCTGCCATTTTACTCCGACATTTGTCTTGGAAAGCCTTGATAAACTCATAGCTAGTTACAAATGAAGCTTCTATGCCCCGTTCGTCACTACTTTCCAGCCAAGTTGCATGGCTGCTTTAGGTAGCATGCAGTTCAGTATAGAATTCCTGTGCTGTGTTTACTATACCATTGAAATTGCTGATGAAATTGCTGCACTTATCTTTTACAGCATACATCTTGCTCCTTCCACTGCCAATTTTCCTTCTCACTGATTTGATGCTGCCCGCATGTATCCCCAGATGTGCCAAAAATTGTGCTAGTTTACGAATGCACTATAGTCAAATGTTCCTCGCACAATACATAACTAAGTCTGTTACTGCAACCTGCTGTTTAACTTGATTAGTAAGCCATTAGTAAATATTAGTAATTTTTCAATTGAACCAAGCCCCTACGGCAACCTTGTATTTTATCATAAATAATGTTTCGCTGCAAATAACGGATGCATGTGTATATCACACTTTTGATGAAACATTTGCGAATACAGACCCGTATCTATTGAAATAATGGTCCTGTACTGTGTATTTGAATCTTACCCTTGGGAACTTTTTTTTCCTTGTTGTTAATGGTGTCTTATATAAGAAATTTCCTTTGGCATCAGGTATTAGTGCAGCTGATCGAAACACTTTGAAATTGCAAACTGTCATAAACCAGTTGAGCTCAGTAATACTTCCGACGTTGGTGTGCATAATAGCAAACAGTCTTGAACGAGGGTTTGGCCGAGTGCGAAGTGACCTTAGACGTGTAATTTTCTAAATAACGAGGACGCTAGAGAAGGTGCATAACGTACATCCCGAATTCATGTGACAAAATACTGCGAAGTCGCTTGTGCTGAAATGTCATTCGGCCCGCGTTCGTGAGTTGACTCACAACGGGCGCTCAAAGGATATTCGGCGCATGGGGTTAGTTGCCGAGCTTCCATGCGCAGAAGACTTCTGGGTCAATCCACGCCGAATATCCCAGACGCCCAACACCCGCCCTCGCTAAGATATTGCTTTAAAAAAATCATGGCTGTTTCATATATACCTTACTCAGGGTGATTTCATACGATATACTTGCTCAAAAGATTTTCCTACGAGGAGACGAGCTTCTGAAAGTTTGCTCTAGTACTCAAAACGTGATTCTGCAAGAAAGTAAATACAAATGTTATTTTACCACCAAACACCCACAACTTCGCCTACTGGACCAAGATGATTTGCCTTCAGTATATAAAACCGCTTTTTGGCAGCTTTGTTCATAGCATATCACTTAGGAACTCAGAATTATAACAAAAATCTTAGAAACTTTGTATTTTTCCTTGCAAAACTATATTATGGATTTGTTTATTGCTCTTACCGAGCCGTTCCGCACAACTTCCGAGTGTACCTATATTGGCTCGCTGCGACAGCTACGATTCCACGTATAGCGCGGCGCAGCACCGAGTCACGTGTTGCCAATTAGAAAGTCGCCAGAACGAGAACACGTGGGCTAGCGACGTGGCGCCAGCCCGAGGCGTCGTCGCGCTCTGCGGTCACGTTCCGCTCGAGGCGCCGCCACGCGTTCGCACGGAGGGTCGAAGGACGTGACAACAATTAAGCCATTACCGGGGGACCGTGCCGTGCATCCAACCTCTCGCGCCCAACACACGCCCTCTTCTAGCCGCTGCGATGACAGAGCGACGGCGCCACGCATCCATCTTAGCAGGCAGTGCGCTTCGCGCCTCGTCATGCGATCCTGCGCACAAAAGCCACCAGCACATAGCGCGCCGTACCTTGACGCGTGACGTAAGGCAGCTGTGAAAGCGGCGAGGAAGTTTGATGGCGCAGAAAGATTGAAGGCGATGCCTTCGGAGAACCTCGGCTCACCGGAAATGTTTCTCTCCCACTCTTTCTGCGCCCCCCAAAATAACAGCACAAACAGGAAATGTTAGTGGTTAGCGGCCAACCATTCAACCGCTTGCAAAGTTCTGGACCTTCCTATAAATTTACGCGCAAAGCAACTGAAACTGTATACTCAAAAATAAAGCATCATGTTGTACTGTCAGAATATCGAAGGTGCAAATAGATTAGCTTGGCAGCCTTGGTATACGTAATTGCACTTTTTCACTAAATTCGGTCCTTCAGAACATTGTTTTGCTTGCAGTGTTTCACATTAGCCATTTTACTGCAGTACAATAGACAAACTCCTTCGTGTATGATTTTTTGTTTTGTGTTTAGCTAATACTATCGATTGCCTGGGCGCTTGTAAAAACGTTATGGCAGCATTAAATGAAAAGCCGAACATTTAAACAGTTGTGCCACAGAGTTTTATTATAATTAATAATTGAAAACGCCCGCCTTTATGTCAGCTGCGCGGGCTCGGGGGGTAACAGAAAAGGCTTCCGGTATCACTTTTCTTGATGTAAATTTTCATCAATGTTGAAAAATCTTAAATTGCGCGAGGAGCTTCCTGGAAGTTACTCACGGTTATTCTCCTACACGCTTGTGTTCATTTTGCCCAACTTTCTAGCCGTAAACACGCCTTTCACTTGCCATTTCATACAAAATGTATGAAGAACGGACTTGAGTTGCTACCCAAGAATGCGTTTGAACAATCTTTTGGAGGTGGTTGTTTGTCGCACTCTGCTGCACTATGTGTCACGGTGGCACTCCCGTTGCCGCCGTGCCTTATCCGTACGAGGGAGCCAACCGGTGCTTCGACCGCCACTGCACCAACGACTAATTCAAGAACCCGTGCAGCCTCTGCGACCAGAGGCACAAGGTCTCAAGGACAGCGTCATAAAAGGTTAGCTCTAACGGGGGAAGAATGCGAGAAGTCTCCAGTTACCACCGCGCCATCATGCAATGCTGCCGTTCGGAAGCACGCGGAACTATACCAGTGCCACTGGTATCAATGCACTGCAGTACCGGGACCGCCACGGTGCCTATACGGTGGTACCCAGTCCCCATGCGGTTTTCACTGCTGTGTTAGACTACGCTATCTTCGGGGTCGTGCCGCGAAGACGGGTTAGACAGAAACAAGAAACCGCGGTTAGCTCCCAAAGAACGTTAAGCACCTTTAAAACTGCAGCAAATGTATGCCGATATATGACGTTGTAGCATTATACCGGGCGTTTCAGCGAATACTTTCAAAAATTTTTGAAGGTTGCCTGTGGCAGATAGTACAATTCTAGTTCATGAGCTGGTCTACTCCAAGAGGCGGACATTACTTGCACAAAAAATTAAATGTTTATTCGACTAATTAACAGGAATTCGTTATGTTTTTACCTAATTACCTTATGGCACATATTGCAATTTACATATTCTAGCTGTGGAGTCCGCAAGGCAGATCCTTTTCGAACGAATTTACAGGATGACACCAGTTTCGAGGTATTAATGCTCGAAGTTTGCGGAGAAATGCATTGGCGTTCCAGTAACTTTTGTGTTTCAGTGCATAAAATGGCCTTTTGGTAAGAAAGTAATTGAAACGCCATAGCATTTCTCCGCAAAGTTCGGGAAATAATATCTCAAAACAAGTGTCATCCTGAGAATTCGTTCTAAGTCCGCCTTGCGAACTCGACGGCTAGAATTTTTAAATTGCAATATGGGCCTTAAGGTTACTAGCAAACAACTGAAATTGTGATTTTTTGTTAATTCATCCATTATGCACTTCAATTTTTTCTGCAAGTAGTGTCCGCCTCTTCGAGTAAAGCAGCTTATGGAGCAGAATTGTGCTATATGGCACAGGCAACCTTTAAGAATGTTTGAAAATGTTCGCTGAAACACCCGGTATTATGGGCTTCACAAAGACGATCACCTGATGCTTGTTGTCACTCCTTTCCCGCCTCTTATGTCGATCCTTGGCGTCTTTTGTTCTCACGTTCCTTAGTGGCAACCGTGTTGTCGCTGCTTCAGTGATCTTCCTTCTCCCTTCTTCTTTATCACCCCTTTCCCCTTCCTGAAGGGGCTGAGCCGCCCACCCCAAATAGCCGCAAAACCAGTGCCTCTTGCTCTACACTATCTCCCTGTTTCTTCATCAGTGAAACTTGTGTTAAGGCAGGCAAATGTGGGAGATATATTTGTTTATTTTCAGTGTTCAATAAGAAAGAAACGAACAATGCGAAAGTATAAGCCCATGCATATGCTTACCGAACTATATGCAGGATGTCCCAACTATCACGCACCAAGATTTATAAATATGCAAATAGAATAACTAGAACTGGATAGAACCAAGGTAATGTTGTTTGCCTTCGCTTGCAGATACTCAGATTCTTTCTTGCTTTCCGCCTAATTACATAACTACTCTTAATTAATTATTCAGCTTCTAAAACATTATAATTACATGAAAAGTGTCGATGAGAAAATTGTAGAGCAACATGAAAAACTCCCGATACGGCGTTTTGTTGCTGAGTACGCGCTACATAAAAGTGTTTTTGCAAGCGTGAAAAAAGCCCGCGAATGCACGCGAAGTGCCTCGAGCGGCCAGTCGCGCAGAAGTTTAATACAAGCAATACCTAGGTTCAATAACACAAGCAATATCCATGTTATTTAAATCTGTGCAGCTTCTTAATTGCGATAGCAATTATATGGACACTCCAGGCGCATTTCTGCCGTCGCCGTGAGGTTCCGTATAAAATCCAAGGGTGATATTATCGTCGCCCAGCGCCGTATACTGTATATGTGAGCGAAAGCTTGCGATGGTGAGCCGGCGATCGTGGCTCAATCTCCCACACGAATGGGCTGGGGCGCGTTCTACGCCGCACGGACCCGCCCGGGCGTCTATACTTTGAAAGCCGTGTGTGGCGGGGGCAAAATCCACCCTGCATTGTGTTTTCGCGGCTTAGTTAGCGTTGCCGCGAGCGGCGGCACGAAGGTCAATTCGTTCGCTGCTGCAGCCGCGCTTACTCACTGCAACGTTTCTACAGCGAGTTTGAGCGATCATCGAGTGAGGTGCGTTCATGTTTGCTCGTGCGTGCATGACGCTGTGCTTGTTAATTTAGTTAGTAGGCGTATGTTTACAAGTTTATGCGGCCGATAAAAATTTTATCATTACTTCCTACTGCTATCATTACACTAATTTGCTATGGCAATCGATGCTTCGCCTTTCGGCCGAAACCGCGACTTTTTTCCTCTGTGAACGGATGGATTCACGAAGACTAATTGATTTTTTTTCTCGAAACGCGCTTCCCCCTTCATGATATCTCCTTGTGTCTTGAAGGACACAGCAAATAATCTTAGGCACCACAGTAATGAGTACCAGTCTGAAAATGGAAGGCGTAGACGCCATGCAGTCTAATCCTGTATAAAACTCGCACCGTGCTAATTAACTGAAAGCACAAATCTCTTTTCTCCCTACCAAATTCAGTGTTTGAAGCATCTTGGCGAATCCTAAAATATTCCTTAATCTCCTTAACGTCAGCCACTTTTTTCTAATGGGAACGCGAAAGGCAGAGAGGTAATCTTCCATTGCTTGAAAAAATATAAATTCAGAAAGAAAAATATTCAGTACATTCTGATATAAAGCATTTACTGCGCGGAGTTATCGCATTGCAGTGTGCGAACTATTGAATTTTCATACCAGCTGCTGCATACTCTAAAAAAAAACACGAGCAGCATGCTCGAAGCTCTCCAGTACGTAGAGAAAGTTCTCTTTCTAATTATCATCATGCTTCCTATCATTATTATATTTCTGCAACCTGCGGGCATATTTTGCCCTTCATGTCAACGTGAGGTTTCATTAGCGACACGGACGATGCATTTTTTATCCTGTCGAAGACATGCCGATGCTGGGGAAACCTGTTCCTAATGGGTGCAGCTAAATAAGATATGTAAAGCAAAAATTCTTGAACGCACATTAGTTTGTGCATAATTCCACAGTCGGGTTCCGCTTTTAATTATGTAAGATTATTGGGCTCACCAACATTTTGAATCTAACTAATTTGTAAAAGTGTCAATGAGAAAATTGTAGAGCAACATGAAAAACTCCCAACACAGCTTTGTGTTGCTCAATACGTGTTACCTAAAGGTGTTTTTCTGAGCGTGAAAGATGCCCGCGAATACACGCGAAGTGCCCCGAATGGTCGGTCGCGTGGCAATTTTGCGTGTATTCGCGGGCTTCTTTCAAGCTCGGAAATACAGTTTTATGTAGCACGCATTACGAGCAACACAAAGCTGTATCGGGAGTTTTTCATGTTGCTCTACAATTTTCTCATGGACACTTTTCATCGAACTATAATAATTGAGAAGTTGAATAATTATTCACGACTAATTATCTAATTAACCGGAATGCAAAAAATAATCGGAGTATCTTCAAGCAACCGCAAGCAACATTACGTTGGTTCGGTACTGGTATGCGGCATTTGAATATTTTTAAAGTTCAGCCCAAGTTACGTGAAACACCCTGTATATGATTTAGACAGCACCTTCATCAAGTTTAAATTGCTGGCAAGGAAAGTGGACGAAGAGAACATTCCGAAATGAAGTGTGCGGCAATGCATAAAAACTTCGGAGAGAGCCGATATCAGGATGAAAAAAAAAAAGGTCAGTATAGTTGAGCGCCTCTATTTCATCCGGTAAGCCAAACCAGGTGGGTCAAGCTCGAATCGTTTGTCGGGGAGAAAAATAGCCCCGCGGGTATATGCGGCTCTGATGCCAGCACCCCAAACGTTCTGAAAAATGAACATTTACGCAGATGGCCCTACTTACAAGCATGGCTTTTAAAAGAAGGTAATGCAGAGAAGCAATAGGTGAAACTTTTTATTGTACGTACGTTAGAAGCGCTGGCAGTGGTTCATTGGGAATCTGGCAGGGCAGTGTTCTATTTTCTGCTATACGACGTTAAAAATTCGAGCAAGGCAGGCTACTTTTACACATCGCGTGAGCATGTGCAATCATAGGCGACCACATCTTATGGTATTGAGATGTTTCACCTTTCAGCCGATAACAAAACGAAATTTACATTGCGGCGGCCCTTGGGAAGCCTATAAAGCTCTGTCCAGTTTGTGACTTTAAAGCCATCGTAAGTTTGCGTTTGTACTCTGAGCTCACAAAAGCTGCAGTATCGCCTTTCAAGGCAGTCTGTAAATAAATAAAGTGCGAAGATGGTATCATAAAGTCGAGGTTTTGAATTTCTGGCTTTAACCGAAGAACACGGTAAAGCCTGCGCTTTATAGTTTCGCAATCAATTCAAAACGGAAAAGCACATTCTTTGCGATGTTTCGCGGCCACCAATAATATGACTTGGTCAAGTGCTTTTCAACACTACCAGTGCAGTGTCCAAGCATCTAAAGATAGTGAGGCAAATAGATAGGCCAATTTACGTCAGCGACATCAAACAGTATCGCTCATAAATCATGGCTTACATTTAATTGCCCCGGAAGCTGTGATATTCAACGAGATAAATAAACAATGCTTAAACTGCTCTCTGCAGTTAAACCGATAGCTCCGAGTTGCTTATAACACCACCACTGACAGCGCAGTTTAGTGCCGATATATAATACGTAGGTTTCAAAAAAAGTTACCTTATTTGCTTACTAATAAACAGAAGCTCCTTTCTTTCGATTGCAGACAATGTCAATGAAGTCAATTAACGAGGTAGTTACAGTGTCCTAGTGCACCAACCCAATGTGCTTTTTGAAGATTCCTTACCTTGCTACAACTCTTAGTAGACTGTACATTCAAGTTTTTTCAAATAAAAGTATCTCTCTCTCCTTCTCTTGGTGGACAACCAAGCCTATGGCGGCAGCTATATTCCCTTCTGGTGTCAGCCGCCGCCGCCGCTGGTCACTGTAACCGCTATCGTCGGAAATACGAAAAAAAGCAGTGGTCCCTGCCCGGATCGAACCCAGGCCCGCTGCGCGAGAGTCGGATACTTTACCACTGAGCCACGCAAGCGCTTGCTATCACGCAGCGGAAAAAATGCCCTATAAACGCGCCTTAGGCAGCCGCGCAAGCGCAGACGACGAGATGCGATTCAGACGAGGCGCGCAATCAACGCGATCCCGATCCTCCACCAACATGGTGGCGCCATCTGCTTAAGGCGCCTGCAAATGCAGCGTGCGCCGGCGCAGACGACGAGATGCGAGATGTGCGCCACGAAGGGATGTGAGATGTGCGGCACGTATTCTGGATACCTCTTCGGTACACGTTATGGCGTCTCCTCGCAAGGTACTAACCGCTGCTGAACAAGCAAACCGTAGAGCTACGTGCGCGGTTACAACCAGGCATCATCGGCTCAGCAGACTGCTGTGCGGAGAGCATTACAAGCCGCAGCTCGCCATCGACGCTAGGCTGACAGCTCAGATCGTTCTCGTCAAAATGAGCCGAAGAGACTTTGCCGCTAAGACCCTGTTGTACGTGGTGAAGAAATTAGAGTTACTTTTGAGCCGCTCAACCAGCTCACGCTGTGCCTGTGGTGCGTGAAAAGATTCACTAAACACGTTTTAGCTATTCACCTTAGGTGAGATGTTCCCATTACAAAATCGATGCGGAACAGTAGTGAAGACATGTCTGCTCATCAAATATCCCTTGAATAGCACGATTTCAGAAATGTCCACTCCGAAAATTTTGAAAAGTATGCTTACAGTTAACACTATCTTGAACTACTTGACGCACGATATTGGTAAACTGCAAACTAGACCGTTCATGTATGTTATCACACTTTAAGGCCGGATATCACAAAAGTGGTGCTGTATGTATACATTGTTACACAAGAGGTGTTTGAGGTCGAGCCAGATGATCCTGGTTGATAAGAGCGTTTTGAGCGCGGTCCCGAGGCAGCTTGGCTCACGTCGTTCTCCTCTTCCTCTCATGTGGTTGTCTGCGCGGCAACCGTGGTCCATGGCAAGAGCTCGGGACATTTCCCCGCTGGCAGACGAAGCCCGCCGGGCGAGTCAGTCGTCTCGTGGATTGTAACGCCTCAGACGCGCGACGTGTGTGACTTCAGCCTTGGCCGAGCGTCGTCCACTGCTCGTGAGACGAGACGCGCAATGCGATAGTTCACTTCGCTGAGGCGCTCCAGAATAACGTACGGGCCGACGTAGTGGGCGACAAACTTCTGGCACAAGCCACGCTTCCGCAACGGCGTCCAGAGCCACACAAGGTCACCAGGATTGAAGTAAACGTGGCGGTGACGCCCGTCAGAGCGTATCTTGGACCGGTCCTGCGATGCCAGGGTGCGTAGCCTAGCGAGGCGTCGCGCTTCTTCTGCTCGACAGAGGATCTCATCAATTGACTCGTTGTCATGAGCGAAGTAGGACAATATGGTGTCGAGGGTGTATGTAGCGCGGCGGACGAGCATAAAGAAGGAAAAATGGTGAGTAGCCAGCATTCTCGTGTCTCGCGGTATTGAAGGCATAGGTAATGAAAGGCAAGATACTGTCCCAATTCTTGTGTGCCGAATCGGCGTACATGGACAGCATGTTGCAAGCGTTCTGTTTGTGCGCTCGACCAGACGATTAGTTTGTGGATGGTAGGGCATAGAATGGCGGAAGCTACATGAACACAGACGAAGAGTTTCTTCAACTACGTCCGCGGTAAATTGTCGCCCACGTTCGCTGATTACTATGCGAGGAGGCTCATGTCGGAGTATAACGTGGACCAGCGAGAAGATAGAAACTTCTAGCTGTGGCCGATGGCAACGCGTCGGTCTCATAATAGCAGGTAAGGTGATCTACGCAAACGATAACCTAACGATTGCCATTGAAGGATCGCGGGAAAGGGCCCAGAAGATCTATGCCAACTTGCTCAAAGGGAACGCTAGAAGGGGGAACTGGTTGAAGCAGGCCGTGTGGCGCTTGTGGAGGACGCTTGTAGCGCTGGCATTCAGAGCAGCAGATTCCGCATCTTAGGCCAATAAAAATGTTCTTGAGCCCGGAAGAGCGTACGTGTGGAACCAAGATGACCGGAAGTTGGGTCATCGTGTATGGCGTATAATACTTAGCTGCGAAGGTTCTTGGGGACAACTAAAAGGTAGCGTGCACCGGTGGTCGAGTAGCTCTTCTTATACAGCGCGCCACCATCGCGTAGACGAAAGCGACTGCCTGCGGGTGACTCCTCTGCCGCCGCGAAAAGCGGTTGTAAACTCTCGTCCTTGTGCTGCTCGGATATGACGGTACCCATATCCGGAAATACAGGGGCCACAAAAGCGATGTATTCATCAAAGCTGTCCGCATCGCATTCAGTTGTTGGAAGTGGCATCTGAGAGAGACAATCAGCGTCAGCATGTCGCTGGCCTCTTTTATTGCGATAGCAATTATATGGACACTCCAAAGCAGATTTCCGCCGTCGGCGTCGCCGTCGCCGTGAGGTTCCGTATGACGTCAATGGAGATGAAATCGTCGCCGCGCGTTGCCGAACGCTGTATGTGCGAGTGAAAGGGCGCGAGGGACGCGCGCTTTCACGGGGAGTGAACACACGGCGGAGAACAAACGCGCGTTCTGTGCCCTGCTCCCTTCAGGGCTGCAGAAGTAGGCGTCTCTTTCCTCCTTTACAATCACCATATATGTAGAGCAAACGCGCCTTCTTCTGACGCACGAAAGGCCGTGGGGGGGAGGGGGAGGGAAGGGAGGCGACGTTTAGCTGCGGCACCAAGTGCCTATTTATATCAGAGGCTCCGGCAACAGTCACCAACGCCGCACGCATTTTGTGCGAACGCGGGCAAAACGCCGACGGCGTCGACAACAGTTCTGCGTGCTGCCGGTGCTGCTGCATGTCCAAGTTTATACAGCTGATAAAGCTACTATCATTACTCCGTATAGCTCTCAACAAATTTGCTATCGCAATTGATGCTTCGCCTTTCAGGTGAAACTGCGAGAACTTTTTTTAGCAAATAACGAAATCGTATTCCTGTAGGCGGAGGACCCAGCGGGCTAGTCTTCCTGAGGGATCCCGCAGATTCACAAGCCAGCATAGCGAATGATGATCCGTTATCACAGTGAATGGGTGCCCGTAGAGATACGAACGAAACCGTTGCACTGCGAAGATGACCGCCAGACACTCTTGTTCGGCCACTGTGTAGTTGCGCTCTGAGCGGCTCAAGGACCGGCTAGCGTGCGAAATCACGTGCGCACTGTCTCCAATACGCTGAACTAGCACAGAACCGATGCCTACGCCACTGGCATCGGTGTGAATTTCAGTTGGTGATGAAGGATCAAAGTGGCGAAGAATTAGTTGGGATGTCAACAGTAACTTTAGCTGGCGAAACGATGAGTCGCAAACTGTGGTCCACTCAAAGGGAACGCCTTTTTGGAGAAGGCGTGTAAGGGGATAAGCCACGTCAGCAAACCGGGGAATGAATCGGCGAAACTAGGAGCACAAGCCCAAGAAACTTCGTAACTGCTTGACAGAGTTGGGTACCTTAAATGCTTCTATGGCCGCAGTCTTTTGTGGATCTGGTCAGATGCGTTCTTTAGCGACGAGATGTCCTAGCATAACAGTTTGTCGTTCCCCAAAACAGCATTTTTTTTAATTGAGCACAAGACCCGCTTTCTCCAAGCAGTTCAAGACCAAGTCCAAACGTTTGTTGTGCTCACTAAACGTTCGCCCGAAGATCACAACGTCGTCTAAGTAGCACATGCAAACTTCCCATTTCAAGCCGCGTGTGTCCATGAACCTTTCAAACTTTGCGGGTGCGTTACACAACCCGAAAGGCCTCACGTTCAACTCAAATAGTCCGTCGGGCGTAACAAATGCTGTCTTTCCTCTGTCGTCCTTGTGCATAGGAATTTGCCAGTAACCTGACCGTAAATCAATAGAGGAAAAGCAAGATGCCGCAAAAAGGCAGTCGATGGCTTTGTCAATTCGTGGGAGCGGATATACATCTTTCTTAGTAATTGCGTTTAGGCGACGATAGTCAACGCAGAACCACCACGTACCATCTTTCTTCTTCACCAATATCACGGGGGCTGCCCAAGGACTAGATGATTCTCGATTGACGCCTTTACATAGCATTTCTTGGACTTGATCGCTGATTATCTTGCGCTCTGGTGGGGACACACGATAGGGTTTTTGTTCGATTGGCTGGGCGGCTTCTGTGTTGATGCGGTGACGAGTTCTGGAAGCAGGAATCGATGGCGGGCCATCGTGCTGCGCAAAGTCGAATACCGAGGTGTGTTTCGTAAGTAGGGCCATTACCACTCGACGCTCGTGATCACTGAGTGATTTATCAATCATGGAAAGTATCTTCGAGCTCCAGGGGCTCGAGACACTGGTTGCTCCTCTATCGGATACCTCTGTAAGTACTGACACCGATGTAGGCGTGTCTTCCTGAAACGTGGCACTCTTTAGGCCTTGAGGTAGCACTGCCGCTTCAGTGGAACAGTTTAGCGCCCACAGCCCCGCACGCCCATTGGTCACTGAGACCACGCAGTGCGGAACTAACACGTTTTTCTTTAGGCAGTTCCGATGTACAGGTTCCACTGCAGCATCGAACGAGATAGGAGTCGGAGATGAACAGGCGACGGCAACATGCATCGCGGATAAGGCGGTCACAATTGTATCATCAGACACGCAAAACACTCTCCGGGGAAGCTGCACCTTCAAAGAGCACAGGCGAAGCACTGGTGTCGACACTCTGTTCTCCCGTCCGCCAGTCAACATTGGCACCACACAATTGCAAAAAGTCAATCCCCAGAATCTCATCATGCCAGGAGCGAGGAAGAACAGTAAACTCTGCATTAAAAACTCTCCTACCCAAAGACACATCCACATTACACACACCAACTGGGTATAAAGTTTCACCACTGACTCCACGGAAACTTGTGCACTGTTCCCAACGAAACATAACCTTGTGTCCCAGAAGGCCTTTAAACCCCACACTCATGACCGGGACAGTTGCTCCAGTGTTGACTAAAGCCATTGTAGAGACCCCATCAATCAGTACATGAACCTTATTCTTAAGCATGAAAATAGTTGAAAGCAGTTGAGTCGGCAGCGCACATTTCCCAGCGACCTCACCGCCATCGACCGCGCTGGCTAGTTTCCCGGCGGGGACGACACGAAAGGGCGCCGAGGCGACGGTGACGTGAATAGCGGCCGAGGGGATGGTGATCGGGAGGCTCGGAAGGCTGGTGGTGGCGTCAGACTACGGTCGGAGGCAGGGGAGCGATAGCGGTTGCGGGTTCTTGCTTCTCCAACGTAGGTCTCTTGGGCGGTGCGTCGGTTCTCTCCGAAGTGGCTTCCTGAAGTGGAGTCTCCTGGCCACTGAGTGTGCAGTGTACGACCGCTAGACCGCATAGTCGGCGCTGATGGTCCGTAGTTCGATGCTCGGCGTTGGCTACAGTACCTAGCTATGTGGCAGGCATGCCGCAGAAGTAACACACCGGCAACGGGCGAACTTCAGGTTGTGGATTGAAGTATTCTGCTGAAGACATCGGTTGAGGGTAACGAGGCTCTTCCCCTTGAAAGTCGTAGGTAGCGGCAAGTCTTCGTGGACTAAAGTTGCGTGGGCGTGGATCAAAACGTTGAGGGGGCGAATCATTACGTGGTGGTTCGGTCGTGTCGTAATGCGGTTCGTCTCTGGAGCCGTTAAGATTCGCGACGTTCACCGAGTGGTTCGAAGTAGCCGAAGGGGGTTCCCAAAGAGTGTCTCGGAAAACGGAGGAGCTGCAACGTGGCGCCCCATAACGCGCCTGTTCGTCATGCCGCTGAAGCTCCTCGCGGACTATCTTGAGGATGGCGGACGAAAGCTCTGGGTGCAGAGGACTCGTCTCAACACTTGCTACGGTCGTGACGTTGGCCAGCCGTCCAAACTTTGGTGTAATTCGGGGAGTCTTCAGCGCCTCGAACGTACGGCAGTGCCGTATCAGTTCTGATACGGTGCGCAAGTTATCTTTTCCAATGAGGAAGTTGTACACGTCTTCCGCTATTCCTTTTAAGACATGCCCCACTTTATCTTCTTCTGTCATTTGAGGGTTGACGGTTCGGCACAGCTTTAAAATTTCTTCAATATAGGTAGTGCACGTCACGCCAGGTACTTGAGCTCTCTGGGCTAATGTGAATTCCGCACGTTTCCACTTTGCATCCGAGTCACCAAAACACTTCTTTATCTCTTCAACGAAGCGTGTCCACGTAGTTAGCATATCCGCGTGGTTGTCATACCATACCAACGCCGTGCCGGCAAGAAGAAAACAACGTTCCTAAGCTGACTGGCAGCGTTCCCGTTATTGTATTGGCTTACCCTTTCGTAATGGGTTAGCCCCTCAACCACATCTTCCTCTGCCTTCACCGAGAACGTGCGTGGCTCCCGGTAGTGCTGGATAGGGACTGGGCTCGCCAAGGCACTGCTGGTGAGGGTGTTTTGCTCGGTGGCCATGATTGAGCGCGACGGCGAAAGTCCGGCGAGGCGACGGCTTCGGCGTAGTTCTTGTGCTGATGGCTCCGTTGTAGGTCGTGGGAGTTACCCAGCACAGGTCCACCAAATGTTACACACGAGGTGTTTGAGGTCGAGCCAGATGAATCTGGTGGATAAGAGCGTTTTGAGCGCTGTCCCGAGGCAGCTTGGCTTACGTCGTTCTCCTCTTCCTCCCATGTGGTTGTCTGCGCGGCAGCCGTGGTCCATGGCAATTGAGAGCTCGTGACAATATATATATATATATATATATATATATATATATACATATATATATGCATACAAGATGAAGGGTTTCCTGACTCCGACGAAGGCCGGTCCTCCGGCCGAAACGTCAGTCAGTAAATATGCCATAAAGGTTCGTCTTTTTTTTTCCTTTTTTGAATATATATATATATATATATATATATATATATATATATATATATATATATATATATATATATATATGTGTGTGTGTGTGTGTGTGTGTGTGTGTGTGTGTGTGTGTGTGTGTGTGTGTGTGTGAACGGGAAAAAAGGGAACCGAGGGGCCCGATTTTTGTTAATCCTATATAGCATAGCAACCCAACAAACAGAGACACCAAGGACAACATAGCGAAAATTGTACTTCCTAATTGAAGTGAAAAAAATGATAGATTAATGAAAATGAAAGTGGATCAAAAAGCAACTTGCTGCAGATGGGGAACGATAACACGTCTTCCAATTACGCCTGCGATGGATGGATGGATGAATAACTTTATTAGTGTCCTTTAGGGCGCGTGCTAGCGCGCAGCGGGCCGCTCCCACGTCGGGACAGAAAGGCCGAGCCTCTCCGCCGCGTAGCGGGCCCGTTGGACAGCCCATAACTGTTCTTCGAGGTTGGGGCTGCGTAGAACCGCATCCCAACGTGAAGAACTGTTGCTTTCATCGCCGCGTAACGCGGGACACCGCCAGAGCATGTGAGGTAAGCTCGCTAAGTCATTGCATAGTGCACATGTGTTTGTTGTCTGAATTTCGGGGTACATTTTGTGAAGAAGTAGGGGGTTTGGGTATGCCCCCGTCTGTAGAAGCCTTAGTGTTAAAGCCTGAGGTCTATTGAGTTTACAATGCGGGAGGGGGTAGATCCTACGAGCCAAGTAAAAATGCTTAGTAATTTCGTTGTACGAGAGAGGAGAGTCCCGATAGTCAGTACCCCCAACGTCATGCTGCCCGGTGGTACTCGTAGCTACGCGGTTGATAATTCCTCGCGCAGCATTGTGTGCCGACTCATTGAGGTTGGGCGGGGCACCCTCGATCTGTCCCATGTGGGCTGGAAACCAGATCACTGTGTGTGGCTTGATCTGCTTGCTTCCTAGTATCCCTAGGGCCAGCTCGGATATGGTTCCTTTGGCAAATGCCCGAACGGCTGATCTCGAGTCGCTGTAGATTGATGTCCTCTTGTCGTCCAATAAGGCCATCGCTATTGCAGCCTGCTCTGCGGTCTCAGAGGACGTCGTCCGAATCGAGATTGCGTTCGTTACTTTACTTTCATGGTCTACGCTAACCGCAGCGAAGGCCTGTCCGTCGGCGTAGCGAGCTGCGTCTACAAAACTGTTCTCCGAAGCCCGTTCCCGAGCCTTTTCCCGGAGGGCCTTCGCGCGCGCCCGACGTCTTCCCACGTTGTGTTCCGGATGGACGTTTCGTGGGATCGGGGCGACAGTGATGCGGTCCCGCTGCTCTCGAGGGATGCTGCAGAACTTTGTTTTGACTACTGTGGGGGGAACGCCCAGCTCCTGCAGGATGTGTCTTCCAGCTTGTGTGGTAGATAGCCTGACGAACTGGGCCCTCTCCTGCGCTTCCGCCAATTCCTCGAGCGTGTTATGCATGCCGAGTTGAAGTAAGCTTTCCGTGTGTGTGTATATGGGGAGGCCGAGGGCTCTCTTGATTGCCTTCCTGATTAATGCGTTCAGCTTATCCCGCTCCGATCTTTGCCAGTTGTGCATGGCCGCGACGTAAGTGAAATGACACATTACGAACGCATGCACCAATCTCACGAGGTTGTCTTCTCCGAGGCCTTGCTGCCGGTTGGCCACTCTTCTTATTAATCTGATGGCATTGTCCGTCTTCTTAGTGAGAAGCAGCACTGTCTGGTTGTTAGAGCCACTCGACTCGACCATCATGCCGAGAATCCGGATGGCATCCACCCTCGGAATATAGCCTCCGTCGTTTGTCCGTAGTTTGATGTCGCATTCGGCGAGTGGCTTCCATCCCTTTGGTTTGGGGCCTCTGCGCTTGGGTCGATATAGTAGCAGTTCCGACTTGCGAGGTGAGCACCGAAGGCCCGTGGACTCGAGGTATCTCTCGGTAGCATCAATCGCCTCTTGCAGGGCCGTCTCTACCTGTCCATCACTACCTCCCGTACACCAGATGGTAACGTCGTCTGCGTATATGGTATGACTGATACCGTCGATAGCAGAGAGTTTCCTGGATAGACCAATCATGGCGAGGTTAAAGAGGGTTGGGGATATGACTGCCCCTTGTGGCGTCCCCTTAGACCCCAGCTTGATCATGTCTGAAGTCAGGTCCCCGATCTTTAGGGTGGCTTCTCTGTCTGACAGAAAAGATTTCGTGTAGGAATGGAAGTGCTTCCCCAGGTTAAGGCTCGAGATTGTGTCTAAAACGAACGAGTGAAGAATGTTGTCAAAGGCCTTTTCCAGATCTAGACCTAGTATGGCTCTCGTGTCCCGCGTATTAGAGTCAATAATGTGATGCTTGATGAGCTTCATCGCGTCCTGCGTCGATAGTCCAGCCCTGAAGCCGATCATGTTGTATGGGTAAATGTCGTGCTCCTCCAGGTAGCGAGAAAGCCTGTTTAGGATTGCGTGTTCAGCAACCTTCCCCACGCACGATGTGAGCGAAATTGGGCGGAGGTTATCGAGGCTGGGCGGCTTGCCTGGCTTGGGGATGAGAATGGTGTTGGCCGATTTCCACATTTCCGGAACTATACCACTGCTCCATGCTTGGTTAATGATGTCCTTTAGGAATTCGATGGACTTGTCGTCCAGGTTCCGTAGAGCTTTGTTCGTGATCTTGTCCGGACCCGGAGCCGATCTGCCGTTGAGGGCGTGGAGCGCCTGCCTGATCTCCTCAATCCCGAATTCTGCGTCAAGTTCAGGGTTCCCGGAGCCGTCGTAGTCAGGTGAAGGTGGTGTAGGGCCCGATGCGACAGACAGGTATTTCTTCACGAGTCTGGATAAAATTTCCTCGCTCGAATATTCCCGCTTGGCTGCGTGTAGGGTGCGCGCCAGTGTGTTGTGTTGGTTGGTTTTAGTGTTCGTCTCGTCGAGGAGATGCTTTAGGAGGTTCCAGGTTCCCCCGTTACGCATCTGCCCGTCGATCGAGTTGCACACCTCATCCCATTGCTGTTTAGAGAGGGCTCTGCAGTGTTCCTCTATAGTTCTGTTGATTTCTGCGATCTTTTTTCTGAGCCTGCGGTTGAGCCTTTGTCCCTTCCACCTGGCGAGGAGGGACTGCTTGGCCTCCAACAGGTGAGCCAGACGACTGTCCATCTTTTCCACCGGGAGGTCGGTATAGACCTCTTTTGTGGTAGCTTTAATGTCGTCTCTAACCTGTGCCACCCATTGTTCGAGGCTAGGCTTGCCCTCACTCTCCGTTCGCTCTTCCCTAATCTTGCGAAACTTGTCCCAGTCTGTGTACTGGAACATGCGCTGTCTCTTCTGCTCGACCTGGAGGTGTATGGCCAAGATATAATGGTCGCTACCAAAGTCTACCCCGAGGTTCGTCCACTTAACCGCTGCGATACTCCTGACAAAGGTGAGATCCGGTGTCGTGTCACGGCTCGACGAGGTCCCGCATCTGGTGGGGAATGCCGGGTCCGTGACTAGCATCAAGTTTAGGTTTAGAGCCTCACGCCAGAGGTCCTCGCCCTTGTTAGTGTTGTATGGGTAGCCCCAGGTGTGGTAGGGGGCGTTGAAGTCACCAGCTACGATCAAAGGGGAGTCTCGCGCTAGTTGGACGCCTGCGATGGTCTTACCAATTGAGCCACGCGGCCGAGTTTTCCCATCCACTTTCTGTAGTATTTATGTTTGTACTACTGGAACTAACCCTGGTAGTCTTAGCCAATGCGACCACTCATAAACCTTGGCGGCGGATATATATATATATATATATATATATATATATATATATACAATTTATGCCAAGGAAACTTCACTGTACAACTGCCCGGCTTCACTTTCACAATTGCAGCCATTAACTTGCAGTGATTATTTAAAAAGTTATCTCGAGATTATTTTGCATTAGTTGGCTGCACATAGTGATTTGTCGCAGAATTCACGTCGGCCTATTCGAAATATACCTCAAAAGGCAGAAGAGCGATATCTCACATATCAAAATTTTTAACCAGTTTGTCAATAAAAAAATGTAAACAAGAAAATAAAGAAAACACATGGTGTATGGTTTAATGGCAGGATCTAGCTTAAGGGCAAAAGTGACAGCCGCAAAATATTGAACTTCCTCGTTGATCAGACAAGTTAGGAGACCGCAAGTTCAACAGCCCAGCGAGTGCAAATCTTAGAAGTCACTGCACCTTTGGGGCACAAAAATGAATGACACGTGTGTTCTGACATTCATATTGGAAAGGAAATATCCTATGGTCAAAGAACGAGTAAATTTCACCCTCTTCTTGCAACCTTGCATTCACATATAGCGCCAGCGCGTCGCCATAAGCAAAAAAAAATCTCTATGCAGGTTTTTCCCTCCTTTTTGTGTCTGCTATTCCTAATCGCACGTACATTCTTTGTTGTACTTTCAGCGCTGCTGCGGAAGGTTTGTCACATATAAAGTATCTCTTCCGCGTCGTTCATTTGATGGATCATAGTGCAACTGTCAAAATGTTTCCGGAAAGGTGGTCGACACTGAATAGAAGCTGAGCTGTCACTCTGTTCCCTCTCTTGTCATGGTTCTTGACGAGCTGCCGACGAAGACAAAACATCACTTCATCTTCACGTGTCATCCTTGGTACGGATCTATAAAGTTCAGGAAATCGTTCTTATGTTTGGAGTTCACTGTTAAAGATAACCTAACTTTTTGTTACAACTGACGCCTCTCTATTTTGCCGACCTTGCACTCTATCGACGAGTTATAGGCTATATTTATCCTGGACCATAAGAATTCATTCTGAAAACGTATTTAGTTCTACATTATTGCTTTCGTGTTAGATGTGTTTATACATAGCACAAACAGCTAAAAAACTTCCATGTTCTTGCTCACATTCTACAAGCATTGTATATATATACACTTTTCGCCTTCCGGGAGTAACAAGACGCACATAATGAGTCCATGAGGGAAATTTAAAGGAAAGTTATGGGCAGTGTATATACGGGGTGGTAGAACTCAGTACCGTGTAGAATTTCATAGCCGTGGTCGTAGCCATAGTTTTTTTTTTCACGGACAAGAATAAAAATGATACCTTCAAAAGGCTCTAATAGAGACTGAGTGCTCAGATATTCTCAAGAAAACATTAAGCCAGTTCCACGCTTGTGAAATCTGATGAAACATTGGAGCCCTGCAAGCGTGGGTGTATAGCGTAGTGGGTATGACGCACGCCTTGGCACCGTGAGTACCCTGGTTCAAATCCTTCCTCGCCAAGAAAGTTTATATTGTTGTTTTTCTCTCTGTGTCTTTCTTTGTGTCTCTAGCTCTCATTTTCTCTTTCTCTCGCACATAGAAAGTTGTGTTACATTTTTCGGTAGAATGCAACCATATGGTTCCCATAAATGCAAATTCTGCAAGCGTGGGTGGTTATGACATTCGGACCGTTGGTACCCGGGCTCGAATCCCGCCTGGCAAAGAAAGTTCATTTTGTCTCATTTTTTTCTTTATTTATCTCGCTCTCTGTCTGTCTCTCTCTCTCTGCACCTTCTCTCCTCCTATGATCTGCTTTTCCTCTCTCGCAGCTCGGCGATGCTGCGCACGACGAGACCAACTTCGCGAGGCCTTAACAGCTTCGTTTTAAAGACATGAAGTCAACAGCCACTCAACCCAAGGAACGCATAGAGGAATGAACGGTCCTTTTAAACGTAGAACTTCTTTTGAGGTCTACTTAACTAAAAGCGTGGAGCCTGCAATATACTTGGAAACTACTGATGCTAGCGAGGTCTGCACTTCTATTACATCTCCCAAGTCTAATCATTGAAATGGTTTACACAACGCGAATGTCATTCCCATAAAAGCTGTAGCTGCAATCGTTACCATCTCTCCAGAACATATATGCAACTGTAAACTGGCAACTGATTTTTGCCGGTTAGTCGTTTCTCCGGGCGCTATGAAAATTACGAGAGTGCATTATACTTCGGTAGCGAGAAGACAATAACGACGTTAATAATTACCGCCCTAATGTGCTATGCGTCTCTTCTCCAAAGTAGCAAAATACGTTATTACCAAAATACATTTAACGTATTTCTTAAGCGCTGTGTAATTATTCATCGACAAGCAGTATGACTTTCTAAAAGAAAAAAAAGAAAACAGTTAATTTCGCGCTTATGCACGCCAAAGACTTGATTGCAAAGAACTTAGATGCGCGGCTTTCCACTGTAGCCATATTTGTTTATTGAAAGAAACAGTTTGATCCTATCAAGCGTGATATTTTACTCACTAAAATAGCAAGGTACAGCCGAAGGCCTCTACAACGAACGCCTCTACAGCGAAGTGACCTGTATAACGAAGCGTTGCTTATATGTCCCGGCCGAATTCCTATCTTTCATATGCATTGTCACCGCCGCTATACAACGAATATAACCAGAACAAGTCTGCCTCTATATTTAAAGAATTTAGGTGTCCCGACGGCTGATTTGTTGCTTTCCAAAGATGGCCAGGTAGCGGCACCGCCGCTGCCATCCGCAGACGCCACCAAGGTGAAATCTGCACTAGCGCTAACGGCACTTAGCTGTTAGCGCTAGCCCAGCGGCGCACTTGACTAGAGTGGCCATTTCAGAAGTAGTCTTGCTGCGCTTCCCGAGGAATCACCCACTTCGTACGCTGCCTGTTGTAACGCATCAACGGATGCGCCCGGCCCCCGAATACGTCGCACATGACGAAGAGGTTATGATGTAATCGTAACTGATCAACGCCTTTTCAAAGCCAACTAAGCCGGAAACGACGCGAATTCCAACGGTGGCAGCAGCGCTGAAGATCCCCTCAACGAGCCGTCAGGGAGGCGATAGCGGCATTCGAGGATCTGCAGCTTTGCTTTGCGTGGTGCAGCGTGTTGTGAACTTCGGTGCAATAAAAATTTAAGGAGGGTAAAAAAAATTCAAACTACTTGCAAAAAAGACGAATTTTTTTCCTTTACCGGGCCAATGATTCTCGTGATCATATGAAGCAAGACCATGTGACAAACTTTTGTCAGCAAGGCCAATTTTACTAGGAAACATTTTTTGTACACTTTCACAAAGGTGGGTCTCACTTAACACAAGTGCGCGTATGCTCACAACATCACGTACAAACGATTCTAATGATCACATAAGGCAAAACCATGAAAAAAAAATATTCGCCAGAAAGGTGCAGTTTACCAAGAAAAATATATTGCATTGTAAGAAAGACGAGCTTCACTGCAGACATGTTTGTTATTGCTTCAAATTCGCTCTACAACAGCGCCTTGCGCCATGTGATGCTACTTACAACGAACACAAAATAAATGCGCACCATCCGGAAGAAGCGCAGAGCGACACAGGAGCTGAAATCATCTTCAGGCCTGCACGTAAGAAAACAATGAAAAAAAAGAGGAAAAAAAAAACGCTGGACGAGCTAGTCTCGTCTTTGGACTTTTTGTAGGACGGCGCTTGACGAGCGGAGCTCATCTTCCCTCCTTAAAGGACGGCACATTCTTTCAGACAAACCATGCTGAAAAAAAAAGTAACAGCATATTTCCCTACATCTCCGAAATTCGCTCATGTTAAATACAGGTTTTCTATTGTTGAATGTGCTTATCCTGCTCTATTGTGAGCGGTACGGTGCGCGACCTCTACAATGAAGGATTTTGAAGGTTTCGAGCCCTTACTTTTCAAGGCGTTCGAGTGTATGGGGCTAAGCAGCTTATAGACATTTACTTGAGCAATCGCTGCCAGTGTCCTGATGTAAACAGAATTCGTTCGCAAATAGGCGCCATAGAATACGACGTACCGTGAGATTCGATTCTGACATCCGTCTTAGTTTTGGTTTACATAAGTGACCTCATTAACGTTCATTTACATAGCAAGTCATTCAATGTACAGACGACACAAACATGATTTTCGCTTGAGAAAACGGTTATAGCCTGGCTTGCGCCACTATCTGTATGTATAAATGCAAACAAACGGCAGTTGAACGTTTGTAAAACGAAGTATCATGTTTTTCTCGTAAGGAACAATAACGTTATATGTGCTTCAACCTGCAATATGAAGACATCGCTCTAGAGCACATTTCATCGCAGAAGATTCTCGGAACACTGAAGGTGTCGCTCCAGCCGGAGGTGCACGTCAAAGCTGCTGTCACTCACTGCTTTCTGTCGACTTCAGGAAGTGCACTAACGCACGTATCGCTTTCTGCACTTGTGCAGCATGTGACCACGATTCAAATTCATTTGCCACCGTGAAGTATCTTCATAGTGGGGTTATTTACAATTATTTTACTAGTTTACACTGCGGCATATATAGCTACACAATGTTTAGATATTTACCTCGCTCAAATTGAACACCGGAGTGTGTGCCTTAGGAGTGTATATTTGTGCGTGATGCGCACCGCGAGCGCCCCTCCTGAAGTAGCATGACACTCCTGTGGTTAGGCTTAGCTCTCCTGTTATTACAAATATTTATCTTACTCGGTACCTGATACCGACACTATGTGAGAGATGTAGCGCATATATAAAAACACGACAGCGCAAACGCAGTTCTGAATTGTTCATCCGGAACTTCGGTACTTCTTTCTTCTCTATCATCTACCATACCCCTGTTTCCTGAATTGCAGGCCCGTCAAGCGGCTATATTCCCTGTTATCCTTGCTGTGTATCCTTTAGCTTCATCTCTCTTGCGCTCACTTTTATTTTGTTCCAGAATTATAGGTCTCATGGGAAGAGACCAATGGATTTCAATGGATGAGACCAAAGCCGATCAATGTTTTCGTGGAACTTGGGTGTCGTTGACCACAAAACATGTGACACGTGGGAGGAAAACGCGCGACCATAAATACAAAAACCAATGTCAAATTTCAGGTTGAATTATTTTTTCCTGTTGTGATACAGTTCCAGTGGAGTGAAATAAATTCTCCATGAGCGCACCACCATTGCCTGAGCGCCTTTTAATTTTTAACATATTTCGCGCGAGGCGGAGGTATCCCTATTTATGATTACATCATCATCCATGCGTAGAGGAGCGAGAACAACGCGGTAGAGTGACGTAAGCGCTTTCCTGTTGGCGTGCGGCCAGCTCCATGGACCGTTACCTGGCTTTGACTACACGCGAAAGCACAACACCCTGCAGCACGCGGCCGTGGTTTTGTGCGATCGCTAGCTGGTCTGTTTACGGCGCCTTTATGTCTCCAACAATTTGCTTGGACCACGACGTTCCTTGAAACAGGTTCAAAACAAAGTATTTGCCAGCAACTTTCAAAACAACATTCTCATTTTTGTTGCTCTCTGTTGCGAAGCAATGCTGCGAATATCTTCTCTTGTTTAGTACTTCCTGCAATTCCTGCATGCGAATTCCTCCCGCCATATTTCAAGGGAAACTAAAAAACATTTATAAATTGATCTGTGTTAGTAAAACACCGCTTCTGCAATGCCAAAAAAGCCACTCCCACCGTGATATGAGGTTCGATATCCTAGAAAAGACGAAGCACGAAAGACTGATCTCGACAGCATTTTGAAGTTCCCGACACAGTAGGTTGCGACGTCCGGATTTATACGAGGTGTGCTCGGGCCTCGTTAATTTCTTACCCGTAAAGATTGCGTACTTCATATTCCCCAAATTGCCAAACGCGCAACTTAGCAGGTTTCTAGAACGTTTTTTAAGAATATGGATAGACCTCATTGTACTGCAAGATAGTCAAACGCAGAACTTAGCAAGTTTCGTGAACTTGTGCTGAACAAAGCGGCCAAAATACAAAAACAAATCACTTTGAAATTATTGACGTAAGACAGGGCGTAGCGGCGTCACAGTTTAGGTGCTAAACGAAAAAGAAAAGGAACTTTTAGCTTCCTTCGCTTATCCAGTATTTGGCCTATCACCCCAAAACTAAGAAAGTTTTGAAATAATAGGTATTTATTCAGTGTAAAGTCACTGAGTGTTTCCCCTTAGTGTCCTCTGTTGATCTTGCTCCCATTCAGCTGTGCTTTTTTGAGGACCACGTAGGTTCCTCCACCGTTTTTGTGCTGACATTTTGACAGTCGCCTGCTGCCTAGAAGCCCAATGATCAGCTATTATATTACAATAGCAAGTACACAGTTTCCTAGCAACGTGCCTGCAATTTGAGACCTGAAATACCGAGAGGGCAGCGCTGAATGAAGGAAATGAAAGCAGGGTAGATCACGACTGCTAAGTTCTAAAGGCTACTGATTTTACTTCAAGTCAAGACCTGTTTACAGGGTCATAATGTAGACAGAGAGAAGCGATAAGAAAGAATCAGAATTTAGGTGACGCTACTAACAAGGTTCCCCTAAATGTCGCAATCTCGAATGCGGCCAAAGCGTAAACAGTACGTGAAACTATCAATCTGTCTTTTCCAGTATCATACATTTTAAAATATACAAGGTGTTCATTTTTAAGTTTTACGGAATTTTTATAAATTGCCTGTGGCAGGTAGCATAATTCTTATCATTGAGCTGGGTTATTCAATGAGGCGGACATTAGCACCAGGAGAAATCGAAACACATATTCAACTCTGCCATATTCACCTATTCAACTCAGCCAAACACACATTCAACTATGCCTCTGCCACTCTACCAGGCTCTGTATTTAGATCTGTTGAATATAAAGGGGAAATTAGTAATAATTCACAAAAATTCGCTATTTTAATTCTTAATTAAATAACGACACAAATTGCAATTTGAGAATTGTAGCTGGTGAGCTTGTCAGGCGTATCCACTTGGAATTAATTTCCAGCATGACACCAGCTTGGAGAAACGCGCCATCAAACTCGCCGCAAAAATGCACTGCTGTTCCACATACTTTTTTTTAGCAAAATGCTTTTCTATACATTGAAGCAGAAAAGTAACTGGAACGCCCATGTAGTTCGTCAAACATTTCGCGAAATATTATCTGAAAACTGGTGTCATCCTGGAATTCATTTCAAGTGGCATGCGTCTTGCAAACTGACCAGCTACAATTCATGAATTGCAATATGTGTCGCAAAGTATATTTTTGTTAATTAGTTGAATATGTCATTCGATTTATCGTGCTTCTGATGTCCGGCTCTTCAAATAACCCAGCTCAAAGATAAGAGTTATGCTACCTGCCACAGGCGATTTTTAAAAATTCCGTAAACCTTCAAAATGAACAGTCCTGTATAGTATCGTGTTACAACGAGTATATGACGCAGATGACAACTGGAAATAATCTACGGGCGAAGGCGATGCATGCAGTAACATCACAAGGCGTAAATATTCAAGTGTTTAAATCGAGCTATCAAAAGTATCCATTTCCTTCTTGTTGGTCTTATACATGCGTTGGGTACCGCTTTGGGTAACACCAAAAGCACTTGAAAATGTACAAAAGCACAGCCATAATTTAATAATAACAACTGGCCTATGAATCGCCTACGTTGTCCTAATATATATAAACATGCGCGCGCGCGCGCGCGCGCGCGCGTGTGTGTGTGTGTGTGTGTGTACTTGTGGTATGATGTCTCAGTAAACGTTCATCAAATTTAATACGTTCAATGTCACACTGTTACGGCACGACGTTCAACGAACGGAACTCGGAACTTTGTTTTCCTGTTAAGTAAACAGCCTAGTACTGACAAATTACAAAAATGGAGTTTGGAAACAGTAATTTATCAGATTTAAAATATTTATTGTTTCTCTTTAGTATTGCTCTGGAAGCTAGGCGGTCTATGTTTAGCGCCTGATGTGGCCCACGAGGCCATACACATGCCAACACTACGGCACGTGCAGATGTGGCACGAGCGAATATAACTCTAGTTAAAACGAGGCTGCAGTTCGACGGGCATCCAGGGCCGGAAAGTAAAGGCACGTTGCCTCCCCACAAAGCACCACAATGCTGCGGCCACCTGCGTCGAAGTCTCAGGAAGCGGCAGCAGCCAATCAACATGCTCCTCCACAAACAGACCCGCCGGTTACTGACATCACTCATCCGGTATTTACAACCCCCCCCCCCTCCCCCCGTCGTAAGCGTGTGCTTTCTGAGAGAAACAAAAAAAAAACAAAAAACGGACGAGGGCGATATTGTGAGCCCTAAATAAGAGCAGACTGTTGCAGTCAAAGCAGTTTTCCTTTAATAGTTATTTCTCTCACTGATCAACCGCACTTGCCAACTCGGGCCTGTCATAAACAGTCGCCAGAGGCAAAGGTAAATTGCAATGAATTCAGGCTGCTATCGTTGCTTGACATTTTCTCATATTTCTAAGAACGATAGTCTATATTGGGCTACCTAAACGCGAAAAACTCTGTCTGACTGTTCTTCACTCGATTCAACCGCCGGGCCAAAACCATCCAAGCTACTAGCACTGGTGGCACGGTCATACACGTCAACATTCTACAGCGCAAAGGAAACCTCAGGCCTATTTGAGGTAAAATATATGTAGATAACCGTGATCCGCAGCGTTCATTTAATTAGGAATACACATCGGACTAGTTTTTACGTTAGTAAATGAAAAATCAACGAGTTAGGAATGGTGCTGAAGAAACGCTACGCGTTAAAAACAAGGCGACTGCAGCCGCAGCTCTGTAGCCGGCTTTAAGCCAACAGTAATTAAAGGTCCCAACCGAAAGCGCGAAAACAGGGTGAACGCAGGAAATTTGAATTGAATTCAGCAAAACTTCCATTGCATCTATCATGGGAAGAGTGATAGCGGAGAGGAAGAGCGTGAGGGGTAGGAGGAAGGAGAAGAGAGGGTGTTACGTATCAGGGGCGGCAGAAGACTATCGTCTTTCCGACGTCATTTGCAGCGAAGCAAGCAGATATGTGGCCAATTTTTTTTCATTGTGCGCTGTGGCAAATAATATAAATATTCTCCTGATCAGCTTGCTATCAGCTTGATTCGAGCTTTCGCCTGTATCGGCGCTACTCGAGAGCCTGGATTCCTAACGCAGCTATTATAAACGTGGAACGCGACGCAACTGCCACTATATCCTTATGATTCAAGCTATTTCCAGCTATGCCTGCACACAGGTCAGCGCCCGCCATTTGATAGACAGGGTCGTGGCTTGGCTACAGCTGTCACGTGACTTTTCACAGCGGACGCTCAGCTGCCTTCGATTCTGTGAAACCGCGTTCGTTGCTGTGGTTTGCTGATCTAGGCGCGGGAGATCTGCTTCATTGACGCTCCATTTAAGCGCGAAACATCGCTTTTTTGGACATCAGATACAAGCATACGCCAAAGAGCAACAAAGCCTGCCCCAGGAAGAGATTTTTCTACTTTAAGCACAGATTTACCAAGAAAGTTATTTCATTGGAACTGTGAAGCCTCGAGGGAAACTGAGTCCGGAATTAAAGTTGGATAGACATAGGATCGCGGCGAAATCCACATATAGCACCAATTTCAAGTAGTAGTTATGGTTTCTATGTCATGGAAGGCGGTGCAGCATTGACCTCGGTTTACCTTAGGGAGCGAGACCAACTACGAATGGCAAGGGATGAGTTCTTGCTTTCTGCCGCTGTACATACACTCCGAATATCTCATTTCAGCAAGACATGTATACGTATTAGAGCACTGCACGGGCCGATTTTTGCGGCCCGGGCCCGGCCCGGGCCCGTTTTCACATTGGGCGGCCCGCCCGAGCCCGATCAAAACTTTTATGGCGAGACTCGGGCCCGGCCCGGGCCCGGAAATAATCTACGTTACCCGCCCGGCCCGGCCCGCCACCCCTTTACCCTAAGCCCGAGCCCGGCCCGAGCCCGACTCGAAACCGGCCCGAACCCGGCCCGAGACCGAAAAATACATGTTTTTCAGAGTTGAGAAGCCCGAGAATAACTCGCAGAAAGCCCGAGCCCGGCCCGGGCCCGCGTCAAAAAAACCCGAGCCCGGCCCGGGCCCGGGTCAAAAAGCACACGCCGTGCCCGAGCCCGGCCCGAGCCCGTGAAAAAACTCCTCTACCCGGCCCGGCCCGGCCCACGGGCCGGGCCGGGCCCGGGCTTTCGGGTAAGCCCGAGCCCGTGCAGTGCTCTAATACGTATAGCCGTAGCAGGGCATACGAGTACACACCTTCCGGAAATTAGCAACCACCCTCCCCCCCCCCCCATCGTCTTGTAAATAATAACTACAGACAAGTATCGTTGACGAGGGACAGGGGGGGGGGGGGACGAGTTGTTTTGGTGTTGCTGACCTAGAGCAACACCCCACCTAGGCAGGTGGGCTGTTGCTCTACTTATATGGTGCCCTGCTCATCAGGGGTTAGCAGGAAACTAGGCAGCAGACGCAGCCGCCCGCGCGCTCTCTCACCGGGCTGTTTTCTCCTCCCCATCTGATCAGGAACCTGATTTTAATCCGGCCTATACCTTTAAAGATATTACAATATACTATCAAGATAGTCATCGCCTTTACCACCGCCCATGTAAAGGTCTTAGGTAGGAGGATGGGCGGCTCTTTCTCCGCCTTCTAACCAATACTTTGCTGTGCCCAGCAGTTCTAAAACATTTTGACCCCTCCTTTAGTGGCAACTGCCCACACTGTGGTGCAGTGTCTTCAGACACCTATCACATGGTGTGGGCCTGCCCCTCCAACCCGGCCATCCCCCCCATCCCCAACCCAACCCGGGAAGACTGGAGAAGACTGGCGACCCTGCTCGGCTGCCACGACTTACAGGCCCAACAAGCCTTAGTTGGGCGCGCCCGGGCGGCGGCTACCGCCACTGGGGTCCCGAACTAGGGACCTCCACCCAGTATTTGTAGGACCAGTCCCTTACGGGCTGGTCCAAGCATACTTCCTGTCCCTCCATAGCGAAATAAATGTTTTCACCACCACCCCACATCCCATTACCGTGGTTATCGGATGCACACACAAATCACACGGCTAGCTATATCACAAAAAAACGCGAACAAAAATAAACGACGGACCCGAGCTCACAACAACAACAACAACGGCAACAACAATTTGACGAACGGCTGCTGCACCCAGCCGCTCGGCAAATAAGTATGGCCTTCCATGGATTTGTATGATCTTAGTTACTCGCGCGACACAAAACTTGTTCCGTGCACAAGATAGTCCTTGATGTCGGTGAAATCCACGCGATGCAGCAGCCCGACAACGCGCTGAAGTTCAGCGTCTTTCAGCTCAAGTGGGTCGACGCCACCGCACAAGCTCACTTTTTCTTCGTAGCGCAATCGCTCAGGTTTATTTAAACCGCGTGCGTATGCACTTAAGTGCATTATAGTCACCGAACACACCAATTTACTATAAATACTGAAGTGAAATCTTCCGCTGAATCGTCCGTTGCGCTACTGCTAGCGCCTAGGCCTAGGCCGCCTAAGGACGGCGACCGCCAACATGGTGGCAACCGCGGACGACGGTAGCGCTCCTCGCGGATGACGTCAAGTGCATACAACCTATATCTTGGTCTCAATGGGAAGTCTCTGGTAGAGTAATACATATGAAATGGAGAATGATGTGCTCGAAATTGTCTCTAAAAGAAAAACGCACAAGGAAATAGAAAATAGTGTGTTTAAATAGTTTAATGTCCACTATAGTATAATGTAGTATAAGGGTCCTTTCATGCACTGCAATAATACTTTGACATTAAATGCACTTTTCTTTTAATTTTATTTTCAGTAACACGTCTTTGATTGCTCTATGTATATATTTGGTATTTGCAAGGTGTCGTAAATACACGTGGTATGTCATTTATGTTTTACATTTTTGTGCAGATGGCTGTTTTGAATTTGTAAGCATAATGTGTAGCATATATGTGACGTTAAAATATTAATCCGTTGGTCCAAGCTTTGTTATACATATTTAGATTTTCTTACTTCTTTTCCTTGTTCTTTTGGGGGCTTCACATGCCAAAACCAGGCACGCGGTGTGGAAGGGTTCAGGATTAATTTTGTCCACCTGGGGTTCTCTAACGTGCACTACAACGCAAGCACACGAGCGTTTTTGCATTTCGCTTCCATTGAAATACGGCCGCCGCGGCCGGGATACGATCCCGCGACCTCGTGCTCAGCAGCGCAAATTTAGATTTTTCATCTTGGTCGACATTCACAATGTGTGTACGCCAATCAGATTAATGCCGTCTTTAACAAATGTATTTTGAAATAAAAATATATTAATTGAAAAAGAACGTAATTATGAAGGAATAGTTATAATTTGAGTTCCCGAAAACAGTTTGGTATGGTCGGTGGAGTGCCGCTATAAAATTTAAACTGGAAATCTGCCACAGAATCACTGGCACTACGTCATAACCCATTTTTGCTCACATATGAGTGGCATGTGAGAGATTACACGTAATGAAACTATGGTTAGATCAACCACTAAATTAAATGGTCATCGTGTCTCACGAATTTAGTTTCAAAAATTTGTATGGCTATCGGGGCCACCAACACCGATCGAAGCCGCAATGGCTTCGAATCTCGGAGGACGTACATTTTGCGTAGCACTCATTAGTATCGTGTGAGTTATGCATGAACCTTATGTTATGCAATAATCATTCACATACACGTACACTTCTATAATCACTTACAGTTCAAAGTGCCAGCAATGTCGCGTGCATTTGTAGTGCGGCGTCATCGTAGCATTTGTAACACTCAGTATTATTTTCTTTGTGTACGTTTCACGCGGTTCTTTCTTTAACCGAAGAAGAAATGATAAACTCACGGTCTAATGGTCTCGACATGCTGAGTGTGTAGCAATTACTCAAATGTGCACCACGTAGGTGTCACTTGAAGAGATAAAGGGGACGGGAGCTACGATGTAATGCTCCTTCTATAGTTGACCAAGAACTGGATGACCGCGGGCGCTTTTAAAATTTTGTGGTTACCCCCCTGAGACCTGTAATTTGACTGGGGCGGCAAGCACTGTAGTCATCATCGTCAACCTATTTATGTGTAGAACGAAAGCCTCTCCCAGCGTTCTCCAATTACACATGTCTTGTGTGTTGCGTCCCGGATCAGCAGTGCGCATTCTTTGGTTATTTCCCCCGAGGCAGCCCCTTTCATCAGCGTCGCCTAGACGGCGACACTGCCCGACCACCACCTTCCGTGGAAGCGGTGACCAGCGCGAAGGCCACTCTCCTGACCATGACAAGATGACCGTCACAGAGAGAAAGAAACCAGCTCGACGACTTTCATGGAAGCAGCGTGAACCCGAGGTTTCCAGAGTGCCTTATATTTGCTTTGAATGTTGAATATCAGAGGAGGAGTTCTGTAAACAGTACGATCCCTCTGACGGCCCTTGTGCAGGGAACTAGGGAAGACAGCTGTTTCTTAAGCGGACACTTTGGGTGCAGTGAGGTGTGTTCTGACATATATTGTGTGCTGAGACATGTACTGAGTCAGACAGTAAAGTGCTCCTACATGGAGTGGGCTTCCATATCATGAGCCACTGTATATATTGGAAAATAAACCCTACTCCCGAACGTACTCATCCCTATGGCTGAAGGATCATCGGCCTAAACGGTACCCCGAGTCCCAACATGTGCCAGCTGACCCCATGTTGTCCCTGCAAATTACCTAATTTCATCATACCACCTAGGTCTCTGCCGTCATCTACGGCGTTTACCTTATCTTGGCACCCATTCTGTAACTCTAATAGACAACCAGTTATCTACGCAACGCGTTACAAGGCCTGTACAGACAGACAGACAGACAGACAGACAGACAGACAGACAGACAGACAGACAGACAGACCAGACAGACAGACAGACAGACAGACAAGACCAGACAGACAGACAGACAGACAGACAGACAGACAGACAGACAGACAGACGAGACAGACAGACAGACAGACAGACAGACAGACAGACAGACAGACGACAGACAGACGACAGACAGACAGACAGACAGACAGACAGACAGACGACAGACAGACAGACAGACAGACAGACAGACAGACAGACAGACAGACAGACAGACAGACAGACAGACCAGACAGAGACAGACAGACAGACAGGACAGACAGACAGACAGACAGACAGACAGACAGGACAGGACAGACAGACAGACAGACAGACAGGACAGACAGACAGACAGACAGACAGACGACAGACAGACAGACAGACAGACAGACAGCAGACAGACAGACAGACAGACAGACAGACAGACAGACAGACGACAGACAGACAGACAGACAGACAGACAGACAGACAGACAGCAGACAGACACAGACAGACAGACAGACAGACAGACAGACAGACAGACAGACAGACAGACAGACAGACAGACAGACAGACAGACAGACAGACAGACAATGAACGTTATTGAAGACCTGCACAGCTCCAGTTTTTTTAACCTAATTTCGACTAGAATATCCACTGCCCTCGTTTTCTTTCTAAGCCACACCACTGTCTTCCTTTACCTGACAGTCACGCCTAGCATTTAATCGTTCCATCGCTGGCTACGTGCCTTTCGCTTCATGTCAAGCTTCTTTTTATCTTGCAAGTTAAATTCACCCCATATGTTGGTACCAACAGAATGCAATCGTGTACTTTTCGTTTAAAGGGTACCGATAATGTGCCAGTCATGACCTTGTAATCCGTGCCGTACAAGTTCCAACCTATTCCTGTTCAGTGAATTTCCTTCTCATAACCCCACTTTTTTATGACTAATTGGCCTAAGCATATGTATGGTTTCAAAGAATGTAGTCCGTGGTGTTACACGCGTTGCCACGCTAGGACTAGGTTTTGGGGCCGTTGTTGACCGCTGAAACCTGCATTGGCAACGCAGCTACAAAGGGCAATTCTCATATGTGAGTTCATTGGGGACTTTTGGATCCATAGAGGTGGTTTCCAAGGGCAATTTCTACTTACATGTAGCATATAGCCGTTCAGAGCAAGCACGGGTGCACCTCTCAGTGATAATCTCTATGCGGCGGAATATTTAAGCATTAACCTGTTACATTGCATAGGCCACCTGGAAGCAAATTTGCATCAGCCATGCCTTATCTGGCCTGATTAAGTCATAAAGTTCCAAACGTGTTGATCACTAACGTAGTGTGAATCGAGTTTCTTTGTATCGGAAATAATGCACCCCCACCACTTCTGGGTTATCTGACCACGTTGATTGAACAATGAGATGTAGCTACACGAAAAATTTTTGAGATTTTAACGTTGGCAGTCAACACGACAGCCACAAGCAGTCAAAAATGCACAGGAATGGTCAAAAGGTTATGAGATGCGGCATTTGAAAAAAAAGGAGACCTGTATATTTCCTGACATTGTGTAGGCAGCATGGATTTAAAATGTGATACGTGCGCAGGCTATGCGAGACCGACATAGTGTAGCGTTGTTTCCGTGGTTCAAACCTATAACGGATAGACATTGGACTTTCTTGAGAGACCTGCATCCCGTAAGCTTATGACCCTGTCTCTACTACGTGGCCAGAAGAAAAAACTACTGAATAATAATCCTCGCATATTTTCATGGTCGACACAGATGAGTCGCGACAAATCCTATAGGTTGCCAACAGAAGTATGGATACGCGATGGTCTAAAAAGAGAAAGCTCTCGTAAACGGCATGATTTATGAATGAATGACTAAACTTTATTTCCCTTTTTAAGAAAGGGGAGGGGCCGGGCGGTGAGAGGGAGGTCTACGTGCTTCAGTCCTAGCAGGCGTCCGTCAATCATTCACAGTCCCCTTGCATCCACCTTCATCCCTCCCATCTCTAAACTGTCCTTCGTACACCATAAAAATAATGTATGAAGCAGGTCTGAATCATTATTAGCTTCATGTCATCAGTTTTATTATTAGTCAGGACTGACAGTGTGTGAACTTCAGCAGTGAAACAGCCACTGCAGGTGAATTATCAAATTCTCAACCACCGGTTTTTGTGACATGTGGGAATAACAAGCAAAATTTTCTCCTTGCGAAAAGAATGCGACATGGAAAGCTTGCCTATGGCTATATATTGAGTTTGTTGACGATATGTGGACAATATATTGAGTTCGTGAGTATTCCGACGCCTCCTTCATAACACACCATACTGTGCCATGAAATGTAATCTTACGACCGCCATAAAATGTTTCACAACGTCTTTAAGCTACCACGGCAATGATATATCATGCTTATCAATCGTTTTCTATCGCAAAAACCTACGACGAGAGTTATTTTAGCTTCTCAATATAAGGATTATGGGTCGAAAAGGAACGTCATAAGAAAAATAAACATATTTGGGCTATCTTAAGGAAGCCTTGTTAAAAAAAAGCCTTCGTTAGAGATAACGTCTGTTAAAGGGAAACCTCTGTACTTGTCATTTATATGTGATCGCGGCCCCCGTATGGAAGACGAAACTTCTCTGTCTTCATTTATATGGTTGGCATCGCCTTTTCTATTATTGCAAAGGTTAATCTCGACCAGACGAGATGTCGTCAAGCTCTTGATTTGAAAAAAAGACATGAAACTGGATGTGTCACGCCGGTGACTTGCACTTTCGCCGTGCGCAGTACGCCGCATGCACGGAAGCGAGCTTGCTTTAATGGAGACAACAGTGAACAAAAGATAATAATAGCTGCGCTGTCTAAATCTGTGCAATGTCTGAGTAAATGCTTGTGCTTGCTCTTTTTCGCACATCCAGAGTTTCAAAGAGCACATAGAAGTTTGCCAATGCCGCTAAAGCGACAGCGGTGCGCTTAGAACGGCATAAAGTTGACCAAGTTGGTAGGAACTCATGTTACTGAAGGCAGGCCTTCTAGTCAAGGACACACGTAGGAACAAAAAGGACACGCGGTGCGTGCCTCTTTGAAGCTTGAAGCACCTTTCACGTTCCTGTGAAATATCACAACATCCATACACACAAACCGGGAGAAATGGCGACATGGCTACATTAACGGACTAATTCTACTCGCAGAGTCTGCAAATAAAATTCTAACGCGCAAGTTTTGTTAAACGGGAAGCTCTACAAAGCGAACATCGATTAAGCCCCTGTACTCTCCCCCTAGAAGTGGCGCTAATAATTTCAGCCTGTTATGCAGATGGCACCAAATTCTGCACTTTCCTTAACCTTAGCATTCTGTACCTTCCAAAGACTGCACTGTGCGCAGAGCTTCTTTAGCATCACTGTCGCACCCTATGCTTTGACTTTCTCCATCAAAGTACACTTGGGCATGCAGGCTGATATGGAAACTCGTGATGACAATGACCACAGAAAAAAAGTCGCAGTTTCGCTCGAAAGGCGAATCATCGATTGCGATAGCAAACTAGTGGACAGAGATACGAAGTAAGGATAGTAGTTATATCGGACGAATAAACTTGCAAACATAGGCATACTAACTAAAATAACAAGCATGGCGTCACGCGCGCAGAAGCAAACATGAACGCGTCGCACTCGATGACCGCGAAAAACTCGCTGTCAAAACGCTGTAGTGAGTAAGCGCAGCAGCATCAGCGAGCGAATTGACCTTTGTCCCGCCACTCGCATCAATGCGAACGAAACCGCGAAAACACAGCGCAGGGAGGAAGGACTCTGCCCCCGCCGCGGATGGCTTTGAAGGTACAGCTGTCCAGCGGAAACGCGCGGCTAGATAGATAGATAAAATTTATCACAAAGATAGAGTTTTGTCTTGCCCCGATCGGACATCGCTAATGGTCGGGGCCCCTAGTCCAGGGCTCCGCTGGCTCTGGCCATCTTCTCTGCTCTCTGGATCAGCTCGAGCTGGTCGTCGAGGGCTGAGCTGGACAGCAGTGCCTTCCATTGCTCCCTCGTGGTGTTCGTGTCATGGTGTTCTATGTTGTGTAGCGTGCACTCAACGTAATGTGGTATAACGCGCGGCGTAGTAAGCTGACCCCCCCCCTCCTCCCACCTCCCTACCCTCCCTCCGGAGCGTTGCGCGAGTGAAAGACAGCGTGCTTCCTTCCCACTTCGCTCTTGTGCATGCGCGATCGCGAGTGAGCCGTGATCGCTGGCTCACCCTCGCACGCTTTCACTCGCACATACAGATTACGGCACGGGGCGACGATATTATCGCCCTTGGACTTAATACGGAACCTCACGGCGATGACGACGGTGACGACGACGGCAGAAATGCGCCTGGAGTGTCCATATAATTGCTATCGCAATAAAATTAATATAGACAGATTAGTAATTTGTACCAGGCGCCATTACGCCAGAAGCCATTACGAAGGGAATACGGATACCGTCTAACATTTATTTTAATACACCTCTCTATGGTCTTCTCGACAGTTATAGGCAGTAATGTACGCGAGAAACTTTGACACAAAAAGCGAAAATTTTCTTACGGCGTCACTCGCCGCTTAGCCAGTAGCATGAAGTTCACACTGCTGTTCGTGCCGTGATTACGACTGCCCGGCAGCACTCGTCCCTGAGAAGCCGGTTGATTCATGCTTGTCCCACGTTGCGCCATGATTCCATCCAACCCATCAACCCTTCTTATTACGGCAGAGAAGATCGAGCTTTCGGCGCTCGCTCCAGCCCGGGGCGATACCTGGAACATGGCGTTCCTTTCTCTGAGACGGGCTCTAATATACCACGTGTCTTGTCACGGGCATCGTGACCATCCACTCAAAGGACCCGTCCAATGTCATCGCTAAGGTACACCTTCTATGATATTCTGCCATTCTACGTCGTTGCGCTTATCAGATGTTCGTGATATTGGCAGAGAAAACACACAAGAACACAGAGAATATAAAAATTCACATAGGACGATCGCCGTGCTTTAACTTAACTTTACTGACGGAAAACATTTGGTTAATTACAAACACGAAACACGATAGCCGCGTTAGCATACGCCACGAGGACAGCAGAGATTAGAGAGACAGCATATTGCGGGGATCACAGAGGCGAAAAACCTAAGTGAACCGTCAGTAACATTACACCGCGACAAAATGCGTAATCATAGTGTTTACGCAACTTGTCTCGACAGTGTGTCAACAACAGCCTCTCTCTGTTGTATAGTTTTGCACGGCACATAATTAGGAACCACCAGAAGCTCACCCAATGTTCTGCTTTTTGGAAAGTCATGTCACGGCACAATTATCCGCTGATCTCACCGTTGCACGCATAGCGCTGAAATGTATCAGTGCCACGCGCTATAGCTTTGTGGACGTAATCTCCTTCTGCTGATTCTTCTAGTTTTGTTTTGCGTCATTTCGTGTTGCAATGGCAACTGGCGTGTACAATGTGGCGACAGAACAGCGGATACGTTGCAGCAATATACATACTAAAACGGCCCTCGCTGGTCCCTTCGCGATCCACTTGCAAACTTTCTATAGCCGTAAACTCAGAAGAGCAGTTTTTACTTAAAACATATAATGTTACCCTAGTTCGGTTCCCGTTTCCATTGGCAACGGCTTATATGTTGTGCCTATACCTAATTCAGGGACAAGGTTGCACGTTCTTCACGCGTGTCGAACAAACATGCGTTAAGGATAATTGTGCAGCCTAGTTTGCAAAACTTCTCTGAAATAGGTTCTGGCAGTGCACAGGCCCTATAAATTATGTGCGTTCTCGACGCAACTTTCTAATCAGGTAGTTTTCTTCACTACGTATGCGGAGGAGCGTGTACCGGAGTGCTACGAATCAAATGTTCTTGTCCCGGGATAGAAAACCAACTTGAACCAGGAAATATTCACGTTATGCGGCGCCAAATTTAGCATCAACGTCAAATCACCGATCGCAAGTTCTTCAAACAGTTCACAGACCATCCGTCAATAAATCTGTGAACGCTTAATTGTCGTAGAGATAGTGCTCTGCAGTGCCACTATAAACAAAATTATATTAAAAGTTAGCTGCCCTTAGTTTTTTGTCCATTTAGAAAGCAAAGATAGTAACACTAATGAAGATTTGATGACAGCGCTTCAGTTAGATTTATTGAACGCATAATAAACGATAATTGATCTGCATGTACGTTAAACATCTACCATTTAATGCCTCCAAATAAAAAAACCGACATTCTTGAAGCTTCTTGGAGCCCTTTTATGTTTTCCAGCACAGCGTATATTTCCACAAAAAAGCCTATATAACCCCTGTGTTGATAGAATCGCATTCAGAAAGGCTAATATTCTTTAACACGTCATTCTTGTCCAAATGTATATGACCTGGTACGTGTAAACTTTTCGCACGTGGGCGTGTTTTTTTTCTTCCGTCTTTTTTTTTGTGCTTGCACATAATAAGGCTGCTGTTAGAGCACTTACAATTGTTTGTGTTCTTCGGCAGAGTAACCATTCTCACCACATGAACTGCAATAGGCAGCTGCATAAAGTAACAGTTAAGGCGCTTAAGATGTTACAACATGAAACTGTGACACAATCAGTGCAACGTCGCGTTTCGTCAGCGTTGCTACATTTCTGTAACTGTCCGGCTGACATACTCTGCGCGAATATACCTTCCGCAATTTCACCCCATCTGTTCAGCGCTTCCTCTACTTTATTGTGCATATATATATATATATATATATATATATATATACAGAGAGAGAGAGAGAGAGAGAGAGACAAGGAGAGAAAATATTGCTAAAAGTGGAATAAACTTGGTGGCACATCCTTCAACGTCGCGGTGAGTATTTTTGGTCCACAACATATTGAAATCATGAGTAAAGCAAACCACGCAAATGTCGACGCAGAAGGCTGAAGCGATTAGAGAAAGAAAGGGAAAATACGAGTCGACACAGACAAGGATTAATTGCGTGCGCGTTGCGCTAATCCGGAGCGAAGTTAACTTTTGACAATACAACTGCCGGCTAGCTTGAGTAATTGTTAGGATTCCGTACTGGCAGAATCACCGTCTCTGTAATAAAATAAATCCAGCAAAAATCGCAGCGCATCTCAATATGTTGAGCGCAGGTGGTGCATGGCCGTGTCGATGGGGTTCTGTCCGCACTTGTTTTCCCGCATTTGCGTCGTACGAAAGCGCGATGTACGCGCACAGTCACGGGCACCACCTGTGAATTTTCTAACGTTCCTTTGCTCAGCCCGTGCTCCTGTACTCTCCCAACGAAGCATGCACACGACCACGTGACTTCGACGCTGGGTTTTACAGCGAAGCTGTTAGCCTCTAGTTGGTCGAGGCTTTTCGAGGCGTCGTCCTCACAGAAAAAAAAAAAAAAACCTTCAACGATTGAAGCGATAAGTGCATACACTCTTTGGTATCACGCATACAACGTACAACACAGCATTCGTTTCAATGAAAAATAAGCACAAAACAAGCATCCAAACCACATAATTGATAATAAGGCGCTCCTGCTAACATTTCCAAGTACGTTGCTCTCCCCGCATACGCTTCCCGGTAAAGATCACTGTTGCGCAAGTTGCTGCGGCGACGGCAGCTTGCGACGTGGGGAATCACGTCACTAGCGTTTCATATATATGAAAGAACCAACATAGCAACCGATTTCATTGTTGTTGCAGCATCCGTATCGGTAGGCAGCGCATAGCTAGGGCTCCCGAGGACCAACATGAATACGAGAAGCGGCAAAGGCAAAAGAAACGGCAATACGACCAGCGACAACGTGGTGCCAGAATTGATGAACTTCTTTCCCAAGAGACTCAGTGCCGGCGCCAAGCCAGGGAGGGCCCGATTGTTCTTGCTCAAGAGGCTTTAGTGTTTGCGACTTTAATGTTGACATTGCGAAACCTGACAAGGGCTGGTTCCTGTCGTTTGTCAGGGACAACTTTCGACTCGAATGCTACAACGACCCCAGTCAACCAGCCACACGGTAAAGCTCGTGTGAGTATTTGGTTACGAATGTGGCCAAGACCAAACCCCCCTTGGCACAACACTGCAAGTTTACCAGAACACAGCGCGTTCGCGAGTTTGTGTTCCCTCGCTCTTTTTCGTCGTCTTTCTGCAGGCCAATATGGCATTTAAAATTGCATGTAAATGTAAATTGTCTTTGTCTGGTGAAGTGAGGTGACCGTAGTCGACCTGTTTTTATTTAAATTAAATTATGGGGTTTAACATGCCAAAACCACCATCTGATTATGAGGCACGCCGTAGTGGAGGACTCCGGATGAATTTGGGCCACCTGGGGTTCTCTAACGTGCACCTAAATCTAAGTGCACGGGTGTTTTCTGCATCTCGCCCCCATCGAAACGCGGCCGCCGTGGCTGAGATTCGATCCCGCGATGGATATATAGAAAAAAACTTTATTCATGGTCTTGTACAATGTGTTGCCACCTGCCTGGCTAGTCCCATGTTGGGGACCAGGAGGTCAAGCCTCCTAGCCCTATCACGGGCGTACTGTACAGCCAGGACTTGAGAGATGCGATTGTCGGATTTAATCATGCCTGAAAACCAATTCCGGGAAATGCCAGGGCCGAGCAAACCACGCTCCCAGCGCATATGTTCAAGTGTGCATAACTCCTTTTTGCATGCTTTGCATATAATATTCGTGTCTCCAATGTTATACCATGCCTTCATTTGTGCAAGCGAATAATATGACTGTGTTTGTAATTGCCTAATTGTAACTGCTTGTGCTCTACTTAGTCTAATGTGAGGGGGTGCAAACTCCCGCCTTCCATTGTAGTAAAATTTTCTAATTTCATTGTATGTCATGAGCGTATCTCTCTGTAGGTTCTCCAATCCAGCAGAATCAAAGAATCAAAATGCTCAGCAGCCCAACACGATGTTGTTATTTTGGTTGCTCGAGACAATGCCTATTGATCGCGGTACATGAACACGTTAACAAATTGCAACAACCTACTCGAGAGCACAAAGCAATTATATTTAATGTTTGTGCTCCAACCCTTGTAATCGTCATAGTCTCGTCAGTCAGTCAGTCAGTCACTCAGTCAAATAACTTTATTTAAAGGCCCTGCGAGTTTGTGGGACGGGCAAATGGTCCCGCCTAGGTGACGGCCAGGAGCTCTTGAGCCCTGGCGGCTTCCTCGGTCCGCTGGACAGCCCAAAGTTGATCGTGAAGGGCAAAGGTGAGCAACACAGTCTCCCAGCGCACGCGGAGGCGATCGCGAGAGGCTGCATCCCCATTATTGTTTGTTATGCCTCGACATTCCCATAGCATATGTTCCAGATTGGATCTAGAACTAGATTGGCTCTATCATTGTCTCGTGAACTGCGGAAATTCTGACATAAAAAAATGCGCCTAGGGCTGGGCGACCCAGCACGCCCGTGAGGCGGCGGCGAGGCAAGCCCTCGACGTCCCCTCGTGGGAGGCTTAGGCCCGGCCATCATATAGTGCTGGTTCCACAATAAAACTTTATTCCTCCTCCTCCTACGGCGCATCTCGGGCCGGGAGGGTAGAAACACAGTCTTTCTCATGTTTAAAGATAAGGAAAAGGAAGTACAAGAGGAGCGTGGGCTTGTCGTAGGTTCACTGTGCATAGAAAACGACTTCTAGAAGGTCCCCTCCGCCAACTTGGATTAGCCAGTACGCTTTCTATCCTTTTGTCTCTGGGGGCGTCGGCACTAGGACACTGCAATAGGAATGTATGTGATACCATATTTAATTTTGTAATGGAACCAAGGAGACTGCCATGCTAATTTTATTGTTTTAATTTCCACAACAAGAAAACAAAAATATTAACTTCAAATTTTAAGCTATTCTAGCATGAAAATTGATATTACCAATTAGAATTCATTTAGTATCTCATTTTAAATCAAAAACCTATTTAGGTATTCTTCCTTTTTCTACCCGCTGCCGCCCGATTCATGGCCAATCCCCCGTAGTGGGTTGTGCTATATCTATACGCACCAAAGCAAACCACACCAAAGCTGCTCGCGATGGAGTAACTTCTTTGGATAAACGTCAGGAAGACGTGTTCTCTCTCTTGTCCGAGTTCCTTGTCCGTTCCCGACAACAATGTCTGCTCATCTAATAGAAAGGCCTTCGCATTTACAGCTCATACACATACGAACGCACACACACACTTGCACGCAAACGCCCAGGCGAACATCATTATAGCCGTAGTCGTCATAAAACCTGGAAACGGGGGTCAATTTGACAAAGGCATATGCCTGGTGATCTCGTACGTTGCTTTGCTGAAGTTTTATTTCTTTCATAAAACGCCTTTGGAGCTACTTCAAGACAGCGGTAGGTTTTGGGACCTTTTTCAGGACTAACCTTTCCAAGCGCTTTAACCTTGGTAAATAGCTGTCTTGGCAGAACAGAAAATGGCTTAAATAAGAGAATTACAAATACACTTATATATGAATTACCGCACATCGGGAGAACCTTGAAAGCAGTAAAGCTAAATATGGAAGTGACCTAGATACTCGGTGCTAATGCACTATCGGCGCGATCACGCTTATTATGAAGAGAACTGAGAAGGAAGTTGCAGTGTGGTGAACCTAACTTCACCGTTAAAAGGGCCCACGTATTGCCGAATATATTCCCGTCCACGACTTCCGATAGGTTATCGCTTCAAATCTTTCAAGGTTTATTGTTCCATAATACAAAAAAATGAGATGTTCTTCCGTGGCCGCATCACCAACAACGTTGCACAGGTTGTAATGCCTTTCAAGAAGTACCGCATTGCACGAATCTTGCAGAATGCGCGTATCATACCGGTATGAAGCATACTTATCTCACTGAAGCACTTACGTCTCGCAGTAAGGTAAAGAAATGGTATAACGCTTATATTTATTTATCGTGACCTTAAGTATGCAGGAAACATATGCATTGCCTCTCACAAATCGCAAAAGAGAATAAGAAACTGCACTCGCAGCTTAAACAGTGCAGGAAACAGCTTTCCGAAAAAAAAAATAACAAGAAGAGTTGCAGGTGGAACGAGCACTCTATGAGTAAAGTATACGGGCCTAAAAAACTGCTTCTTCAATACTTTGTTGGGTTTTTCTTCTTTTTTGCATTTTATTTCATGTAATCTTCTGTTACTCAATCTAAACGTCTATGCTCCGGTATTCCATTAAGGGAGCATAAAGTAAACAATAAAGTGAGAAATCGAGTGCATTGCAATTGCAAACAGAAACTTAATTCATAATGAAAAAAAACACACAGGAAATCGTGGTTGTTTTAGTGCTATATAGAGAAAAACTAAGCTACTGTGCTTATCGCAATTGGCTAGATTGATTCGGTCATAATATTGCTAGTGCGTACAAATGCCTTTCACGGAGAGTGGGTACTCGTTCTCATTTTTATCTCTTGCACAACACTTACAAAAAAGAAAACTAGCTCAAAATATTACATATCTAAGAGTTCGGTTACTCGTTATCTGCCTCACTATGCATCAAGATTACAGAAGTAGTGATACTGCTGCGCCCCACCTATTTTACTGGAGAATTTTATATAGCGCTCAATTTTGTTTGTTTCTAAGCGCACCTGTCCGCAAGCACAGCGGCTTCCTGTAAAAGTTGAAGCTATCATAATGTATTCAATCAGATGTCCAGCTATTCTATCTTAATCTATGACGGCGTGCAGGTACGCGTTGACCGACAGACCGACCTGTTTATGCCGCATTTTCAGCATCCATGTTTTACACTTGAATAAATTAAACCTTATTTATTCCAAACTTGAAAAGGAGGATAGGGGACTGCAGGCTGATATTGCGCATTCACTTGCACGTGAATGCGCAATATCAGTAAGGCCTCGTGGACCACCTTCATTCTCGAGGCTTCCTCTATGTGTTGGTTCAACGCCAGGTATTTCTTAAGTCTAAAAAAAGATTGGAATCCGGCGACGCTTCTGGAATAGCCATTGAGGTTGTTACTTGACTGTCAAAATATAAAAAAGTTGAATACAATTACTGGAGCATTCCGCAAAGAAATCGGTTTTGCTTGTTCGCAATCCTGGAAATAACAGTGAAATATCCACCGCTTTGTTTTTTAAATCACTGTATAGGTGGATTATCGGGAAAGGCCTTAATGCGCCCAACACATGTTTTTAATTCATGAATACACAGATTGGTTACCAAGCACTGCTTCTTTCCTAACAGTAGTGATGTGCACTGTACAGAATGATGTTAACTTCTAGTACTAGTTTACTGTGTATCGTGACGTTGTAAGCGCCGCTGGCAGAACTCCCAGCATTCCCAAGACTAATCTTTTAGCCATGGGCAAATACCCGAGAAAGTGAACGAAAGCACCGTACACATTGTGCGTAGGTTACAGATTCGATTACGCCAAGCTATCTTTTCGTCCACTGTCATCACGCTTCACCTTATTATGTTTACACTTCAGTTAAACATAACTAAAATCCCCCATATTAAATTTGGCTTCTTCGTCTGTTTCTTGGTATAGTTGCGACTAATAAATGATTCAACCCCTCAAATCCCCTTGTTCTACGCGGCGGCAAATATGGCTCTGAAATCAGGCGCGCACTCATTGATGTCACTTATATACGTTGGCGCTTAAAATGTGCAGAACGTAAACTTCACTTCGGGCTTTCGTTTGCGTCGGAAGAAATGAAAAAAAAAGGAAAGACATCCGCCAATTGCACATTCATTGCCCATGGCTGCGTCCGACAACATTGTTTCACTGGGAAATTCACAGTCTCCTTCACGTTGTTCATTACATTCACGAAATGCGCTTACTTACCTTTTTACTCACTTCATAGTTTGTTCTCACTATAAGCGCCTTTTTTTACACCTAAACTGGTGAAACGCCAAGTTTTAATTGCCACACATTACCTTCTGACATCTTTAAGTCAACGAATACACCGCCAAACTACATACCACCTCCTAACGTGCTAGCTAGGCAAGTTAGTGCCGTGACAGTACCGCTTTGGCGGTGCTCTGGTCATGGCATCGTTTCTCAGAACACCAGATTTTTTTTTTAATTTCGAAGTTGATAGGTGTCAAGGATGTAACCAGGGTTTTCTTAAGCAGATGATTGCTCTGACGCGATAACACGTCTTCGTGCGGTGAGAAGGCGTGTCATCGCATCTAAGCTGAAACCTTCAAAGATAAGCGCTTTCTTGGTTACCGATAGAAGCAAGAAACAAGCAGTGCGGAATGGTTGAAGCACATTACAGAGCAAGTCCATTCGCCCTTATGTACATCGTGTGAGATTATAATTTGTGTTTGTGGGTATGTATAACGATATATGCACGTAATGAGGCCTTTTAAGGTTACGTATTCCGGACTCAGTTCAAACTGATCTTTGTGTTTTGATATTCCAGTGCAAGGAGAACTCCTCCGCGAAACGTTAAAATTGTGTTCCGCACTTCTGCGGTGACTGGTTTACTTTTGACATGTATTGTCTTCATTTAATACATTCTTTTACAGCCGAGAGGAATGGAGTAGTCTGAGTAGTTTCAACCAGTATTTCTCCACATCAACCCATTTTTGACAGAATAGAACATACATATTAGGATTGCAATTTGAGCAAGTTATAGTGTATGTAAAGAACATACAAACATATTCTCAAGTAAAAATTTTGCTTTTCTCTAAACTTTTATGGGCTTCGTGTTGGAAATGCGTTGCAATGAAGAGGACAAAAACTTATTTTCGCGCTCATAATCAAGCGCGATTCCGAGCGTTTCTGTCCTTGGTCGCGCGGCATTTTGTACCATGACAACCCTGCGTGATAGTAATTAATCTGCGCGATTTTCTATTCGTCCGTATTGTAAATCTTGTCCAAATTGGTACAAAGCAAAACATTTCACTTCATTAAACTTTTATTGTTTTATTGCCGCTGATATTATTTTATTTTGAACGTTGCAAACGCAACTAAATAGAGCTGACAATTTTTGTCGTGTTTTTTTTTTTGCTCATTGATTTATTTTACTGCCCCTTGGGCGGCAGGCAGAAAGCTTAACGCCTGGCGAGCACTATCCAATTATCGCGCACACTCATCCAGGCCAATGCTAAGTCATTTGAATGAAGTTACCTCATTCTAAAGGCTTGTTAATAATCCGCGTGAGATGCATGCCCTTGCCTGCGTTGTCAACCGCGAAGAGCTCAAATGGGTAACTACACCGTAGTTCCGCTTTAGTAGTTTCTCAGGATAAGCCTGTTTTACCTATCTTCTCCCCTGCCATAGCGGACCGACAAGCTGCAAGCAACTTCATCTGGGTCCACAGATTTTATTGTGTTGTTTGTTGCTGTTCGGCATTATCGCTAGCTAGTATTGCTATCAGAGCTCGGTTCAATAGTTAGCCTATAAACGAAGCAAGGCAAGATATAGACTGTGTTGCACTGGCAAGTATTCACTTCCTTTTTTTTAAATCACGGCCGGGACTCGAACGCCCGGCCTCGTGCACAGCACTAGAACGCCATCTAGCCAATGAGTCACCGCGGTGGGCAGAGCACATGATGCGCGTTTAGAGGCACGTACGTGCTTTGCGCCTTGCATTAAGTAACCTGCATGCAAGTTTGACTGCGTCTGCTTGAGTGTGCGTGTCTTTGCTATTGATTTGAAGTGTTCCGGGAACCTAAGCCTGCGGCTGGTTCATCTTTTCTTTTTCTCTGCTTCGCGGAACTCAAGTCGACCGATGACACACCGAAATAACTGGCGGCCACCTTACAAAACAAGTAAAACGTGCAGCGCATTATTTCTGCAAAGCATGTCTTCATCCCCGCGGGCGGCGGCTATACGTCCACCTCACTGGACTGGAAGCAAGAACTCTCGATCGAAGACAGTCGGAATGACTCTTGGGAACATACGAGTCGTACTCGCGGCCTGCCGACGACCACGAGAGCAGTGAGTCCGTGCTCGAGTATAGTGCACTCCTCCGGGGTCACCGCTGTCTGAATAGGACCATGTAATGAACCCCGGCGTTCGCCTGTTGGCGCCACACCGTGTGTGCGTGTGTGTGCACGCGCACGACGCCTATAATCATCCGGCAGTTCATTTCTTTGCGTCTGGAGCAGCAAGCGACGGCGCTGTGGCCCCTGGCTGACATCTCCGGACCTCTCATTATACCTCTCTCGTTTCCCCAGTGCTCCGAGTTTGCAACAATATTGTGCAGCGCTGAGGACGGATCGGGATACGCGAAATTTTCCGCTGACCCCGTCGCACTTGATGTGTGCTCGAGGCATTCGTCGCTGAAGCGCTAAACGAAGGCCAGTACGTGGCTGCGTCTACAGCAATAATTTTGTTGCGAAAATAAAGGAGAGAAAGAAAGGAAGAATTTGCAAAGTTGGTTCACTTTGCCCGCGCTTGCAGGTTACTATGGCTAGAAGGCAATGGCGATGGTAGGATTTGGGCGGTCGCGAAAGGCAGGCCTTTGACGGCACTGCACAGAACTGGCCGAACCTGCAAGACACTCTCGACAGGAATCTCTAGCATTTTCGGTGCAGATTGAATTGTCGATGCGAAAAGGCTCCACTGGGAAACGGGAGCCGGGAGAGCTTCTAAATGGAAATCGAGACTTCTGCCTTCAGTCCCACCACTAAAGAAAGAACACACGCAGAAACACATGAATGATAAAGAGCGTATTTTGCTAGTGGAGTTTTCGCAACAATAATCTTTCCGAATCCGGGAAGCCCCATTATTTCTCCATCGTAGTTAAACTTCGACTGTGTGTATTTGTATGTTAAGGAAAGCAATATGTTTTTCCTATTTAATCCGTTCTTGATCCCCGCTTTCGATTTGAATACTGCTACTTAACCTCAACATGCTACAAAGCTGGCACCTCGTTCCCACTGAACCTCCTGCTACCCTTGGAACAGTGATAAACATCTACATTATTCCTCCTATACACGACCGCGCTCTATAGCAGTCGTTTCTAACAAACTTTAGGTGTCGTTACAACATAGTGTCATCGTCTGTTTTGTTTTCGTCGCGGAAGATGCAACAAGAACGACTGACAGGCCGACGTAAGTCTATACAACTTGCAAACCTATCAATCCCCCAACGGTAGCACAATCACCAATGAGGGCATGTGCACAAAGAAATGTTCGGGGGCACTCAGTACCATCCTCGCTGAGACAGCTGCTGCCTAAGCTGTTTTATGTTGGTTCTTTTAGCGTCGCAAAACAGTATTCCTCGCCACTCTTGCGTACCCTGTGCTTGTATATATATACATATATCTCCACTTGTCTCCCACATTTATTGCTCGGTCTAAAACATTCGTCGGCCCTTCCATGCACTCAGTGAATATGGTTAACCAGCGAAACTGAAACGTGCAGCCCCGGTGTTTATCACTGGGTTAATACCGACTGTTCCTTAAAGTATTTCTCAATTATGAGGTTACACACACGTTTGGCTGCGACGGAGAGAACGACGTCACTGCCGGTATGCCCGAAGTCCACCGTTGTCTCTTGAGTTCGGATGTCTCTAGTTTGCTCGGCGGCGTGATTAGCTGCATTCGCCCGCCATTGCCACTTCCGATTCTTCGAAATTAAATTGCTTGAAAATTAAATCTGTCCATCACGTAAGACAATGAATGGCTCATGCTCCCTTAAAGGAATATGGACACAAAATCAGAAAATATTACGAAAATGCTAAAAAATGAATCCTCAGTGTGTGATTACACCGAAAAGAAGTAGTCACTTAGCTCATTTTTGAGCCGATGGCTTTATTTTTGGCATTTTTGGGAGCGCGCGCCTCGCTGCCCGACCCGCGGGAGTTGGAAGGCGTGACGTCACGACACCCTCGTCGGATAGCCAGCCGGCCGGCCGCGGTGATTCGAAGCGCGCCGACGCCGCCATCGCAATCATGGATTCGAGTTCTGGTGCCTCTACCAGCGATGAGTACACGTCTGAAGACGCGCACCATTCCATTCCAACTTGGCAAGAAATATTACCGCTTATACGGTTACGAGCCTTCCGCATCAAGCGACGAAGAAGAGCAGGCGGCCGTGGAAGTGCCGGTCAGGTTTTTTTTTTTTTTTGCTCTGCATCAGACACTTGTGCAAGGATGATTTGTCTTTCCTCTGTAAACTTGCTTTTTCAAGAGCGCACGCAGGCGAGGAAGCTGCGGGGTACTTGAGCACTGCGCGGGTCACTAAATAGTAGTTTATGCCGTCGGCCTGAGCAACTGCTGTGAGGTATCAGTACCTTCGAGACTCTCATATCCACTTCGCCAGCCGCCCGAAAGATGGCAGCACCTGTCTGGCGTTCTCCCCAGTTTTGCCTGCTTTTAGCCTGTGGAGAAGCAGAGCTGTGTGTGTGTCTGCCCCGCTGCCATGTAGGACTGATCTCGTGAGGAGTCACGCTCGCGCGCGCTAGCCTTGTATTCTTTTACTATGCTTTGCCTACATTTTTAAAGACATTGCTGCCTTCGTGCCCAGCCTCGGGCATCTCGCCCCAGCCTCGCCCTCACACTGCTCAATAAGGCTGCAAGTGAACGAAAACAGTACCGACATCTTTTCGCCCCCTCTTTTCAAACGCGTCGCTGATCATTTCTGCCTTGTGTTTTTGTGAGAAGACCGATGGCACAGCGTCAGGCTTTTGAGCGGCATACCAAGGCTTTTCAGCACAGTCGGGCTGGACACATACTCATCGTCGACGAAGTGGTCCGCGCAAATGAAGTCATTTTTTAGAGGTCTCCAGGCTGGGCGTGATGACTGACACGCAGGTATCCAATGTTTGCGCCCCTTCACGTCTCTGGGAAACGTGTGCGACGGCGTGTCACGACCGAAGATGCTGTTATAACAGCAATGTCTGGGCATTTCTTTCCGCCGCAATGTACGCGTCGTCAATACCAAGCGATGGCCGCAGGAAGGCTCATGTAAGACGGACCACCTGCGTGGAGCGCCGACGAGGGTAATGTTTCAGACGGACCAGGCGCGAAGATCGCCGAAAGGGGTTAAACAAGCGCTGCAAGGGACCGACGCCCTCGGAAACACTGCGACGGCTGCGGCCGACCTTGGCCGCGCGCGCGCGCGCGGGTGGGTGTTATGACGTCAAATTTCAGCTTCTGGAGGCGGTCGCTTGAAGGCAAGGTGCAACATAAAATCGCAAAAAAAGATGTTTCTCGTTCTTTTTTTTTTCAAAGCAGCTTGTTGTATTCGTCATTTTCAACAGATCAACTTTTGTTCCGACGCAAAAAACCACCCGCCAACATTTGTGTCCCTATCCCTTTAAGCAATGGCTTATACCCCCGTAGACGCGGCCTCCCTATTACGACGACAGAAGAAAAGTCAAATTCTACGCTGGAATGATAAGCGGCAACGCAGCCAGCTGTGGAAGAAGACGACGACGACCAACGTGGGAGCACCGGTACCAGCGCCTGCCGAGCACGAGCACGAGCGGAACCCCAGGGGCGCCAACGAGCAAGATGCGGAAGAAGACGACGACGCTCGAGCCAATGCTGATGATGACAGTTTTCTGTGTACAGGCGACGTACAGACGCTTTTTCATTTCGTCTAGCCATATAAAGCTTCGCTTTAAAAAATTCAACTTACCAGGTTAACATCACAATTTGTGTAACATGAATCGCTAGAGCGTAGCACTCTAAATCAGACCAGGATTCTGAAAAGAACGCTTACGATGACTTCACTGCAGAGCTGCGGATCTGCGAAGAAATAAAGGCAACGGAAAACGCAGGGTATGTGCGCTTGCAACAGATCTAATTAAGAAATCTGACGCATTTCCGAATATAACACAACGAGGGAAGTTTCCTTCGTTAGTTAGGGAAATAAATTTTCCATGCGTCACGACTGCTTCCACGTATAAGTGGCTTAGCCATAAGATAAGCAGGATGGTGTTCACCGTCTTGACACCATGACAAGTTTTTTTTCGTTTTTTTACAAGGCCTCTCTAGTTAATTGTCTAACCACGATGTCTCTTTGACACACAATAAAAAGGCCACATAGTTCAAGGCCGCAGACTTGTGTCTGCGCTGGCTCGGCCGGTTAATTATTGCAGCAATGTATCCGAAAACAAAACAAAAAAAGCGGACAGCACGCTATAAATGGACAAAAAAATGTTTCCTTCCGGAAAGCGATGTGGGCTGAAATATATGGAAGGCGACGCTCGGTTTCGCATGTTTCCCAAAACCAGGCCGTACGGCATGGTTGATCGCTTCCCGTGCGCAACAAGGACAGTTTTGACGATACGAAGGTCTGCGTGACCGAAGGAAAATTTCCACTGAATGCAACGCATTGTCGCAAGCGACGAGGAGCGAAGCGTGTACCAGTAGCGCACCCAGGATCTCTGCCAGGGGGAGGGGGGGCTACAGTTTGCCAATACCATCTAAACAGCCCTAATTTCAATTTCTTCATGGGAAATTGTCAAAAAATGAGCTTTTTGCGAGTGTGCAGGCAATTGCGCGTCTTACATCTTAGTTGCAGTACTCAAATGCGCAAGGACAGCAAAGGGGTTGAACAAAAGGGGGCGTTAGGTCGGCCTCAAAGAGGGGGGGGGGGGGTACAACCCCCGAACCGCCCCCCCCCGTCGGTGCGCCACTGGCGTGTACCATCGTTTACGCTTCGCGGTCGGCGTTTTCTTCGTCTAACGATGCAAAAGCAAGTAATTCGATTACTATGATTGCGACAGTCAATATGTGAAATCCAGAAGTGCAGTTCTATACATGACGGTTCTTTCACGACTCTAGAGCCAAACTTTAAATATGCGCAAATGCCACGTAGCTGGACCGAACCAAAGTTCTTTGCCGTCTCTTGGAGATACTCCGATTATTTTTTTTTACATTCCGACTAATTAGATAATTATTCTTAATTGATTATTCAACTTCTCATACATCAAAATTAGATGAGAAGTGTGAATGAGAAAATTGTAGAGCAACATGAAAAACACCCGATACAGCTTTCTTTTGCTCAACACATGCTACATAAAAGTGTTTTCCCGAGTGTGTAAAGAAGCCTGCCAATACACGCAAAATAGACACGCGACTGGCCGCTCAATAAAGTTTTTAAAAACAATAAAGTTGTTACCAATCAACTAGCCGCTCGAGGCACTTTTTGGCGTTTTTCGCACTCGAATTCAAGCTGCAGTCGCTGTGGACTCCGCGCAGCCGACGCTGCAGTGCTTATCGAGGTAAATTTCTATGGATAAAAATGACACGGACAATATGGTTATCGTTCAGGCTGAATCTGAAAACGGTGAGGTGTTGTGCCCCGCGCTATACCTAAAGCAAGGGTGCAAACCCGCCTGCGGTATGCGTGGCATCCTATTGGTGGATTAAAATTATCCGCGGACTTCAGAGGAAGCTGATTGGCGAGTTGATATCGATGTGTGCGTTTCCCGCTATAAGTTGTCGCTGTACTACACTATTAAAAAAAGCTTGAGCACTTTGGGCCTTATCTTGTCCCACAACGATAATCGTCATCTACTCGTATCTTTCTCGTTTCTTGCCCACGAACGGTATAGGCGCGTTATCAACGTGACATAGCATTCTCGACAGCAAAGTAGCTAGCGCAGAGTTTTCAAGAAAGGTAACGCAAGCAATGCAGATGACGATTATCGTTGCGGGACGAGATATTCCCCAAAGGGTGCAAACCTTTTTCAGAGTGTCGAGAACACGAGAACCGGTCTAAAAAAATTGCCAGAGCCACGTGGAAGGGCTCGATTCGCCATGCAAAACACGCCATGCGGGTCAGCTTTGTGCGGCTCTTCAGGAATGCGGTTAGCGAACATATAAAGCATTCCTCTGCCTCCCCCCCCCCCCCACTTTTTTTTTATTCGGCTGCATAATAAACCCCGTGTATTACCCTTAAAAGTGTCAAGAGGGCGTTTTTCTGTTTACATCCTCCATTACACGTATACCACCTATTTTACTCATAATACCCCATAATAAGGGTGTGTGCGAGGACGTCGCCATGCCATTGCGGCGCCTTCTTGGCCTGTCGGATTGGCTTCCTGGTCCACGTGGCCAATCTCCGTGAGCGTGGGCGACGATCTTTACGCCTAGCGTGACAATTGCGGAACCCAGTCGTCCCCGTTGCGCGGTGGTGCGACATCACAAGCAGCTGTTTACTTGCGCTCAAAAGTATAGGCACGTGATTTTCAGCGTCATTGCACGTCAAGAGTGATCGGACACATAAATTTGTCGCAATTTTGACAACATGACTGCCCTGAAAACAGAATCTTCTGTTCCGCGGTCTGGAATTCCGTCGTGGGAACGAAGTTGATTCTAATGCAGCGAGCTGCTTCTGTCATTAATCAGCACGATCTTTGTTGTTTCGGCAAGGCTAGTTTCACCCCGACGGCGGAAATGCTTGTCGTAGGAACGAATCCGTATGCATGGAGTAAAGTAAAAAAAAAAATACGGCACTGAAACGCAGCGCATTTTCATTCTGTCTGCGTATAGCACACGTGCGTGTTGCAGAAAAGCAGAAGAAGAACAGAAGAAGAAACACAGTGTTGTTCGAGTACTGAGCAGGACTCCATCCATAACTTCCTGAACGAAGCTGATTTTGTGTCGCGTTAATCATCGGCCTTTTCTCTGTCCCAGTGTTTCCTCACGTTTGTTTTCCTCAAGCCTAAAGTAGCCCAAGAAGAAACATGAGCGCTAAGCCTAGACGAGAGTATATTTCTTGTTCTTGACTTTCACTGATATTTATCAAAACGATTAAGTGGAAAATAATATCACCTGCATAATGAAATTTGTGCGTGAAGCGCATTTCTTAACACCCAGCACACGTTGAACGTAAATGAACGTCCTGTCATATCCTTCAGCGGGAAGCTGACCCGATGTTTCGAATATAATGGCGAATCACAGTCCCGTGCCGATTCTTCCTGAAACCACGAATACTCCTTTTCCTTTGTGTGTGTGTGTGTGTTGCTGCGTCTATACATTCAAGTAATGCTTTATTTGTCATTCCCCGCGTGTTTGAAGTCCGCCTGTCACCCAATAAACTGGGTTGATCCTAGAGATGAGTTAACAAAACCGAATGGTACAGTCGACTGGTTCCTACCGTGCTCTAATTCAGTTTGCAGTGACGCGAAGTCCGCTCGAGATAGGAGCCAGGAAAAGCTTGCTGCTCCTAGAGCAATCAGAGCAGCCACGTGATCGAGTTCCTGTCGCTCGTCAGTCGCATTCCCCGGTTGAAGGTACAAGCGCCTCCGAACGCTCTGAACTAGAGCGCGGCGCTTTAAATGAACCAGGCGAATGTGTTTAGAGCGCTCGATTTCCACCAGTAGAATGCAAACCGCACCACGAAGGTGCCGTAGAGAGTTTGAAAGCGACCCGTCGAATGTACCATTAGGTAACACCACAGGCTGTGTATTAAAAAGCGTGGACTTGGAGGCCTATCCTCACGCCAGAGCAGGATATATGTCCTTGCAAGGGTTTTTATCCGGTTTAAACTGCAGCGTCAGTCCCGGAAGCCGCGCATTCAAAGGTGTGGGTGGGACGATCTTGATAATGTTTGTATCAGTGAAGTCGCTCAAATGTAGCATGTACAATCTGAGCCCCACATGCAGCTTGTCGCGCATGAATAAAGCTTAGTTGAGAGTCAGAGCTCGTCCTGTGACCTTCTTCGCCCCGGTGTCTAATACTGTTGCGCTGTAACCCGCCGCAGAAGCTTAGTGGCTGTGGCATTGCGCTGTTCATCGAGCTCGTGGTCGCGGGTTCGATGCCGGCCGTGGCGGCCTCGTTTCGATGGGGGCGAAATTGAAGAAGGTCCGTGTGCTTATATTTACGCGCACGATAAGAAACACCAAGTGGCCAAGATTAATCCGGACTCCCTAACTATACAGCGTGATTCATGATCACATCGTGGATTTTGCATGAAAACCTCAGAATTTATTTATGTATCTTTGCGCTTTTAAAAAACGTAGCGCGTGGAATAAGCTAGCTTCTTATCCTTGTTTGGCATCGGTGTCTCGCCTACTAGACGCTGTGAGGATGCACTTACACATCTTCCCACTATACCCTCCTGTCGTGGAGAGGCACACTAGCGCCGTGATACGGTGTGTGGAAAACAAATCTGTAAACGAACAAAACCTGTAAAGATAGCGTGGAGAAGTTCGGAGAGGTATCATTTGCGTAGTGCTGCCGTTTTTTTTACGTGACAAATGACGTTTGTATAGCTCAGTGCGACACCAAATGGCATTTACCAGCGTCTCAACCTTAGGCTCAAATTGGTGATATCTCTGCAATCGGTGTGGACACCTTGAAAGCCATGTGTTGCGTTTCGCGCCTTCTCAGTACCTGGATCCCTTCTTGCAATTCAACCTGCACCGAGAGACCAACAGCGTCTCGGTTCAGCAGAGTTTTTTGCTGGCCGAGTTGTCAATGCAATTATCTTGACAACGGGTTTGTCTGACCTTGTTTTTGTTGTATTCGGTTCCAAATGGCATAGAGTACGCGCCGTTTTTCTTTTATTTTTCTGTGGTAGTTTCTTCAAAAATAAAAGTAGTTGGAAGTCCAGCGTTCGTCCGGTACACATCCCTTGTGTATGCGTCGCTCTCGCTCGTGTGCAGTTCATTTACAAGCGTCTTGATATTGATAGCGTTACGGAAGCCATCGAGGTATACAATGAGCGATGACGAACTTCCCAGTGTTCAATAAAGACGAAATGTTATTAATTTTCATGTATTGTTTCAAGAAAAACAATGTCTTCACATGGAAGACCGCTCCACAACATAAATATGGCATCCATTTGGCGCAGTGCAGTATCTCAATTAACGTAGTATCGCATATAACAACAACGCGAGCACCTGCAGTCTCTGAGTCTCTCTGGGCATAATTTTTACCACAAGAATTTTATTAATATAATTGATGTGCATGAACTACAGGATAAAGCTGGATCAGTGACCGTATTTCATTGGCTGCCTATAAATGTATTATGTCATTCCTGTCTTTCGTTAAAAGTCAAGGAGGAATTACGCATTACATAAATACAGGCTCATTATTATTATGATGATGACGATGATGCATTACCTGGAGGCCAACTCTGATTTTCTTATTCAAGTACGCGCAAAATGTAGAAATGCTCTCATGCGAAAACATCCGCACCAATTTGAATAAAATGAGATGCATTTGGAACAGAAATTCCAATTCGGACCCCTGTAAAAAGTATCAGTTTGATTTAGGTCTCACACGTTTTGCAGAAAGGGCCGAAAATCCGTAAGTGCAAGAACGTTGAAGAACGAAGTTTACAAATCCGTAAATCTGCACCAAAGGCACATATCACAGTTCCATAAACTCCCACTGTTAATTGAAAACCACCAAACGTTATAAGTTTCCAACTCACGCGAGACCATTCGAATGCTTACGAGGGTTTTGCAAACGTCCTGCTTTTAAGCTAGCGGCATATCTAAGAGTGCTGCATATTTAATAAATGTTGATCGCTTCTGATGCAGTTTACAGAAGCGCGATAGCAATATTCCTTACTCAATTAGAATGAAAAATTTGGTACATGAGACGTTTCTTTTTTTTTTGCAAGCCTAAAAACCTTTGTATAAAAAATTTAATGGCCTAAACAAGGTAATCTGCTTCTTGCCGTCACTAACCATTAACTTTTTATTCCGTTCAAATGCAACAAAGCTCAGCGTATTCGGTGGAGTAGATTCCGTGGAAAACAATTTCTCCGTTGTAATGTATTTAGGGAGGAGCGCCCACGGAAGGAAGGAAAGAGTGGAGAAGGCGAGACAGGGAGGTTAACCAGTTTAGCACAAACGGTTTTCTACCCTACACATGGGAGCGGGATGGAGGGAATGAAAGATGGGCAGGAGAGAGAGACAGAGCTCATAGCACAGCACACGCATCGTCAGTTAGAGTTCATCACTCTTGCGGGGTACGTGACATCACTGAAGGTAAAGCTCGCGCTTAAGGAGCTAATCGTTTGTGAATTAATACGAATATTTGTTGATTCGTGTGGTTCAAAAAGTACGATATTTCTATTTACTTAGTTGTCATCAAGCGCACACACAACTGCGAACCCGGAATGATACGCAGCTATAAAAACGCACATGCACTGTTATTCTATAGAGCGCCGCGTTATCTCTGACTTCAGATTCATACTTTGCATAGTTATTAGTTTGCATATTGTCCTCGAAGCTGATAACTGTTACGTAAAACCTTCTTGGCAGACGTGACCTTTGCGTTGACGCATTCCGTGTGACCTATCACGTCGCGTTCGAGGTTGTCCTTGACGTATAAGTGCATCACTTCTGTATAACAAGTAAGTTGCACTGTCTTTTTTTTTCTTTCCTTGTCGTCTTGGAGCCCAACATAGCAAACCCTATCCCAGAAGCAGCTTCAACTAAGGACATTAAGCCGATTTTCCGGAAAGCTACATTAACTTATTTACTAAAAACATTATAATGTGCTTACAACTACTCGCGATTAAGAGCCAGAGAAACCTGTCTTCCTCAGGCAGCTATTAATGGCACGCTAAACAGCTTGTCAAACGTGCTGAGTTCTACGGTAAGCGGTTTAAACGACAGTACGGCGGCGCAATTTTCTTATATAAGCCACTTTTACTGGCAAAGCTCAGTGTCAGACTTCGCCTGGCCAGCAAGAACCTATCTGCTGAACTTACATGCATCTTATGGAATGAACGTGCTGCAGCGGTCAATGCTGTAGGACCACACCAGCGCGTTCTTCCATTCCCATGCGAACGAAGTAAAAGCGCAAGTTGCACTCTTTGCTGCGTATTTTTAGCTCTTGGCCATGAGAGAATTGCTGTTTAATCCCCGCCGACTGAGCAGCTGTGTCGCAGCTGTAGGGCCCTGTGACGTGCTCGGCTTTGTTTTTTGTGTTATCTTCTTGCGGCAAAATTAACGCTGTACCTACGTACCTACGTGGCACCCCGGCCCTCGCGCACGGCGCTGTATATGGCGGGAACAAGTTAACGGCGATTGCTAGAGGAATGAAACTGCGTAGTACCAAAACCTCGGTGTACTCTGCAAGGCATCCTCAGTAGCCGAGCAGCATGCGCAGCTGGGCTACGAAGATCGTCCTTGACCGAAGGGTCAATAGCGAGCTCTGGGATGTGTCCTGTCAAGCTCTGAATAATTGCGATGCAAGTGTAAGGAAACATACAACCGGGACTCCGGACGCCACAATTCATCTGAGTCCTTGTCAATCGCTAGCCACGTCGCCGCGAGAAGTTTATTCAGGCCTGCTAAGAAAAGTGTCACCTCTGCACTTATGGAACTTCTGAGACAAAGACTTAAGAAGCACTGAATCTAAGACGATAACACAGCACACTGCCTCTTTGTGCCTTGAGCAGACGCCCCCCGTCGCGCATCGTTTCCCTGTTTGTATAATATACTCTATGATCAAATTTTCACTTTAAGTGATACTATTTTTTTTCTCTCGTCGTTTGCTAATGACGAAACAAGAGTTTTTGTGCGGAGAACAGCGCTCTGCATTTAGGTGGTCGTATCGATGACTTTAATTATTTTCAACTGCTTCAAAACCAGCTGTATTAATTTTCGTATGAAAGAGATTTTTTATGTAACCACATAAGTGTACACTTCTTGTATATGATTCGTGAAATCGCCCCCGCACATCGTCGAGATGAACAAGAAGTGCCCTTACTGAGCCTCCTTAGAGCGTCATCTAGAGGAGATGTGCAAACTCTGCGGCTAGATCGCCCCTGTCCACCTCCAAAAATAGTAGGATGTCGTCAGCAGTAGGGTATGATTGCTTGCACATGCAAGAATGCAGGCATAGGCGCTAGAACAGGCAACTCCGCTGCAATTTACGGCCTTTTTCGTCCCAGTTTTACGCCTTGGTGGCGAAGAACACAAGCGCGTCAGGCTCCAGATAAACTTTGACCACCTCGGGCTCTTATGCATTGACATAAATTAATCACACGAGAGATTCAATATTCGTCCCAACCTGACATTTTACCAACGAAGCCGTGAATTATAATCGTGACCGCGTGCTTAGCCCAAAAGGCCGTGTCGCTACGCCGTTGCGATCACTGAGGTACAGCTGATACATACGTAACATCAGAGGCGAAATTTGCGAAGATATTTGTTCGTAAGCGTCTTTATGGCCGGGTGCCTTCGTTAATAATGTTCTTTTCTTAATAACGCAATAGAATAACTTTTACTTTTCTCTGGAAACAACGATTTCTGCGTTAAAACTAAATATAATAACTTTTTCTTTTCTCTCGAAATAACGATTTCTGCGTCCCCCTGATTGACATTCACGGTCTGGGAAACTTTATAGCTCATTTATATGTAGTTGTTGTTGCATTCAGTGAACTAGGTCGATACATTTCGGGCAACACGTACCGCGCATTTTCTTTTAAGTGGATGACATTGCACTCAAGGAAGCGCTGAGCTTGCATAAAACGCATGTGTTTCGATTCTGTGTGTTTTACCAGTAAATATTACCATACGTGCGGTGTTTCACCTTATGTTGCTTAGAACTTTCCCAGAATCATCGGTGCTATTAGTTTATAGCTTTGGGCAAGAAGTGATTGCTCCACCCTTAGCTTCGCTAACGTTGTCGCCAATTTCATAGCGACCCGCTGTGGTTGCTTAGTGGCTATGGTGTTGGGCTACCAAGCACGAGGTCGCACCATCAAATTCGGGCCAAGGCTGCCGAATTTCGATGGAGACGAAATGCAAAAACAGCCGTCTACTTAGATTTAGGTGCACGTTAAAGAAACCCAGGTGGTCCAAACTATTCCGGAGTTCCCCACTACGGCATGCCTCATAATCATATCGTGGTTTTGGCACGTACAACCCGACAATTTAATTCTATATCGAGTACTAGCGATTGCTCTGAATGCACGGTCACGCACGTATGCGACGGACTTGACCTCTTGGATGAGGGTCGGCGCACGGTAATCGTGCACATTGTCCCTTGGAATTGTTTACATTTCTGTGAACAACTTCGACCAATAAATGCATGCTGGGTTTTGTGTTCATTCGTTCTGGAAATATTGCGGCGTATTTATCATTATTAGAACGTAGCCTTTCATTACAAATTAATACCAAGCAACCTGCAGCAAAAGATGCGTCAAGGTTCTTTTCTTCCTTTCGTAACATGTTCCTTCATGCAGAAGAAAAACGGATGACGTATTCTTGACTCTCCAGTTTAGCGAAACAATTTCTCCTGTTTTCATTTTTTTAAGAAAGGCTTTAATTTGTTGCAGATTTTTTTTCTTGAAAACTATATAATAAAGTAAAATACGCGTGTGGTGGAAAAGTGCAGAGCGGCGTAAACGCATAAGAAAAGGTACGTGAGAAACTTGACCTTTATTTAACGAGAAAACGGAATAGGAACCCGTTGAAAATAAGAACTAGTATTCAGAAAATACTTCGCACGTTAGACTGCTTTTCGATAACACGTGCAGAAAACTTATAAGAATCAATCAGGTATTTTTTTTGTAACGGAAGGGGAATCTTCAAAATTTGGGCCAATAATCTTCGGAAATGCCTTCCATATTAGGTTCTGGTAGACGTGTTCTAGTTTGAACAAGATAAAATTCTAGCTGAAAGCTTTTCCATAACTTGTATGAATGCCCTAGTATAATAGTAGAACACACGCTGCATACATGAAAACAGAGAATAATTAGGCTTATCCCGGTATCATTAACACATATTGTTAACAGAGTATGGAATAAATATAATGGGCATGCAACTTCCCTGATAAATAAAATTTTCCTTTTGACACTTTTTTCCGCAGCTAACCATCTCGACGCTCAAAGGAACAAATAAAGGGGCGTTTCAAATACTTGCACTTGAAGGCGGTAAAAAAAAGTTCAGGTATGAAGACATGAATGACAAGTATGACAGTTGTTCAGAGTAAGTCTTCCGAAGTGGCACGGTGAGCGGAACAATTCGCAGGACAAAACGTGTGCCTTGCTAGCAAGAAATAAATTTTTAGCAGACACAGAGCTACTTATTTGACGTCGGCACTCTCAGCTAAAGTATTTTTCAGTGTCAAAACTAAAACACAAGCGCACGCGCTGCGCAACAAGTCGAAGAGGACCCGATCATGACGAAGTTTCCAGTGACTAAAAACGAATGCGCGCTCCGGAAACTTCAGCGGCGGTTCGAGAGAAAGCAAATATCTCTCGATGTCTGACGTTCCGCATAATACGATACGTTCGACGAAGCCGCAAATGAAATGCAAGAAACGCGCACGCATGTTTACCTTGTTGTCGGACGGGGCCCACCGGTGCGAGTCGAGGAGGTGAAAACGAAACCCAGTCAGCCGACTCCCGCGCTGGCACACAAAAAGTCAGTTCCACGCCTTTAGCGTAGCACAGGACCAGCAGTTCTCGACGAGCACCAATGCCCGTTTAGCGCCGACAAGGGGACCCCAAGTGCGCGGAAGTTGTCGCGGATGAGCGGCGGCCCACACCAAACTGAGCTAGCAACAGAACTTCAAGCGCACAGACGCACGCGCGTTTCGGCACGCGGCTTTTCGCCGATTGATCCCGAAGCCGTGCGCTCCTCACTTTACGCGCTTCACGTGTGCGGCTGTGCGCCGCGCCGGAACGGCTGACGCCACCTGGCTGCCAGAGGAGGAAACAGCGCTGTTGGCATGCCGCGGGGTGGCACGCTCTGCGGTCGACGTGCTCGCGGCAATGGTGGAAGTGGTGCGTGGCTGCGCTTTACGAGTCACGTGACGCGAGTGCGTGAATTGCGCACAATGGATGGTGCGCACTTAAACGTTATCAGTGCATTTCGTTCTCTCTCTCTTTTTTTTTTTTTCAGAAGTGCACGTCGGAAGACCTTATGGCTCTTCTGAATTTTCCGCCGAGCAGCGTTTTTTCAGCGCTGAGATTCAGCCACTTGGGTTCCCTAGCGTCGATTCCGAATGCCAATCTGCATATCCAATCGGCAAGAGTTGTATGCGAAGAACGAATACATTCGATGTTTCATTACCACTAACAGTGCGACCTGCCGTTGTTGCTTAGTGGATTCGGTGTTGGGCTGCTAAACACGAGGTCGGGGGATCGAATCTCGGCCACGGCGGCCGCATTTTGATGGGGGGGAAATACAAAAACGCCCGTGTATTTAGATTTAGGTGGACGTTAAAGAACCCCAGGTGGTCTAATATAATCCGGAAACGAACATTGCGCCTGCGTATAACACGATCAAAACTAATCTATTCACATAGTCATAGCACAGACACCTATTTGTCTTCATGGCAACGCCTAAATCCACGCATTGAAAGCGCATACGCCACTTCACTCAGAATATGTATTGCGCTAGACCACTTTTGTCATAACGCGGATACGATTGACATGTTGTCCATGAATTTAATGTTTGTCCCATGCACACTCAGAACAAACGGTATAATATTCGAGCCAGCACAAACAATGTTAAGGTACATAAAGTTATGCAAATTGAACGCAGTAATACTTATATCGATAGATAAGGCTACACAGAAATGCCAAATTATCAATAAACAAAACAAGAAATAGCTTTACTTTCTTGTGTATACTGGTAATTATTTTTACATTAGTATGGGGGTTGCCCATTCCGCTGACGGCGCACATATTCGCGCACCGAGCGACCAGTGCAATCGAGTACTGTTCGAGCATTACGAACCTCCATGCATACAAGGCGCCGCGTGCGGGCCTGCGCCTGTCGCTCCGTGTGCTCACGCACCGCTGTGCGCGCGTGACCAGCCGGTCCCAGCTAGGGGAAGGAGACTCTAGGCGAAGCTCTGCGGACAGAAACACAGGACATTTATTAAGCTTCGTTTCGGTACAACACATTTGAACAGTACAACGGTATCGCAATCTAATTGCCATACACCATAGCCGAATGAACACAGCAGGCCGCTGACGGCGCACCGGGAACCACAAAAACGATAGACAAAGAATCCAGTCTAGAGAGACCACCTATTCTTCGGTCAGCACCTGCCTGCGCGCACCCCACAGCAGAGAAAATAGAAAGAGAAACAAACAGAGCAACGGATCGGGGCACCATCGAACGGCGCTGCCTCAGGACATCGAGACGACGGAAGAGCGCGCGCCCCCACCGAGGCCGGGACCCCGATCAGTCGAAGTCTTTCTATGTACTACTCTCTGCCGGTGTCACACATGCGCACCTTTCGACGCCCTCCTCGGGCCTGTCTTGCGCACGCGCGCCCAGAGCGTGGGCCCACGATGGCCCGAATCCCGCCAACCATCTGGGCCAATGGGACAGCCGGTAACCCTCGCCTCGCACCCCGTGGGCGGGATGACAGGCGAGTGATTGGTGCTTTATGGCCCGTCGCCACGCCGTACAGGCAGGGAGGCTAGGGGCATACAGTTCTCGGAAACGCAAGGGCGTCGCGCAACCATTGTGTGCGCTCTAAACTCCGCAGTATGCACCCGTTAACGGCTCTAAATAGTACCAGAAAAAAAGGGATATAATATTTATTTGGGGACGACACATACCGATACTTGGAGGAAATGCTTTTTTTTTCATCGTAATGTGCAAAATGCACAAATAATATAAGTATTCAACGAAACACAAAAATACCTTGCGGAAATGCTTTCAGCAATAGATGCGCGACATCAGTCAGAAAGCTCTGAAAAGCACTGAAAGTGAGCTTTACCCCAAGCCCCCCGTGGCTTCGTGTGGAACTTGTACAGACTATTGTCGTCGGATGTGAAAACGACGCGCACAGTGCAACTGCTCTACATTACCAGTGTCACAGCAGTGCTGTCGGGGATCTGGTATCGTTGTTTGCCCTCTGACCAGCTATGAATAGCAAGCGAGTCGCTTGACAAACTTTGTTCCTGAGCCTTTGCTTCTGTTGTAATTGAACAAATTACATTTTCTTCCCGTCATGCAGTATTAGGCGAATAATTTCTGCAAGAAACTCTCTACGCAATATCGAAACTGAGAATGAAAAGAAAATATTTTGAATTTGTTGCCTGCTGGAAACGCTTGTCTATAAAGAGATCTAGATGCACTAAAATCGAAAGAAGCCACCATAATTGCATGAGTTGTGAGAATCATTCTCATTATTAGATAACGAGATCCCCATCTTTTTGTGAAACTCCACGTCCTTCAGGAGGTGCCAGCTACTCCTTGACACTAAGCAAACAGAAGAAAGTTAAAAATGCCGTTCCTAAAGGCGGAACAGTCATAGTTCCAGCAAAGCATTAGAATATTACACGAGGAATAGGGCTCGTAGTTTCCTGAGCAAGATGAATTTGTGAAAACATTGGGTTACTAACTATGCACATTGGTGCCCCGTGCCCAGTGACCCACATGAATAGACGTTACTCGAAGTCCACTCCCACTTCCGGTCACAACACTGCTCTTAAGAGAAGCACGGGCAGGGCGGACTGCGCGTGCTTCTCTTAACGCGAACGTTCCGTGTAGCCGCTTTAACATTTTACTCTTCCCTGCCTCTGAAACTCAGCCGATTACGCAACCTGCAACACTGCTTCCACGGGAAGATAGTGCACATCTGGAAAATCCCCTGAAGGACGTCCTTTTAATGAGATTCGCCTTCTTAGCACACGTCCCTCACACACTTTTCGGCGGCTACATATATACATATACGTCTATGAACATTTTCTCGCCCATCAGGGATCACTGGGTAGTCCATGGTTAAATTGGTAGCAGATCGGGTAGCTGTGATGAGGGAACAAGGTTCGAAACCAACCATCGAGTCTGCTTGGGTCAGTGATTATGTGCCGCTCTTCAACGAGTGCTTTTGGCGCCGGCATGGGTCCTTGTGAATGCGTAACTGGGCATGTGACACTGGGTGTGCATCGCTCTTCAGTCAACCTATTTGACGCCAACTTTGGAGGGTTGAGTACATGTCACTCGGCATGTGACCCTTTGACAGCGACTTGGGTCACATTGTACGTGCCAGCAGGTGTGTGTCTCTTGCCGAGTGACATATGTGAAGTTAATCAACTTAGGTAACTGGGTACATGCCACTGGGTATGTGCCACTCTAAAATGACCAAGATGATCCCACAAATTTCTCTGATGCTCGGCTGAATGGAACCCGCGCGTCACGTGGAGAACTTACGGCGGCTCCGCTAGACGGCGAAGCGTGTGCAGTAGGAAAGCGAGAAAGAGGCGCCGCGCCGCGTGCGCGTTTAAGCGTCGGCGATACACTGCGTCGTTACATTGCTTCAATGCTAATCGCATTAACGTCGACGTGCATCGTCAGATGGGTATTGCAGGATTTTTTTTTCCCTCTTTCAAGCACCGGTATTTTTAGCTGACCCTTGCTGTCGCCCTTGAATGACGGCACATGCATCCACCGCAGAACACCGCATCGTATACTCGGCGGGTGGGCTCGGCGGACGCGTACCCGGGCGTCCCGCATGCGCCGTCGCTATCGCGAGCGTGAACGGTGGCGGTGATAGCGGCTGGCGATAATGACAACGGCGACGGTCCATGGAGGAAACAAAATTGGAGAGGTTCTGATGTCACTGGTTTTAAAGCCGGAATGGCAGCCATCCTGGTCTGCCATTTACCCTTGCCATGAAGTTAATATGCTAACTCTAAAGGAAAAGCTGATCAAAGAAAGTGGTAATTGCAAAGGCGCAGCCATGTTGCAACCTCTCATTCTTATTAAAATAAGGCTATTCAAAATAGGATGCAAGAAGAAGCATGTACACGTGTTACGTACGTATTGACAATGTGCAAATTTCATTGCGTATATTTTTCAGAATGATAAGTTATTAAAATTTTGAGGTAATGAGCATGGTGGGTGAAAGTATGCATTTGCTTACGCCTGAACTAGATGGCGTCTGCAAATCGTCTGATCCTGCGAGTCGCATCTCGTCGGCTACGCTGACGCCCTGTACAGCGTAGCAACATGTCGGTGCCCTTGTGGATGCAGCTTTTAATGCAGTGGGTGCTTCGGGAGCTTTTCCTCTAGATGTGGTTATATTAACTCTATGACCTTTGCGTCCCCAATAAGTTCACCGGAGCACATGGACGCGAGCATCAAACTTGCACTGCGACGAGCCGCCGGCAGCATGCACTACAGACACGCATCAGAAGGAAACCTATGAGACTTCGGTTTTCAGTGAAGCAGACGTGTCCCTTTATTTTTCCATGATATAATCAAGAACACTACGAATACTTGTCTCGTGATTGCCTAAGTTGGCTGGCTCTCACTCTGACAGCTCACAAACCCAAAGTACAAATTTCAAGCGCAAGAAACTACACTCCGAATAGACCTTGTCTTGCAAATGTAATGTGCTTCGGGGAAGGCCCGTGCCGAAAACTGTTTTCGGAGGCCGCGAGCTCGCAAAGCTTCACGGGTGCGGTTGCTATGGAAACGAGGAGGTTGGGACCGCCAGTCGTAGTACTCCTTTGAAAAAAAAAAAAAACAGCAAGTGACTTCAGCCACACTCCTTCTAACACAGCCGGGCTGGCCGGGGTCTCTCCTAAGCTTTCCTTCCTCCTTGGTGACGGTAGTGATGACGCGAATGCACATCGAGGGTCCCTGAAATTCTCAACGCAATAAACGCAATTTAGAAAAGTGATGAAAATCTAGGAGCACGTGCACACATGGAAATTTCATCACAGGACAAACTTGCACAGGAGTAGCCGCAATGGCCCCGCGGACTAGCGAAGCCTCGTGTTCTGCACAACATTGGTTAAGTATCTTGTATACCAGGCAGGAAGTAATGTATTAAAGTAAAAGAGAAAAATGTCATTTCGCACTTACACTCAGCGAAACGGGCATGCTAAGGACAGCTTTAGCTCGAGAGCTCCTTTCTAAATAGATGGGAACGGAGACATCGCTTATCTCGTCAACCATCGCACAATTTCGATGGTGTTTGCTGCATTTAAAAGGAAAAGTTAAATTCTAGTAACCGTTTGCCACGTATTTTAAATCTGCCAAAAGATGTTTGGGAAACATTATTGAGAATTGCAAAATGTGTAAAAACTCAACTATCGAGTTCACAACTTTGCAGCTGATCAGAATGGACGATATAACAATTCTGTAAACACCTAATGATATAAAAAATTGACGTATAACGAAGAGATCTGAAATATACCGCTAATTTGATAGTACGACTGTTACAAACCCATCGTAAGCAGAGCAAAAAAATTTTGACATAAGCTGCAAATTCTTACATAACCTTTCATCATTATGGTGCTGTAACAGGTACAGCTTACATAATTGTAATATATGTTGTTTTTTGGTGCACAGTTACCAAATTGTATACTTCGCGGTTCTGTTTTCGTTAGACCTATTGATTTTCGTAAACTGAACAAACGTTAAGCAGCTCCAGCCCACTGTGGGAATCGGTGTAAGCGAAGCCTAAGTTAACCCGTAACACGAAACGACGCATCACGATTATTTTCTCCATGGATTCTGTAGATGATATCCGCCCCCAACCGTCCTGAGGCCCCCGATGGCGGCCCTAGTAAAAACACAATACAGCGCCATAACCGTCCAATGCACCGCCTTCGGATGCCCGAAAAAGTAATTAAAAAGCTTCATAAAACCTCCTAGGCCTCATTCACACAACCGTTTTATGTCCACCGCCAGATGACTACAGCTGGGTGATGCAGAAACTAAACTCCACCGCCAGGGTACGCCATCAACACGGCTGCAGGTCTGCCTCCCTCACTGACGCTGGACAGAACGCGTATGGACAGCTGACAGCCACATTCTCGAAAAATTTTCAGAGCGATACTTCCACGCTGCAAAAAAAAAAAAAGAAAGCAAGGACATTTGGCTGTCCCGACGGAATCAAGGCGGGGCAAGCGGCATTCATCGAAAGTCACGAAGGTCCCAGTAATTCGCGGATGTTCGGCAACCCTACGTAAAACCCCAGGTTTTGTTTTAAATGCGAAGCATTTCTTGGCGACAGTATCTATCTAGCCGCCTACGTCTTGGTGCTCTCATGGTCGTTTCGTTACCTTGATACTTACCAAAATTGGCATAGTATGATAAGAGTGTATGACGAACATAAATGATAGGTCATGACATGAATATCATGACATGTATGTCATGTAGGTCATGAAACAGCTGGCTACGTCTTAGTGCTCTCATGGTCGTTTCGTTAACTTGGTAGGTACCAAAATTGGCATACTATGGCAAGAGTGTACGACTAACATAAATAATAGGTCATGTCATGACATGTGTGTCATGTCGGTCATGAAACAGCCACCTAAAATGACAATGACCAAGCGAAAAACATTAACACTCAAAAACCACCGAAATGGGTTCGGACGGGGGTATTAAGGGAAGGAAACACTAAAGGATGACACTAGAAGTCATAGCCATGAGCATGACTCAGCAAAAATGACAATTAGCGAAAAAAGATTAACACTCAGAAACCCCTGAATTGATTCGGACGTGGGTACTAAGTGTAGGAAACACTAAACGACGATGGTAGAAGTCATAGTCATAAGCATGACTCAGCCAAAATTATTATTACTCAGCGAAAGAAGATTAACACTCAAAAGCGCAAAAGCAAGCCATGGTTTACAAAAGAGGCGCGCAGAGTCGCTGAAAAGAGACAACAGTTATAGGCACGTTTCAAAAGAAATCCATCGCACGAAAACAAGCATCAGCTACGAAAGATTACAAATGATATTAGTGCTTCGGTTAAAATAGCCAAGTTTGCCTATTTTCAGTCCTTCGACTTGGGCATCCAAGATCGCCCTAAAGAATTTTGGCAGTATATAAAAAGAAATAGAAAGGATGACTTGTCCTTCCTACCACTCGATCATGACGGAATTATCGTTCACGATAATCTGGAGAAAGCCAAGTGCTTTAACGCGTTTTTCAGCTCGATGTTTTCAACTATTGGAAATTATCTTGGTGAATATTTTATACAATACTGAAAGCAGGCTAATGGGTCTATAATTCTTCAGTTCTTTAACGTCTCCCTTCTTACGGATTAGTATAATGTTGGCATTCTTCCAGCTCTCTGGTACACATGAAGTTGTGAGGCATTGCGTATAAAGGGCCTCTAGCTTTTTAAGCATAATATCTCCTAAATATTTGATGAAATCTACTGTTATCCCATCTTCTCCAGCAGCGTTTCCCCTGGTCACGTCTTTCAAGGCCTTTCTAACTTCATCGCTAGTTATAGAATGAGCCTCTGTATCCGGTTCATCACTATTATGAATGAAAGTAGCTTGGCTGTTTTGGGCACTGTACAGGTCACTATGGAATTCTTCTGCAGCTTTTACTACGTCATCAAAATTTCTGATGATCTTAGAATGCTTATCTTTCAGTGCATACATCTTGCTTTGTCCTATGCCAAGTTTTCTTCTCACTGATTTCATGCTGCGTTCATATTTCACTGCTTGCTCAATCTTTTCCACGTTGTAATTTCGAATATCCCTTACTTTCTTCTCGTTGATCAGTTTTGACAGTTCAGCGAATTCTATCTGATCTCTTGAGTTGGACACTTTCATGTTTTGACGTTTCTTTATTAGGTCCTTTGTTTCTTGGGAGAGCTTCCCTACTGGTAGCCTTGGTGCCTTACCTCCCACTCCAATTGCTGCTTCTGAGATCAGCCTAGTTACGGTTTCATTCATTACCTCTATGTTATCTTCACCTTCCTGTTCTAAAGCTGCATATTTGTTTGCGAGCACCAGCCTGAATTGGTCTGCTTTCACCCTTACTGCGTCTAGGTTGGCCTGTTTCCTTTTGACTAATTTCACTCTTTCTCTCTTCAAATTGAGAGAAATCCTAGACTTTACTAACCTATGGTTACTGCACTTTACCTGACCTAACACTTCTACATTCTGCACTATGCTTGAATCGGCAGAGAGTATGAAATCTATTTCATTCCTTGTTTCTCCATTAGGGCTTTTCCAGGTCCACTTCCTGTTGCTGCGCTTCCTGAAGAATATATTCATTATTCGGAGCCTATTCCTTTCCACGAATTCTACCAACATCTCACTTAGTGCATACTCATTATTAAATACCCATCAGCATGGTTTTTGCAGTAGTTACTCGTGTGTCACCCAGCTTACAGAATTCGTTCATGATTTAACAAGTGCACTGGATAAAGGGCATTCTGTTGGCTGCTTATTTCTTGACTTCCGCAAAGCATTTGATGTTGTGTCCCATTAGTTATTAATAGAAAAATTGTCTTGGTACAACATAAATGAGAACGTTATTACATGGATAAAGGAATATTTCAGCCTGAGGCGTCACAGAGTTGTTATCAACGGGAAACAGTCGCATGACGTTGATGTGACCTCAGGGGTGCCTCAAGGAACCGTCCTGGGTCCTTTACTGTTCATAATTTACATGAACGACATTGTCACAGGTATTTCTTCACGCATGCGACTTTTCGCGGATGATTGTGTTTTGTATAGAATTATAAACGATCGAGGTGACTGCGAAGCATCACAACAGGACTTGTGTACAGTAGCTCAATGGTGTGAGGATTGGGGAATGCATATTAATTTACAAAAGTCTGTACATATGTGTTTCACTAAAAAAAGACTCCTCATGATTTCACGTTTAACATTAACAGTAGCAAACAGCTGTCAGTCTCAGAATTTAAATATCTTGGTGTATGTTGGACCAGTGTAATATCTTGGCACCGCCATGTCGATTTTGTTACTGCCAAAGCCTGCCGCGCTTTGGGCTTCCTGCATCGTAACTCCAAACATTTTCCTCTAAAAACCAAAGAACTGTTATATATATCAAATGTTAGAAGCATACTTCAGTATGCTTGCACAGTCTGGGACCCGAAATATCTAGTTGACATACAAAAGCTAGAAAGAGTTCAGAATTTGGCCGTTCGTTTCGTTTTTAATGACTATGGTAGGTTTTTCAGCGTATCGAGTGCGAAAAACACTTTGCGCTGGGACACATTTCAAAAACGTAGGGAAGTGCTTCGATTAAAAATTTTTCATAGCATATTTCATTCAAGAACTGGAATTGACCGAACCCAATATATATTTAGCCCTGATTATGTGTACGCCCGAAGAGACCATTCGCTCAAAGTAAAGAATACAGGTGCCGGACTGACCTTTTCAAAATGTCTTTCTTTCCCAAAACAATTTCTGACTGGAACAAATTGCCTGAGGAGATAGTGTCCATAACAGCAAATGACTCATTTTCTTCCTTGCTGTGAAATTTTTATGTTTAATAATTTTGTGTTTTTCCTATCTCACTGTTATTTTTATTTCGCCGCCTGAGCGCGGTAGTACTTTGTGCACCTTTTCCTTCTTCAACCCCCTTCCACTGTAATGCCAGAAATGGCGCTGTGGGTACTGCGATAAATAAATAAATAAATAAATAAATAAATAAATAAATAAATAAATAAATAAATAAATAAATAAATAAATAAATAAATAAAAGCACTGGCTTTGGTTAGCACATGGGTACTAAGTGAGGGAAACACTAAAGGATGATGGTAGAATCCATAGTCATGAGCATGAGTCAGCATAAATGACAATGACTCGGCGAAATACGATTAATACTCGAAAACCACTGGAATTGGTCGGACGTGTGTTCTAAGTGATGGAAACACTAAAGTATGATGGTGGAAGTGAGTCATGATCATGACTGAGCAAAAATGACAATGATTCAGCGAAAAAAGATTAAAACTCACAAACCAATGGAAAAGGTTCGGATGTGGTACGAAGTGAAGGTAAAGGCTAAAGGTTAATTGTCCAAGTCATAGTCATGAACATGACTAAGGCTTTCGCTTTAAGGTCTCTTAGGCGTAGCTACAGGGACTCCTGAGGACTTATAACATGCATCTCATGACATGCGTGTCATGTAGGTCTTGGAAGAGCTGCCTACCTCTTGGTGCTCTCATTGTCATTAAGTTACCTTGGAAACACTGCTTCGCAGAACATCGATTCCCACTAGGCGTGAGATCTGCCTTTCTTTTATTTGCCAATTGTTATAATCCTAGTTGGGTAAAGAACGGGCATTCTGCATGATTCAAACATTTGGTTGCATCAATCTGAAATGCTTAAGAGCCCTTTAAAATTTCAATGTAAGCTTTTTTTCATAAGGGAATTATTTTGCAAATAGAACGCAAGAGAGTGATTATTTAAAACGTTTTATTTTTCCAACGTTATAATAAATGTTGCGTTAAGACAAGGCCCAGACGCTTCAAATCAAATCAAAAGCAAGGATGGCACAATGTTAGAGCAGCCTGATAACTTACTTTATAACTTGTTTCTAAAAAACGTAATGTGGTTTCAGCACCCTGGCAGTGGATGCTCCATGACATCATGATACTTCGGCTCGCTTCATCCCTGCGATTGCTAGCACTAGCACATGAAAGTGAGATGATACGCGAGCACCAGCGTTTACTTATAAGAAGTAGCTTTATTGCTACAAGACGCCAGCAAAGTTGCCTCTTTGTCATGACATCACGATAGTCGATGACGCCAGGGTGGCATTTCAAGATTAACTTTAGTATCAAATTAAAATATCTTATTATTCCCAACCTTCAAACTACATTTTACAATGAACAAGCGTGTCGTTGAATTTATAAAACTTCGAAAATTTGCTTCAATGCTCCTTTAATGTAGCTGGGCACATTTTGTACAGCAATATATCGTCTGTCCCAGCTAGCGGTAGCCACGTGGTTCAAAGAAAAAAAAATCTTTAGAAAGAATCGGTGAATCGGTTTAGAATCGGTGAAATGGATTATTATAAAACCTACGGCTGTTCGGTTGTCAGAAATCTGGTAGCCCAGCACCATAGGTCTTAAAGTTATTTCTTTCACGGCGTTCTTCAGATCTTTTTTTCTTTGAATAGCTTGTCTAACGTAACTGAGACACCCATAAGTTCTGTGCTGAATCATATTCAATACGTTTCTTTAAAGTTACTTAATGTTCTGTAAAAGTTCTGAAAAAGTGACTGTGGTTTGTCACAAAAAAACTATCGTTCGAAAGTCAAAATTTTGTTTGCCATTCAAAAAAGTATTAGCGATACCCTATAGACCCTTTTCATGGCAATCCCGTGGGTGCCGCCATGTTTGATCACGTGATGACATGTTCATTGCTTGCCTAAACTGCCTGAAAAAATATATATGAGGTTTTACGTAGTCAAAACCCCGATCTGATGATGAGGCACGCCGTAGTAGAGGACTCGGGAATAATTTAGACCGCGTGGGGTTCTTTAATGTGCACATAAATCTAAGTGCACAGTCAACGGTCAGCGGGGCCTCTGTGTTTAGGAAGGATGCGCATGACGCCGGTGCGACTCCGCAAACATCTGTTTCTGCGGATATCGTCGTCAGTGACTGGGTAGACGACACGCTGCTTTGAATACAGCTTCATAGCACATGTAAGCGCTTCGGAGCTCAATAGGTCTTGCCAAAGCTGTGCGAGCAGCGTACATTCGTAGTTCTGTTTTTCTTGTAGAATATGGGCTATTAATGTATTCTAAGCCGTCAAAAGAATACGCTTCGGAGAAAGGCAAGTCGTGCTGCTGCGATAGCACGCCACATGCTGCGTGAAGGGAGAGGGAATTTCCGCGACGCCACGTCACCCTCGCTCTCGGCAGGAGCGCTCCTCGACGAAGCTGAGCCAACGCCTCCTAGATAGCACGTCTGTGCACTGTGCTCTACGACGTCACGCTAGCTGGTCCGAAATTTTCACTGTCAAGCGTGCGGTGACGACAGTAGCGATGTCAAAAGCACCACGGCTTACTCTAGAGCCTCCCCATTAGATTCCTTAGAATCATTAGACTCTAAGGCAGTTGGGCAAGGTGGCATGACGTCATGGAACGAAGTGCACATGCATTGCCCTATCTAGGACGTGTTGGCAAGGCGGGCGAAAGGGGACACCTGCTGCCGCGTTAGCGTGCCAGGTGTTGCGTGAGGAGAGAAATCAACGCCGCGTCGGTGGCATGTGGCGGTGGCACCACAGGCTGCGGCTGCTTGCTGGCTCAGTCAGCACGTACCGCTATGGTACATTACTCGCAGCGCATAAGGCACTTGCCTCGGTCGTCGTCACTTGGCCCAGATGGATCATCATCAGCCTATATTTATGTGCACTGCAGGGCGATGGCCTCTCTCTGCGATCTACAATTACCGGTCTTGCGCTAGCTGATTCCAACTTGCGCCTGCAAATTTCCTAACTTCGTAACGCCACCTAGTTTTCTGCCGTCCTCGACTGCGCTTCCATTCTCTTGATATCCATTCTGTAAGTCTAATCGTCCACTGGTTATCCATCCTAAGCCTTACATGGCCTGCCCAGCTCCATTTTTCCCGCTTAATGTCAACTAGAATATCGGCTATCTCCGTTTGTTCACTGATCGACACCACTCTCTTGCTGTCTCTAAACGTTAAGCCTAACATTTTTCGTTCCATCGCTCTTTGTGGGGTCCTTAACTTGCTCTCGAGCTTCTTTGTTAACCTCCAAGTGTCTGCTTCATATGTTAGCACCGATACAATGCAATGATAGTAGACGTTTCTTTTCAACCGCAGTGGTACGCTCCCAGTCAGGATTTGGCAATGCCTGCCGTATGAACTGCAACCCAATTTTACACTTCTGTAAATCCTTTGTCATGATCAGGGTCCCCTGTGAGTGTGAGATAAACGTACTCCGTCACAGGCTATAGAGGGTGACTGGCGATCCTGAATTCTTGTTCTCTTGCCAGGCTATTGAACATAATTTTTGTCTTCTGCATATTAATCTTCAACTCCACTCTTACACTTTTTCGGTTAAGGTGATCAATCATTTGTGGTAATTCGTCCCCATTATTGCTGAATAGGACAATGTTATTTGCAAACCCAAGGTTGTTGAGATATTTGCTGTCAATCCTCACTCATAAGCCTTCCCAGTCTAAGAGCTTGAATACTTGTAAGCATGCAGTGAATAGCATTGGAGAGATTGTGTCTCCTTGCTTGACGCCTTTGTTGATAGGTAACTTTCTACATTTCTTGTGGAGAAACAAGGTAGCTGTGCAATCATTGTAGATATTTGCCAAGATATTCAGGTATGCCTCCTGTACTCCTTGATTACGCAATGCCTGCATGACTGATGGTATCTCTACGGAATCAAATGCCTTTTCATAATCTATGAAAGCCATATAGAGTGAATGATCCATCGTAGAATATCCCTTCCTGAAGGCATCCTGTTCTCTTGGTTGGTTGAAGTCAAGTATTGCCTTGATTCTATTGGAAATTTTCATGGTATACCTTTCCGTATACAGTGGCACCTCTGTGAACAACCGCGAAGTGTACTGCTGCACACCTTTAATGAGTCCTGGCAGGATGGCAATGCTTCCTCAAGAATGGAAGGCCAGTCGCCTGGTACCGCTCCTCAAACCTGGCAAGTCTCTTCTAGACATTACTTCATACCGCCAAATCATGCTGGCTAGTAGCATTAGGAACTGACTTTCGATGTCACCCATGCTCCATTGACAACGTCATAGTTTTCGTACATACATTCACCATCAAAAGATCTGTACGCGATTATCTCTCGCCATGTTCCTTGATATCAAAGGAGCACATGAGAATGTTATTCATCAGGCTATATTTGATGCTCTGGAAATGGTTGGGCTCGGCGGCGAACACGCAGTTATTTACATATGCGTTCTCTATTTGTGAATGCCGTAGATGGCCAAACCTCTCAACACTACATACACCGTGGAGATCCGCAGGGTGGTGTACTGAGACCCACACTCTTCAATCTTGTGCTCATTTGTCTCGTAGAATGCCGACCAAATACGGTGAAGTATAGGCCGACGACATCTGCGTCTGGGTATCTCGCGTGACGCGTCCCCAAGTGCTTGCAAGGCTCCGAAAATCTGCGACGTTGATAACGACGTACCTTAACGAACAAGGCCTCATGATTTCTCCAGAAAAATGTGCATTTCTCGCGTTTAGCCGGAAAACAATGATTTCATGCGCCATATCCATCGATGGACAAAATATCTCTTATGGCAGGACGCACAGGTTCTTAGGGGTAATCATCGACCGTGACCTCTGTTGGAGTCCCCGTGTGACTAAAGAAGCGTCTGGCACCCATCTCTCATCTCTTCAAGTTTCTTGGAGGGTAAACCTGGGGTACTTCTATACACGCGATGATGCAACTCTACAGGACGCTGTTTCTCGGGTAACTGAAGTACAGCTTGGCAGCCTGCAGAACTAACACCCGTACAATCGAAAGTGCTCTGGCACGGCCGCTTAGGCTCTGTCTATGGTTGCCAAGGTGTACATAAACATCAGAAACCATTTCAACTGGGCATGACCACCCAGCCAAAATTCACATTGTTATGGAAGCGCTCAGAGCACACGTCAGGCACCTTGCTCGCACCCCTTCCAACTATCTAGCCTCACTGCTAGAAGACCGACTACGCGCCTCTTTTTGTAGGACGATGTTGCCTTATCGTGTATACCTTCAATCAGATTACACATCTGCAGCGAGAATTTTGCTTCCCCCTTCGTGCTTGGCTCAGTCACAAGTTCGACTAACAGTGCCAGTAAATCGAACGAAGGCACAATTCTCATCACAAGCTCTGAAGAAACTTTCGCTGATCTTGCTGTACGATAAATACAGTGATCATACTCATCTATAAACTGATGGTTCAACCACCGTGGACGGTTCTACAGGATCAGTGATATTTCCTGCCACAGTCACAACCTTGAAGTTCAAGACATCCCACCAGACGACATCGACAGCCGCAAAACTTGCTGCTCTTCGTAGCGCACTTCGCGTAATTTGTGAGGAACCAGTTCAAAAATGGAGTGTTTTTAGTGACTGCAAGGCAGCACTACATAGCTTGCTTTCCGCCTTACGCCGTGGACCCTACCAACAGCTAGTCTGAGAAATCCGAGGACTCCTTGATCGTCTCGTCGAGCAAGGACACGACCTCCCATTTCGGTGGCTTCCTAGCCACTGTGGCGTGATGGGCAACGAGCATGCCGATGAAGCTGCTCGATCGACTCATGAAGACGGCGTGCAGGAACCAATCCAGCTGTCAAGAACAGATGCAGCAGCGAAACTTCAAGTACTTGCAAATGATGCCACACAACTGTTGTGGAACACGCGTAGTGTCTAACACACACGTCTGCATCAACTGGCTGGCTTGTACTTCGACCTCCACTTGGAAGATCGCGACCCGAGACAACAGTACTTTACCGACTGTGGCTTGGCGTCGCTTTTACCAAATCCTTTGCTTTCCGCACGAAAAGGGAAGATGGTGCTGCAGTGACTACTGGAACGCCGCCCTATACAGTCGTCACCTAACAAGTCAGTCAAGTCGCTCTTGAAGTTTTTGCGTTCGAGTGGACTGTCTGACAGACCACGGCTCTCAAGGACACTTCTAACCTCCTCTAATCTGTCCTTTTTATTTTTTTCGTGGCTTACCAGGGTAGCAAACCAGAATCTTTTCAGATTAACCTCCCAGCCTTCGCCCCCCCCCCCCCCTCATTTCTCTCTCTCTACTCGCAGTGCACAACTCGAAGGACTACTCAGTGTGGTTCAATTGTACATTATTGCCTTCGCAATCACAGCTCATAAGTGCTTAGATGTCCTGGGATTCGTTTTTTTTTGGTCACTTTCGAGTTTTCGCGTGCAAAGTCTTTCGACCGCGATACTTTTTTTTCGTTTTTCCTCAGATGCCATTTTCAGGTTCTACAGTACACTGAATTAGAGCACTGCACGGGCTTACCCGAAAGCCCGGGCCTGGTAGGGCAGTTTTGTAGCGCGAGCTACATTAGCCGTATTCTCGATGTTTCGCTGTGGTCGGTGGCCGCCCCGCGAGCTGAGCCGTTGCCTAGCAACCGCCGCAGCTGGCAGCGCCATTCGCCGCGCCATCTGGCATGATGTCAGAGGAGGAGCCAGTGAAACCGCGAGCTGCGCCGTTGCCTAGCAACTGCCGACGTTGAACAGGCGTTGCCGGCGTTGCATCGCCGGAGGAGCCGGCTTGCATCGTATATATAGAAAGGGCGGCACGGTAGGATTCATCGGCAGATATGGAAAGTGAGTCGGAGAGACTGAAAGAAGCCAGGCTTCGTCGTCGGAAGGAATCCAAGAGGAGGCAGCGAGCCGAGGAGACGGAGGAAGAACAAGCCGCACGCCTCGACAAGCGTCGTAAGTACTAAGCGGCCAGGCGAGTGCATTCAGATGAGGATGGTTCGTCGTCCAGTTCGGGAATCACGTGCCAGGGCCAGCGGATCAACGAAGGAATGAAATACCAAGCTAAACAATAACATCAACCGTACCTCTCGCTACGCACACCCAGGCATCACTGAGTTAAGCCACAGCCAATTTTTTTTACGGGCTTGGGCTGGGCTCGGGCATGGCATGTGCTTTCTGACCCGGGCCCAGGCTGGGCTCGGGTATTTTGACGTGGGCCCGGGCCGGGCTTGGACTTTCTGGTGGTGTGCATGTAAAGTGCAGCGAGTTATCCTCCCGCGTCTCGACTATGAAAAACCTGTTGCCCCGGCGCAGCTGGAAGCTAGCAGTGCTACTCCTGTGTATTTCCCTTTTCTTCTTTTGTCGATTTTGCGTTGTTTGAACAGAACGTAAAAGTCCACAAAGGCAGAAGACGCCTCAAACCAAAGGATGCCATTGTATTCCTTATCTAAATCAATGGAATTAAGGGCACAGGGTAGGGCAAAATTTTTAAAAAATTCGATTTTGGGTTTTTCACTTGTTTGGAATGCTCAGGCCTTCCTCAACAATATCCAGTGCCCCACATGTTTTTCCGCGTTTTTATTGAGCCAAAAAGACCCGGTTTTCGAAAACAAGTGACGAGCGGCCACGCCCCCTTTTTTCACCTAGCACAACCTAGCAATCGTTCATGTTTCTTCCAAACGTAAATTTTGTGGAAATCACAAAAGAAGAGTGCATTGGGCACGTACAAAAGAGAATGGGTGCCAGGCTCAGAAAGTTGAAGAAAGAAAGCAAGGGCACAAAGTTATCTGTTGGTAAATGTCTGTCAGGACGGGGGCGGTTGACTGACACTTGCATTGACAAAAGATAAACCTAATATGGCTTAGCCATAAGAAGAAACACTGGAGACTTGGAAAGCATGCGGAAAACTGTTTGGGCAAAATATTTTCACATGTTGGCTACGGATATCGACCCAATTCACGGGCTCTGCCCAAAAGATGCCGGCACTTGGTGTGAATACAACAAGTCTCAATTGACACAGGAGCCTTTTGTGCACAAAGAATACTTGCCTGCACCAGTCCTTCATGCCATTAAGTGAATATTCCAACAGTAAGCTCACCCACACCTGCTGAAAAAGTGCTTACACGTCAAGACACAAATTGCTAATGAGTCATTTAACCATGTCGTGTGAGAGCGCGCACCGAAAATGTGTTCCTCGGAATGAAGATGCTCAAAAGTGCCACCTTTGATGTTGCGCTCACGTTCAATGAAGGTTGCATGGCAAGAGTTAATGTCCTGAAGGCATTTGGCATATCACCAGTGCGTAACACTGTGATGTGGTTGGGTGAAGTGGACCGTTGCGGACTATATTTTGCCAAAAGAGAGGCCGAACACATGACAAAACAAGCCAGGGAAACCAGAAAACAAGCAAAGAAGCGAAACGCTGACTCTGGCAGTGACTATGTGGCTGGTGGCTATTAGGCAAATGGTTCAGTGCATCTTGTTTTTGAAAGAAAATGAAGTGAACATGTTTTTTGTCTTTGACCCTCAATATCTCGAAATAGTTTTTTTGTTACGTTTGCCCGATTTTTATAAAAACTTCAAATGACAGCAGGTTGATTTTCAGCCACCGTAAAGTAGACACCTATGCACAGCTACTGAACTAGAATGGTACACATGCACTCAACAGTTAATTTTCTCTGAATTGTTTTCTTTGGAAAAAACAAGAAAAACTGCCTGTGTTAGTAAAAAAATTGCGAAGCTTGATCTTCGACAAATAATCTTAGTTCTAGTTCCACTGCAAGACGACATGATCGCGAATCAAATGAAAGAAACCCGAATGCGCTACACGCAGTAGTTGCTGAGAAAATGGGTCTCAAATAAGGCTCAAAATACATGGGAGGTATAGGACCTACCCTGTGCCCTTAATGCTTTCAGCGCGGTGCAAGCGTGTTCGCGACTTGCTGATTCTTCATAGGCGAATTGGTAAAACAATGACTGGTAAGATAAGATAATTCGTCACGCGGCTGAAATATGGCACTGCGTCCGTCCATGATTGCACGCACGTTCTCAACCGGCCGCCTAGCAGCAGCGCATTACGCTGCACGGCGGAACGAGAAGCTTTCTTTCTCGATTTACTCCATCGATGCGCTGAGCTCACGACCGGTCGTGGCTGCGCTTCGGCTATAGTGTACTAGAATACGCTTGAGTGGAACGAGCGGCTGGGGCGGCGCATGCATTGCAGTGAGGCGCCCGACGTGGAAAAATACTGTGGCGGCGCTGCGATACAAGTGGATTGGGCCGCATCAAGGTCGCGCCCTTGGAAACTGCTGGCGATACAGCTCGGCAGGGTCACTCATACTACTTCGCGCGCTGGAATATGCGTTCAGACCGCTCAAACGGTGTTCATAATTGCAATTGACATGTATTTATGCCTTAAGAATAAATTCATTTCATTCTCTTCTTTTTTATTTTTTAATGCCACTCGCTGATCTTTTTCGGTTTCGGGCCGGGTTCGGGCCTGTTTCGATCCTGGCTCGGGCTGGGCTCGGGCCTAAGGTAAAGCGGTGGCGGGCCGGGCCGGGTGGGTAACGTACATTATTTCCGGGCCCAGGCCGGGCCAGGGTCTCGCCATAAAACTTTTGGTCGGGCTCGGGCGGGCATCCCAACGTAAAAACGGGCCCGGGCCGGGCCCGGGCAGCAAAAATCGGCCCGTGCAGTGCTCTACTGTGAATTCCCTGAACGCAACCGATTTCAGAAAACAGTAGCGAATCTATTCTTTTTCGCAGCTGGCATCAGCACTCGCACTTTGGGGCATATCATCATATTGCTTTTCAACGCGACCTTTCGCTCAAATGGTCTCGAACGTCTTTCACCGTTGTTCTGAAACTGCTGAGGTAACCGACCCTGAAGTTCTAGCTTCAAAGGGCAACGACACTGCATCTATTGCTTGTTGTAAGATTGAAACTGTAAAAGAAAGAGCGTTATTCCCGCGCGGCCACTCGCTTGTCGCTTGCTTTAACCCGCGTGTACAGGACATTTTCAAAACAAAGAAAGAGCTCTTGAAAGAGATTGCGGAGCGAGCGCAAAGCATAACCAACGCCTTCGAAAAAAAAAGAACGTGGCTTCATAAAGCCGCCAGGCGATGAAATCGTGTTCAACGGCCGTGTCTGCGTCTATTGCGGCTCGAGTTTCATTAGGTTCGTTCAGCGGCAAAGTGCAGGAAACGACCTTTAAAACGATAATATTCGCACTGTTTTTTGCCCTGTGAATGCACGTTACGAAGGAGCGGTGACTAGCTATTTCCTCTTCGTGAGGTATTTGAGGCGCGTCATACTTAACTTTTAGGGTTTCTACTAAACTAAACTGGCTACAATATTTTCAGCATGTTGTCGACTAGTAGCTACTCAAGCTTGATATTGTGAAAACATTTCATTTCATAGCGGGAACGTTGATTTTCTAAACTTTGAGATGAGTGTACGTACTATGAATACTTACTAAACTCTGCCTGTGCACTGCTCATGACTCTAAAATTTCCAGCGTTGACCAAATATGTAGCATCTTACGGTACGTTCATCTAGCTGTTTTCGGGCGCTATAGAGCTCTCTGGCCTCGAGAGTTGCACTCGGGTGGTCGAAATGGAGAGCTAGAAAATAATTCGCCGGCTTCTTTCAAAGCGCGGCGAAGGCACTCTCACCTTCCGCCTGGGTATAGTGCGCTACGCCTACGCTACAACCTCGCATCGAAACCAAAACCCGGTGAAGGTTCGGTGACTTGGATCACGGAGGTTTCATTGTTAGTGTCGCATCTGCCTCGGCGGTTGAGGGCGAGGGCCTCGGCACCTGCACGTCAAGGTTTTCGTTGACGTTGCCGGAAAACAGCATTAAAACGTCCGATATTCTTGCGTTCCAAAGCCCGCCGGCTTGCCGCTCGTGCTGCCACGTCTGTTTTCACGTGCACTTCATTTTCTTCTTTTATGAACCGCATGCTTCTTTTCCTTCTTACCTTCGTTGTGATTCCAATGACCAATGATGTCGTCTGCTGTAATTTCTCAATCCTGACATGTAAAGTATAATATGGAAGGTGCGGAAAATAAAATTACTTGAAGCAGCACGTTCTTCATTTTACAGAAGCTGAATGCAATGGGTTGACCCCACGTTCGTTTCCCCTGAGGTCGCTAAAAGCGTAACCCAAATAATTAAATAAATTGGGGTGTTATAAACTGGAGTCCACCACTAAAGCGAGCTTTAGTGGTGGACTCCAGAATAATTTGGCCACCGGGAGTTCTTTACCGGTACATTATGCGCGGTACACACGCAGTTTTGCATTCCGCCACCATTGGGCGGTGATGGCCGCGTCCGGGCTATAAACCTCGACTTTTGTGTGCTCCGCAGCGTAACGCCATAGTCCAATACTAAGCTGCAATACACCCAGGAAGGTGTTGGCAAACCAGGGGCGCTATATTTAGGTGTACGCGCCTAGTGCACGACTTGACAGGAGCAGCTACTAAACTGGCATATTTCGCGAAGCACTAATCTAGTGAGTATATTGTAACGACGTGGGATCGACGAGGACGCAGAGCACCACCAACAAAACCACCAACAAAGACACCTTATCAGTCGTCAACAAAACCAACAACGTATTCTTCGTTTCCACGCTTAACTTAAAGCCCGCGCTACTTCAACCTCGTCCGCACTGGCACATACCTGCGGCAATGTAGTTGTTCCATTGGCTCCCCCCATAGAAAAAAAAAATCATCGTCCCGATGACAGAGGCTTCGCCAACTGCTATAAAGCAAAACAAAAAAAAAACTGCGCAGTCTTGTCAGTCTTCATAGTACGGCTTCATACGAAGGACGTGAAGGGCCTCGGGTAAATGCCGTCGGCGCTTTGAACAATGAGAGCCGTCCGTAACGACTTCGCAGGTGACGTCACTGATGCGTCGAAGAACTATGTAGGGCCCGAAGTATCTGCGCAGGAGCTTTTCAGAGAGCCCACGCCGACGAATAGGTGTCCAGACCCACACATTGTCACCGGTGTTGTATGTTACGGGTCTGTGCCGAAGATTGTAGCGTCTGGCGTCACAGCCCTGTTGTTTGAGGATTCGCCAACGCGCAAGCTGCCTAGCTGCTTCTGGTTGCTGTGTGATCTCTTCAGCACCCGTCTCGTTGTCATTAAATTCATGAGATAGCATTGCATCTAATGTTGCCGTAACCTCACGACCGTACACGAGGCTGAAGGGAGTCTTGCGAATGATCTCTTGACGAGCCATATTGTACGCGATAATGGCATAGGGTGAAACCTCGTTCCAGTTCTTGTGCTCTACGTCGACGTACGTACATGCTTATCATGTCAGCCAGTGTCCTGTTCAGTCGTTCTGTCAGCCCATTTGTTTGAGCGTGATAGGCCGTGGTTTTCCGGTGGGCGGTGCCACTTAAACGTAGAACGATGTCCAAAAACTTGTCCAAGAACGCAGCACCTCTGCCCATGATTACTACTGCGGGAGCGCCATGTGTTAAAACGATGGATTCAAGAAAAAATTGCGCCGCTTCATCTGCTGTTCCCCGTCGCAGAGCACCTGTCTCGGCATATCGAGTGAGATAATCTGTGGCGACGATTATCCAGCTATTGCCGGTAGTAGACGTTGGGAAGGGGCCCAGAAAATCGATGCCTACTTGTGCAAATGGTGTGGCAGGTACTTGAACAGGGTGCAGAAGGCCGGCTGGGTTGACGGAAGGCGGTTTGAGGCGCTGGTAATCCAGACATCTCTGAACATAATATTTAACGACCGCAACAAGTCTCGGCCAGTAGTAATTCTGCTGAATTCGTGCCAATGTGCGAGTGCAGCCCAAGTGCACAGCGTTGGGTTGTTGTGGCAGGCGTGTACGATTTCACGTCGAAGCGATGACGGGAACAACGAATAAGTAGTTGCTGCCTCTAGGGGAGAAGTTCTTCTTGTAGAGTACGTTGTGGCGCAAGCAGTATGACGCCAGCCCTCTTGCAAATAGCCTCGGTACGCTGTTGGTTCATCCTTCCAGGTAATCAATCAGCGGCAGATTGGTGCCGCTGTCATCCCGTTGCGGGCGTGAAAAATCGGCACTGTCCACGAGTCCCAGAGAGACCGTGTCGTCATCGTCTTGTGCTGCCGTCTCAACAGGAGACCGAGAAAGGCAGTCGGCGTCTGTGTGCCGTTTTCCTGACTTCTATGCGAGAGTAAAGTCGAACTCTTGGAGTCGAAGACTCCAACGTGCGAGCTGGCCGGAAGGATCTTTCAAATTAATGAGCCAGCAGAGCAAATGGTGATCGCTAATAACGGTGAAAGACCGACCGTACAAATACGGACGAAATTTCAGAGCTGCCTATATCATTGCGAGGCATTCTTTTTCAGTGGTGGAGTAGTTAGCCTCCGCTCGGGACAGTGTCCTACCGGCGTAAGCGATCACCTTTTCGCTGTCGTCCTGCCACTGTACGAGCACCGCCCCTAGACCGACATTACTAGCGTCTGTATGCAATATCGTCGGGGCGTCTTCATCGAAGTGTGCAAGCACCGGAGGCGCTTGCATGCATTGCCGGAGCTCGTGAAATGCCCGCTGCTGGTCTTCACCTCAAGTGAAACGGATATCTGCTCTGGTTGGTAAGCTGTGTTAACGGCCACGCGATGCGCAAGAAATTCGCAATAAATCGCCGGTAATATGAACATAGTGCCTGAAAACGTCGCACTGCCTTTTGGTCGGATGGGGTCGGGAAATTGGCGACGGCAGCAATTTTATCCGGATCAGGTCGGACTCCTTCGTTACTGACGACGTGACCGAGGAACTGGAGCTCTTGAAAACCAAAATGGCACTTTTCAGGCTTCAACGTGAGACCAGCAGATCTTATTGCTTCAAAAACCGTTTTCAGCGTTCGTAAGTGTTCGTCGAACGTCGCCGAAAATACAATCACGTCATCCAGGTACACCAGGCATGTTTGCCATTTGAGTCCGGAAAGCAGAGTGTCCAAAAGACGCTGAAATGTTGCTGGCGCTGAACACAAACCGAAGGGAAGTACCTGAAATTCATAAAGTCCTTCAGGCGTCACAAAGACGGTTTTCTCACGGTCTCTCCCATCCACTTCGATCTGCCAATAACCGCTTTTCAAGTCCATTCAGGAAAATCAGCATGCGTTTCGCAACCTGTCCAAGGAATCATCAATACGTGGCAGTGGATAAACGTCCTTCTTTGTGACCTGATTAAGTTTCCAATAGTCGACGCAAAAGCGCAGGCGACCGTCCTTCTTTTTTGACTAAAGCTACAGTTGACGCCCAAGGAATATTAAATGGTCGAATAACGCTACCTTCCAGCATCGTCTTCACTTGTCGTTGGATTGCCTCGCGTTCCTTTGGAGCCACGCGATAAGGGTTTTTTTTTCGAATAAGTCGGGCGTCGACATCAGTAATGATGCGATGTCTGGTAAGTGGCGTTTGACCAACTCTTGACGCAGATGGGAAACAGCCCTGGTACTGGTTGATGAGCTCAAGAAGACGGTCTCGCTCAACGGCCGTTAACGTCGAACTAACGTCTGCAATAGGTGCAGCTGTGGGGATGGTAGATGTCGTCTCCTGTGCTTAGTGACAGTCTTGTATCGGTATTACTTCGTCTAAATAAGTGACAGCAGGGCCTCTCACGATATGTCGACGCCCCTTACTAAAATTCGTCAGCAAGCGTTCGGCGCTTCCGTCGATTACATTGATATGTGCTCTGGCAATGAAGATGCCTCAATTCAGTGCTAGCGCATTGATGTGTTCAGCGACTCCAGTTCCATTCTGCAGGCTGTCAAAGTGCGCGGGTACGAGAGACCAAGTCCGCGGCAAAAGTATCACGTCGTCTGCAGCTATACGTAAGCGAAGTTGTGGATGCTCCTCATGTGTGACATTATCCCAGTTCAGGGCAAACGTGACGCTTCCGTCGCGTATGTTGATCACGGCGCCGTACTGACGCAGGAAATCCATCCCCAATATAAGTTCCTTGCAACACTCAGAAAAAATAACGAGGGTGGCGACGAAGGTCGAACCGGCAATTAAGAGTCGGGCTGTACATTTCCTGACAGGTGTCATCAACTGACCTGGCGGTTCTTATGTTGGGTCCATGCCATGGCGTCTTCCCCTTCCTTAGTTTGTTGGTGACAGCTTATGATTTAAAAATGGGAGCCTGTGTCAACAAGAGCGGCTACTTGGTGGCCGTCAATGCGAACGATGAGGTCGGCGCAGACGACGTCAGTTACGTCTTTCGTAGTTGAGTCCATCGTATTCGTTGGTGCATTCGCCGTCTTCGACATATTCATTGTTGCATTCGTCGGAGTCTTTACATCGTCGTACGTCGATAATGGGGGATATGGAGAACTTCGAGTACTGGCAGCTTCACTCCCGGCGATCGCGGCGTCTAGTTTCCCCGTCGCGGTCTAGGGGACCTGCCACTAGTGACGTCGGCAAAACTGCGACGAGTCGGTGAATTGTAGCGCGGAAGAGATGGCGAAGGAGAACATGACCGGGGAGTCGTCGTATTTTGCGGGTGGACGTTCATAGGAGCGTCATAAGCGCGTCGACCGTCATATGGAGAATAGGCGAAGTTGGTAGGACAGCTTGGGTATTGGGCGGCGCGATAGTTGTTCCATTTGTGGCAAACTTGATAGACATGTCCAGCTTCGCCACAATGGTAGCACACTGGTTGGCGGTCGACGGTGCGCCACAAATCGGTTTTCCGACGCTGATAGTTCGGTGGCAACTCTCCATGGAGCCAAGGATTGGTGTGCGTATGTCGAAGATACGGCATTGTTTGTGGTGGTGTGATCGGCGACGTCGGTAGAGTCGACGGGGGTGACGATATCGACTCTGTTTGTAGCGTAGTTGATGGTCTCGTTGTGGGTGTCAACGGCGGCGAAGTTACATTGACTGGACGGCGAACAGCCTCCGCATAAGTAAGGCGCCGGAGCGTGTTACTACAGTCTGGCGAAGAAAAAGCTTGCCGGACTTCTTCCCGGACCACATCAGCTATAAAAGATACCGCTGGCGCCAGTTCCGTGCCCGTACTAACAAATCCGAGATGCCGAAGCTCTTCTCGCACAACCTCTTGGATAACTTCATGCAGAGGCTTGTCGTTACTCGGAGCCAGTACGGAAGTGTTCGTTGCCGAGCTACTCATCTCATGCTGGCGGTATCGTTGCTGTAGGGCCCGTTCAATTGCTGTGGCCTCTTTTGGGAACTCCGCCACTGTTGTCGGTGGATTTCTTACAAGGCCGGCAAACAGTTGTTCTTTCACTCCGCGCAAGAGATACCGCAGCTTTCGCTCCTCTGACATGTCAGGGTCTTCTCTACGGAAAAGACGGGCCATATCTTCTGAGAACATGGCAACGCTCTCATTGGGGTTTTGAATGCGGATTTGAGGCAGACGCTGCGCATTGTCCCTGCTATCGATGCTTGTAAAAGTATCCAGCAGCTGTGTGTACAAGTCGTCCCAGGTGGCAAAGCTTCTCTCCCGGTTGACGTACCACGTACGAGCGTTGTCATTCAGGTAGAAATAGACGCTCGAGAGTTTGTACGCCGAGCTGGTCATATGGTCGTACTTGGCGACGCGCTCGAACTGGTCTAACCAATACTGGACGTCTTCAAATGCATCACCATGAAAGCTCTCCGGAACCATAAGGTTCTGCAGGGTTACTTGCGTTGGAGCCGCGGTGGCCATGGTAGTTGCAGGAAGCAAACGATTTCTTGAGGTTTCTTGCAGAGGACCGAACTCGGGCGCTAGGCCTAGTAGGCGGCAACTGAACCGGTGGACCGGTGTTTCGATGCGCAATGGCGATTCCGGGCTCGATCGTTGGCTCCGCGGAGGGGTACCAAGCATGAAGGATGGAGACTACCAAGCACCTCCACCAGTGTAACGACGTGAGATCGACGAGGACGCAGAGCAGCACCAACAAAGACCTTATCACCTTATCAGTCGTGAACAAAACCAACAACGTCGTCTTCATCTCCACGCTTAACCTAAAAGCCCGCGCTACTTCAACCTCGTTCCCACTGGCACATACCCGCAGCAATATAGTTGTTCCAAGATGTGTGGTCGTTTTAGCGGAAACTCTAAAACCACACTTATACCCGCACATCTTAGCTTGGAGTTCTTTAGCTGCGAGTCCAGCGCTTTCCAGCAATTCTTTCATAACAGTCTTTATATATTTTCTGGAGCTCCGTATTACAAGATAAACTTCGGAGAACTAGCCCTAGTCTCGGTTTTGTTAATGTTTGTGGCGAAAATGTTAAAGGCACTCGGTGTGGTTAATATCTCGTGGGGACAGATTTAGAAGATAAATTTAATTGAAAATGTATCTACAGTATTGCCCATGTTGTACAATAATGGCTTATTAAGTAACATAAATGCCCCGACACAATATTATGCATCTCACACACGACCAGTAGACATAAACTCGTCAAGCGATATCACGAAATGTGCTTCTTAGGAACGTTTTTACAAAATCCCAAGTGGGATTACATTACGCAAGGCGTGTTTGTCGGTATATGGATGCTCTACGCTTAGCTAGTCGAGAACGCCCGTGAAGACTGCAGCACCTAAATTGCAGATTCCAGAGAGCCCATCACCAGTTAACGGTACGGAAACACGAACCCGTAATATCTGGCCAAGGTAACGAAGACCGTTTTTTGTCTTACAGAATAAGCCCTCTTTGTATCCGTACAGAACTTGTGTAAATTAAATTATCCATTACAACCTAAATATATACCTCACATAATGATATATGTTCACATAATGATATTTTAACCTTTTGGAAAACACTTAGGACACGCAGCTTGTATCAGTTCATCATCATCATCAGCCTATATTTATGTCCACTGCAGGACAAAAGCCTCTCCATGTGATCTCCAAGTACTCCTGCCTTGCGCTAGCGTATTCCAATTTGCGCCTGAAAATTTCCTAACTTCATCATCCCACCTGGTTTTCTGCCGTCCTCGACTGCGCTTCCCTTCTCTTGGTATCGATTCTGTAACCCTAATGGTCCACCGGTTATCCACCCTACGCGTTACATGGCCTGCCCAGCTGCATATCTTCCTCTTAATGTCAACTAGAATATCGACTATCCCCGTTTGTTCTCTGATCCACACCGCTATCTTCCTGTCTCTTAACGTTACTCCTAAGATTTTTCGTTCCATCGCACTTTGTGCGGTCCTTAACTTGTTCTCGAGCTTCTTTCTTAACCTCCAAGATTCTGCCCCATATGTTAGCACCGGTAGAATGCAATGATTGCACACGTTTCTTTTCAACGACAGCATTTTGTCCGGTGCTCCCAGTTAGGATTTGGCAATGCCTGCCGTATGCACTCCAACCGAATTTTATTCTTCCGTAAATTTCTTTCTCATGATCAGGGTCCCCTGTGAGTAATTGACCTAGATAAACGTGCCCCTTTACAGACTCTAGAGGCCGACTGGCGATCCTGAATTATTGTTCCCTTGCAGGGCTATTGAACATTATCTTTGCCTTCTGCATATTCATCTTCAACCCAATTCTTACACTTCCTCGATTAATTTCCTCAATCATTTGTTGTAATTCGTCTCCATTGTTGCTGAATAGGACAATGCCATCTACAAACCAAAGGCTGCTGAGATATTCGCCGTTGATCCTCACTCCTAAGCCTTCCGAGTCTAAGAGCTTGAATACTTCTTCTAAGCATGCAGTGAATATCATTGGAGAGATTGTGTCTCCTTGCCTGACCCCTTTCTTGATAGGTAACTTTCTACTTTTCTTGTGGAGAACAAAGGTAGCTGTGGAATCCTTGTAAATATTTGTTAAGATATTCACGTATCCATCCTGTACTCCTTGATTATGCAATGCCTCTATGACTGCTGTTATCTGTACTGAATCAAATGCCTTTTCATAATCTATGAAATTCATATAGAGAGGTTGATTGTACTCTGCAGATTTCTGGATTACCTGATTGATGACATGGATATGATCCATCGTAGAATACCCCTTCTTGAAGCGAGCATGTTCTCTTGGTAGGCTGAAGTCAAGTGTTGGCCTGATTCTATTGGAAATTATTTTGGTGAATATTTTATACAATACTGAAAGCAAGCTAATGGGTCGGTAATTCTTCAATTCTTTAACATCTCCCTTCTTATGGATAAGTATAATGTTGGCGTTCTTCCAGCTCTCTGGTACACTTGAAGTTGTGAGGCATTGCGTATAAAGGGCCGCAAGCTTTTCAAGCATGATATCTCCTCCATCTTTGGTTAAATCTACTGTTATCCCATCTTCTCCAGCAGCTTTTCCCCTGGTCATGTCTTTCAAGGCCCTTCTAACTTCTTCGCTAGTTATAGAAGGAGCCTCTGTATCCGGTTCATCACTATTTCGAATGAAAGTAGATTGGCTGTTTTGGGCACTGTGTAGGTCATTATAGAATTCTTCTGCGGCTTTTGGTATGTCATCAAAATTTCTGATGATCTTACAATGCTTATCTTTCAGTGCATACATCTTGCCTTGTCCTATTCCAAGCTTTATTCTTACAGATTTAATGCTGCGTCTACATTTTACGGCTTCCTCAATCTTTCCCACATTATAATTTCTAATATCCCTTACTTTATTCTTTTTGATCAGTTTCGAAATTTCAGCGAATTCTATCTGATATCTTGAGTTCGTCACTTTCATGTTTGGTCGTTTGTTTATTTGTTCCTTTGTTTCTTGGGAGAGCTTACCTACTGGTTGCCTTGGTGCCTTACCTCCCACTTCAATTCCTGCTTCTCTGATCAACCTAGTTACAGTTTCAATTATTACCTCCATGTTATCTTCATCTTCCCGTTCTAAAGCTGCATATTTGTTTGCGAGCACCAGCCTGAATTGGTCTGCTTTTGCCCTTACTGCGTCTAGGTTGGCCAGTTTCCTCTTGACTAATTTCACTCTTTCTCTCTTCAAGTTGAGAGAAATCCTAGAAATCATTGTATCAGTTCATGCACTACAAAACCCTAAATATCACGATAGCTATATCCGGCTCGAGCAATACATATATGAAATTATTACTACAACTAAATAACACCGAACATTTGTAAATCTCATCAAACATAAATTGCGAACCTTCTTGTTGATATTTTCTATCCATCCACTTTAACCCTTCATTTCATCACTATATACTGCATTGCCGCTTGCAACGCTACCACTTTCGCGTACAAAACGAATTTCTTTGACGAAAATTATAATAGACAACTGTTGTGAAACATCACTATCAAAATTTGCTATATTACCGGCCCTCTGCGATACCGAGAAAGACATGCCAGCATTGCATACCAGCAATGAAATCAGTTTTTCCTTATCTATAGAAGTTGACTGTTGTTTGTTAAGTGCTTGAAGTGTCACAATTCATATATTGACATGACTTGTTGGAAATCACCATCAGCGTTACCGGATAATAGATTCCTCTTGCTTACATTGGGGTGACGAGCCTCGTGGCTAATCTCTATGGTGCCAGGACTCCTTCTGCCCCGCCACTCCTTGATGACAATAGCTTAGTATTGTAGGGGAGGAGAAATTGTCATAATAAATACGTTTAAACAACAACAACAACCTGTAGAAAAGCAGCCACCGCCAGAACAAACCAGATCGAATGCCATCAGATTCATTTCTAAATTCAATAAATTAATTTAGGATTAACATTAAGATGAAGAAGTATACGCCATATTGTTGTTATTGTATGTATGACTGTATAACCACTGCGTGGTGGCGTGGAACAGAGGTAGAACACCCGGCTCCTAATCTGAGGGTCGTAATTTCGAATCCTCCTCCAGTCCACTACATTTTCAGGCATGGAGTTCCGCCTGACCTCGGCAAAAAATATCACCGAGAGCTAGAGGTGTTATACTAGTCCAGGTGCAACCAAATTAGGAAAGCTAACTAAGCTTGAACAAAATCACTACCTCACCAGAATAGGAATTAGCCTCCCTGGTGCAGTATTCGGCCACTACCTCCCTCATGACTCCCACAATTAACCCATGGCCCTCAGTCCCCAGCGGCTGTGTAGCGCCTGAGTAAGGCGGCGGTCAGACCTGCGATGTGACACAGGGTCCTAAGAATCTCTGGGCCGGACAGGCCGGCACTGGAAACTGAACCTGGCAACGTTCAACACTCGCACCCTATCGAGTGAGGCTAGCTTAGCAGGGCTATTTGAGGAATTATCAAGCATTGCTAAGGATATATTGGCCTTGGTGAAGTTAGAAGAACTGGTGATGCTTATAGTGTCCTGACTAACGGCCACGACCTCTGCTACAGAGGTCTTTCAGATAAGAGAGAATTCGGGGTAGGATTTCTAGTCCATAAGGACATAGCGGGCCACATTGGTGAATTCTACGGCATTAATGAGAGGGTAGCAGTCATCGTAATAAAGCTGAATAGGAGGTATAGAATGAAGGCAGTACAAGTCTACGCGCCTACCTGCAGTCACGATGATGAAGATATGGAGCAGTTTTATGAAGATGAATTAGCAATGAGAAAGGTGCAAACTCAGTACACTGTAGTCATGGGCGACTTCAATGCAAAAGTAAGGAAAAAGCAGGCTGGTGAGCATGCAATTGGCAACTACGGCATCGATTCTAGGAACACTAGAGGAGAGATGTTGGTAGAATTCGCGGAAAGGAATAGGCTCCGAATACTGAATACCTTCTTCAGGAAGCGCAGCAAAGGGAGGTGGACCAGCAAAAGCCCTAATGGAGAAACAAGGAATGAAACAGATTTCATACTTTCTGCCAATTCCAGCTTAGTACAGGATGTGGAAGTGCTAGGTAGGGTAAAGTGCAGTGACCATAGGTTAGTGAGGTCTAGGATTTCTTTCAATTCGAAGAGAGAAAGAGTGAAATTAGTCAAGAGGAAACAGGACAACCTAGAGGCAGTAAGGGTAAAAGCAGACTAATTCAGGCTCGTGCTCACCTACAAACATGCAGCTTTAGAACAGCAAGATGAAGACAACATAGAGGTAATGAATGAAACCGTAACTAGGTTGATCTCAGAAGCAGCAATTGGAGTGGGAGGTAAGGCACCAAAATAGGTAAGCTCTCCCAAGTAACAAAGATCAAATAAAGAAACGACAAAGCATGAAAGTGTCAAACTCAAGACATCAAATAGAATTCGCTGAACTGTCAAAAGAGATCAACAAGAAGAAAGTAAATGATATTCGAAATTATAACGTGGAAAAGATTGAGCAAGCAGTAAAATATGAACGCAGTATGAAATCAGTGAGAAGAAAACTTGGCATAGGACAAAGCAAGATGCATGCACTGAAAGATAAGCATTCTAAGATCATCAGCTATTTTGATGACATAGTAAAAGCTGCAGAAGAATTCCATAGTGACCTGTACAGTGCCAAAAACAGCCAAGCTACTTTCATTCGAAATAGTGATGAACGGGATACAGAGGCTCCTTCTATAACTAGCGATGAAGTTAGAAGGGACTTGAAAGATATGACCAGGGGAAAAAGCTGCTGGAGAAGATGGAATAACAGTAGATTTAACCAAAGATGGAGGAGATATCATGCTTGAAAAGCTTGCGGCCCTTTATACGCAATGCCTCACAACTTCAAGTGTACCGGAGAGCTGGAAGAACGCCAACATTATATACTTATCCATAAGAAGGGAGATGTTAAATAATTGAAAAATTACAGACCCATTAGCTTGCTTTCAGTATTGTATAAAATATTCACCAAGATAATTTCCAATAGAAGCAGGGCAACACTTCACTTCAGCCTACCAAGAGAACAGGCTCGCTTCCGGAAGGGATATTTTACGATGGATCATTTCCTTGTCATCAATCAGCTAATCGAGAAATATGCGGAGTACAATCACCCTCTCTATATGGATTTCATAGATTATGAAAAGGCATTTGATTCAGTAGTGTAAAGAACGGAGACAGAGACACAGCACCCGTTCACTGGGCCCACTGTTCTATTCCCTGCTTCGTCGTCATTTTTCTCCAGCGCCCGCCTTGCGAACGCGCGCGGCCAAGTTCACTTCGCCTTCACACTCGGCCACGCTGCAAGTTTCCGCTGCGCTTGTAACTAAGCCACTTGTCCAGGGTTTGAGGTCGTCGTTGATGATCCGTCCAGCGCGCAACCAGCTGCTCTGGAGGTCGGCACTGAGTGTTTTGCGCTGGTCGCAGGTCTCGCTGACGATTGCCTCGCTGCTCAACGTTGTCAATTTTGCGTTGTCGCTCAGCGTTGTCAGCATTGTGGAGGCTGTCCACGGATGTTGATGCTCTGAATGACTGGAGGGAATGATCGGAGTCATTCTGGGGCGGTGCTTCGTTGCGGTGGCTACTGTGCATTGGGCGCCGGACTGACCCTGAACGGAGCACCTTGACACCTACATGGATGCTACGCTTAACAGCGATAGCGCCGACAGGTGCAGCAGGGGCGTTCTCGGAAATAGGCGACCGTGGTAATGGATGGCTCTGGTCAATGGACGCTGACGCTTGCCTGGACGCCAAATCAGGGTCTCTGATAGCAGGAATCGGGCCTGAAGGATTCCCACCGCCACTGCTGCTGGAACCATAAGGTGTTGGGGTTGGTTGCAGCTGAACACTGGAAGACACCGAAATGCTGCCACTGCTCCCCTGGTGCCGTAGTGGCCCCGGGCAATAGGCATCCCGCAGTGAAGGCTGCCCCGTGATGCCTCCCCTGCGACTCGGTACAAGTGAAACTTCCGAAGACGAGCACGAGGACGGCACCGGGTGGAGGGGGCCTGCAAGCGGCTGCTGCTGCAGCCCAGGGATGAGTGGGACAGGGCTCTGCGTCATTGGGTCCAGGCCCTGGTCGGGTTCTCGCTGCTCGAGACGTAAGTCGAACGCCGCTTCGTAGACGGGCTGGCGGGCCACCTCGTTGGTGGATGGCGCCGCCTTTGCGGGAGGGGTGGCGTGTGCCGGAGTGGGGCTTTTGCGATTATCCTCGGCCCTCAGCAGCCGTAGAGCCACGGCGGCTGGGTCCATGTCCCAAGGGTCGGCGTACTGCTGATTGCCCGCATCGTCGCCGCATGCGTCTACTTCCGCCGCCGCTGCGGATGCAGCTTCATCTGCTGTCTTGGAGGCCATGCTGCCGAGTACGCTATGGAAAGCGGTGGACGCCGACGTGGAGATATTCGAACCGGAGGGTTGTGATAGATGCGGGGGCGGCTGAGGGATCGACTCGCTGCCGCTGTTGCTGAACCGCTGGTTCTCGGCCGCGACCTTCGACGACGACGAGCCGCAGCTGATGTTCGGGGATGTAGGGGCAGCGCAGGCATAAGGGAGCGGGTGGAAAGCAGCTATAAGAGCTGCACTCCATTCAAGCCAGGACCCCTGCTTGATGCCGTCGTACTTGTCGCAAGCCTTCGCGGCACCGCAAAGATGGTTTGCCGCAACCTGCCATCTTTGTTGGTCTGGCCAAGCATGACGATCCCCCAAGGCATTGATGGCGTGAACCCAAAGGGTGACGTCATCTTCAAAGCCGCGAAACGGCGGTATTTTTACGCAAGCCGGCTGCTGGAAGTCGCAGCGCCTCCTCTCCGCCAGGGTGCTTGTCCAGCTTCCTGTGTAACTAGGGCCGGTGTCCACGGACAGTGCGGTCGTTGTAGGGGCGACAGCCGGTTCTACCACCAAGGAAGCTAGGACGGCATAAATTGTTGGCTGAGGAGTCGAAGTAGTGCCGGGCATGATAGTCTCGCCAAGGGAAGCGTGGACGGCGTTCGCAGGCAGGTCGGATCCATGACGGAGGGACCGAAGCGCTGTCTCAATGTAAGGTGCAACCGCGAAACCACTGAGGGATGCGAAGGTGTCCGTCATAACCTCGAGCTGGTGTGTCAACAGCGAGATGGCTCACATGGCGTCGGACAAGCTGCCGGCTGAGTCGCCCGTTGAGCCAGGGGCGGAATCCACGTACCCTGAGGCGGCGGCAGCGGCACCAGTACTCGCGCCAGCCAGACCAGTGGCCAAGAGAGCCTGAACGGCCTCCATTGAATCAGAGCTGGTGGCGGCCGCGGTACTCACTGTAGCCGTAAGCATGGCTAGAAGAGTGTGAACGGCATCCCTTGTTGGCTGAGTTGTCGATGCTATCGTGGGGCAGTGATCGAGAGCACGGGAAGCGTGGACGGCGTTCCCTGGCCGCAGAAGGAACGTACGACGGTGAGGATCCATGTCTAAGGCAGCTTGGACGGCATGCCTTGGCGGATCAGATGTTGACGTAGTCCCAGGCGCGGCATCTATCCGAAGGGAAGCGTTGACTGCGTTCCCTCGCCGGAAGTACCCTGGACGCGAGGTGCCGGAGGACGAAAGGCCTCCGCAGCACGGTGCTGAAGGCTGGAGCGCCTTAAGAGTGGGCTTTCGTCGACTGCGCCATTGTAAAGAACGGAGACAGAGACACAGCACCCGTTCACAGGGCCCGCTGTTCTATTCCCTGCTTCGTCGTCTTTTTTCTCCAGCGCCCGCCTTGCGAGCGAGCGCGGCTAAGTTCACTTCGCCTTCACAGTAGAGATAACAGCAGTCATAGAGGCATTGCATATTTAAGGAGTACAGGAGGGATACGTGAATATCTTAGCAAATATTTACAAGAATTCCACAGCTACCTTTGTTCTCTACAAGAAAAGTAGAAAGTTACCTATCAAGAAAGGGGTCCGACTAGGAGACACAATCTCTCCAATGTTATTCGCTGCATGCTTACAAGAAGTGTTCAAGCTCTTAGACTGGGAAAGCTTAGGAGTGAGGATCAACGGTGAATATCTCAGCAACCTTTGACTTGCAGATGACATTGTCCTCTTCAGCAATAACGGGGACGAATTTCAACAAATGATTGAGGACCTTAATCGAGAATGTGTAAGAGTGGGGTTGAAGATGAATATGCAGAAGACAAAGATAATGTTCAATAGCTTGGCAAAGGAACAAAAATTCAGGATCGCCAGTCAGCCTCTAGAGCCTTTAAAGGAGTACGTTTATCTCGGTCAATTACTCACTGGGGACCCTAATCATGAAAAAGAAATTTACAGATGAATAAAAATGGGCTAGAGTGCATACGGCTGGAAGTGCCAAATCCTGACTGGGAGCTCACCCTTGTAGTTGAAAAGAAAAGTGTACAATCATTGCATTCTATCGGTGCTAACATATGGGGCTCTGTAGAAGAAGGTGCGCCTTCATCCAGTGGCATCGCCAGCGCTCGGCCCCCTCTGCTCGCGCTGCTGGTCGCTGGTGTCCTTGAAGACGGTGCCCCTTGCTGTCTCGCCGTTCCTTCAACTCCTAGCGTCCTTGAAGGTCACCTCCAATAAACCTCTTCTCAATTGGTGGAGATGCTGGGTTGGAGGTTAACTTGGAGAAACTTGGAGGTTAACAAAGAAGCTCGAGAACGACTTAAGTTCTGCACAAAGAGCGATGGAACTAAAATTGGTAGGCCTAACGTTCAGATACAGGAACAGAGTGGTGTGGATCAGAGAACAACCTGGAATAGCCGATATTCTAGCTGACGTTAGGAGGGAAAAAATGTAGCTGGGTAGGCTATGTAATGCGTAGGATGGATAACCGTTAGACCATTAGTGTTACAGAATGGATACCAAGCGAAGGAAAGCGCAGTCGAGGAGTGCAGAAAACTAGGTAGGGTGATGAAGGTAGGAAATTGGTATGCGCAAGTTGGAATCAGCTAGCGCAAGACAGGGATATTTGGAGATCACAGGGAGAGACCTTCGTCCTGCAGTGGACATAAATACAGGCTGACGAAGATGATGATGATGATAACCACTCGACTAGTAGAGAAACGCAGGGCTTGCTTATTCAGTTGCATGTTCAGGATCCATAGCCTTTTGCCTTCAGCTCTTTTTTTATTTTTCATGCGATAGTGCTAAATAGAACTTTGAGCGACAAAGCCGGCGTCTGTAGCAGCGAAACGCCCCCTTAACACTCTTTGGTCGGGACGCCTCGTCCCGAGCGTGCCTCGACGTAGCAGAGCGGGCGAAAGGGTACACCTGCTGCAGCGATAACATGCCAGGCGTTGCGGAAGGGAGAGGGCATCGCCGCAACGCCACGTCACCCTCGCTGTTGCTCTCGGAAGCCGGCACGTGTTGCCCGGGCCAACACCGCTGGCTGCGCCTGCTAGCTGGCTCTGGCAGCACGTACCGCAACGGAGTCTGAAGCATCTATATCGTCGGCGGCTGCAACCTTGGCAGTAGCGAGACGTGGCCGGTCACGCTAGTACACCGCAGACGATGTAAGGGAAAGGAATAACTCAGCAAAACGAGCGAAGAGGCATGCAGCGAAATCGATCATCGTCGTCAACCCCACCAGAACACGGTGGGCGAGAGGAGCAGGGGCGCAGCGCGCCAACAGACAGCACGAAGCCATTCGAAAGCGTAAGGTAAAAGCGCATCGCCAAGCAAAGCGTCTGGAGCGAGAAGAAGACGAAGCCGTTCGACAAAGCGGAGCTGAAAGAAAGCATCGCTCCAGACAGCACGAAACATTAATGCTTTCACATTCACAGCTCATAAGAAGTGCTTCGAATTTTGTTTTAACTTCCTTCGTTCTTATATGTTTGATTGATTTAGTTAACTCCCTCTATAATAGTACAACATATCGAAACCAGTGCTGACGTCATCATTTTCTCCCGTGGCTCTTCTATTGTTTCTATTGCTGAGCAGTTTTTTTTTAAGTAACCTCGTATTGCCCCGTTCGTGCAGTTATATGATGGCACAATCCAAAACAGCGGCAAACTCACCCTCACATAAAAAGAGTTTTGAGAAATGGTCGTAAATGTCAGCCACATTTTAAAAAAACGACGAAAAACCTGCCGACCAAACCACTGCACTAATGTTTGTTGGCTTTCTCGAAATTGTCAGACAAGCTGTGTCGTCTAATCCTTTGCCTGGACGAATTCAAACGAAACAAAGAAAAAGTTGGTGTGCTTCCTGGGCACTCACGCGTCGGTAAAGGGACGCTTAGAACAGATGCCATAGCCTATGTACAAAAAAAAGGGGGACATAACCAGTCACTGCATGAAAAACGCATTGTAGAATACATACACGCGTCCATGCGCATGTACGTATGTATAGGTGCCTGCCCTGAAATTTTTTGCAAACTTGATGATACTCAGCTGCTGATTCGTCGCAACCTACTCAAGAAGCATCCAAACCAGCCCGTCGCGAATGGAAAGTTCTCGCCCCGTATTCGCGGTCGAGGCTTGCCTCGTCGCGCCACAGCGCAACTACTGAAGCTAAGGGTTCACTGGGTGAACGTGTGCGAACGTTTATAAAGACAAGGATGTGTATCCAGTCCATCGTGTACGTCTTGCGGTTGCTGCGAGACAATTCAGCACCTGATATTGGAGTGTCCCACTCTCATTGCGCAGCGCATATCGTTAGTGAGGGACTATCAACTCCTTGGCCTACGGTGTTCGAGACTAGATGAACGTTTGTACCCCAGTAGTTGTGCGTCTAGACACTTATCACCCTCATCGCGCTCTCCTTACGTTTCGATAATACCCTAACTTAGGTTCACGTTTGTAACTCAGGGACTGTTCCTTCTGTTTAACGTTTTTTTAATAGCGTGACCTGTATTGACCGGCCCTACTGTGTGTAACGTGTACTGTGTTTTCTGCTTTATTCTTTGAGATTTGTCATATCGCTCTTTCTTTCCTCTTTCCTCCTATCTTCCATTTCTATGTGTCTATCCTCCTTTAGGAAGAGTAGGCAAACTTTGGCCCCTTCCGGTGGCAGTTGCCAGCCTGCTCCTCGCTTTCTCTTTCCGGTCGAGTGTATCTATGTTTTCAAATCAAATGAATAAATGCATACATAAATAATAATAATAATAATAATAATAATAATAATATAATAATAATAATAATAATAATAATAATAATAATAATACCATTGCACACACGGCCTCCTGAGAACTTAGAGGGCGGGGGGGGGGGGTGACTGGAGTTGATGAAGCTATTGCAGGAACGAGAACCCCAGTGTCCAAACGTTCCGTACAGAAGACTTGTATTTGCAAAGGCCATTCTCATTGTTTGTAATTTCTAATAGAAAATGAAACGCGCGGATTTCTAAATATTTCTTTTCCAATGTTCCCGAATCTTGATTGTGAGATAACCACCAGGGGATGCAGGACGGTGAAGTCTGCTTTTCGAAGAAATCCTTTGGAAAGATCCTATAGCTGCTACCCCAATTCCAAGTATATCGTTGTATTAATTCGTTCACACTGCGCTGGGAACCCAGCCGTGACTTGTAATGAAAAACAACGGTTACGCGATAAGTCATTTCATTCACAAGGTTCCACTAGATAAACGTTAAGTTCTTCTCTTTAGCTCATACAAAAATGCAGGGAAAGATTGGAGGAGGCTTAAGCTTCGCCTTTAAGAGTGGTACGCTATAGTATTCAAAGATCCCTGACTGCTTCTCACACTTCCTGAAAACTGCAGATATAAAATGTAACCGTAATGTTTACCGGCAAACGCTGGCGGTGAACGCTATGCACGAAGGCGAGCTTTCTGGTAGAAACACGGAACATGCATGGGCCGATCCTGTAGGTTGCGCACAGCCGTGCCAAAAAAACAAATGCGTATAATTATCAGGTTTTTGTTATTGTTTCGCACTTTTAATATTTCGGTCTGACCAGATTTACATAAACTACGTGCGCTGTCGTTGTTTTGTTTCATGACATTTGTTTGTGGGCTGTCATTATAAACATTTCTAGGAATAACATTGTCAAGGATGTAAGGCAAGGTATGAGCAACTTTAGGTATAGAATGGTGTGGAAATATAACCCGCATAGACCGCATGTCATATAGCAAGGCGTGGCATATACATTACCTAAATATAATGTTCTCTAACAAACAACGCCGGCGACGCCGACACCGCATTTTCTGCGACACGGGGACCTTAACGCCATCGCAGTAATCAATTAAGCCTCAGCCAGTTTGCATGAGCCCCAAACCGGAGCGATATTCGAGACTTTAAAACCAAAACGTTAAACATATACAGTGGTACTCATGCCCCTATTTGCCGAAAGAACTTCCCTCTTTCACAACAATAAAAATTAAGCGGAATGGAAACATATCGTAGCACGTTTTCAGATTAATATCACGAATCAGGCTGTATTTAAAAATGTTTCTATTGTATGACTACTTCGCTACCATTCGATTTGCGCCAATAAATTATGCGCCCTTAGTTGAATATTCAAAATAAGCCAAATTTCCGATTGTTCTCAGACGTGATTTGGAGCCCAAGGACAACGAGCATTCGGGCAAAAGGACCTCTTCCTGCAATCCAAATGCAATGACTCAGCAGTATATCTGCTATACCGGTCGTTTTCCTAAACTTTATCAGAATAAAATAAGAACAGAAGAATTTGGCAGCAAATAATCACCTACGTTAGTACGACTGTCAATGCGCGTCATGCTGTGCAGGGCTCGTTTTTACCGATCATCGACCAAAACAAGTTTGAAGCAGCAAAACATGACAAGGTTTTCATTTAAGGACAAAATGCCTCCAGATCCCAAGGAGCATCACTCGGCTTGGCCAGACGAGGCAGGGTCTACAATTTGTTTTTTGTTTTCTTTTCCATGTCACCAGATGAATCATCCATGGTATCTGAACGTCTCCGTGGCGAGCATTCTTCGAAAGCGTGTTATCAGTTCTATGTCGCCACGCATGCTCCTTTCGCCCTCGAAAATTACGGGGTGCAGCCGTGCGATGTGAACGCGTTCTGAGTGGCCGACACAAAACAACGCTTCATTTATGCGCAACGCGTAGCAGGCGTTCACATTTCGCCCGCAAAGACGATGCGACTGACGTCCTGACGTTCCTTTTTTCAGCGTCCTGTCAACAAACGGGGGCGCGGTCGTGAACACGCGGATTTGCTTCAGCCGACGGCTTATGTTGCACCCTTTTGACTTGGACACAAGAACGCGGAACGCTGGCGCACACAGGCACAAACGCGGACACAAAAGAACAGTAGGGAAATCGATATCACCGCCGTATTATCATATAAAAGATATACCGTGTTTCTGTACGACAGAAAGAAAATGTTGCATGCAAATTCACCGCATTCCTGGGAGCTTGAACGTAGGAAGGCCAGAAATGTGGAAATAACAAGAAAATCTTAAATTTTATCCAACGGTGCAGACACCATTGTCGTGAGGCACCGTAAAATATACTGAAGCGAAAGCACCTGAAAGACATACCATTGCAGGCAAGAAAATGTAGACAAAAGAAACGTTATCCTAAAAGGGCAATGTTTGCGCCGCTGCAATGACTTTTCGAGGTAACGAGCGGTTACTACGCAGTTTAAGTGTAGAACATAATTTAGCGAGCAAGCGCAAACGTACAATAAAATAAAATAGGGATGTCCCCACTTGTTAGATGAGATCTTGCTCTCTTTTGAGAGTTCACAAGTCTTACGGCGTTTATGTTATTCCTTGAGGTAATCTTATACATCATGTCTGCTACTATTGTTATGATCGGCTTGGAACTCTGCCTCTCAGTTGTGGGAAACCAAACCCGCGCACGTTCCTGTGTCGGGGCAATTATCTTCATCCCCAAGAGGCAGTTATGATCTTCATGGAAACTGTACCTCTCAAATGTGGGAAACAAGCCCGAGCGCCTTTCCCGTGACGAGATAATCCCCTTCATTCCCGAGAAAGCGTCACACCTCTACGACCTGAGCAGACGCAAAAGCCGAGCTACCAAGGAAGAGGACCCGAGGGGGAGGAGGTCGTCAACATGACCACCCGACAGAGGACTGACACTTCCACAATTTCCCCCGAAGGAGACAACGGCTACCACAAGACCACGAGGGGTTATTTAAGGCCGTCCTGGCCCCCGTGTTAAGCAGAACCGCTCGAGACTCAGATAGAGTCAAAACCATGTGCCAATGAAGTGAATACAATCTTTTCAAATTTTTTTTTTCATCATCACGATGCCCGCCTTCATCGCCGTCTCCTGATTCCTGCGGTGACGACCCACCTAACCCGGTCGAGATTATATCACTATGTTCTCAAGCGTGAACAAAGTACATGCCATTTTCTTTTCAATATACACTTGAGGGCGTCTAGCTTGTCTAAGGAGCACCTAGGCTAAAAGAGGAACTCTTGAGGGAATCGTTTGGTCGTAAGTTCGAATCTTTGTGCCACATTGACAATTTTTCTTTATATTCTGCGTCATTTTCTCACAAAGCATTTAAGGATTAAAGTGACGGAACGCAGCCTACACCAAATCGACTAAGGGCGTGAGCCCATAACAGCTATCTCTGCAGAAAACACAGAGGAGGCAACTTTATTGACCCTTTTCGCGGTGATCCCGTGGGCGCTGCCATGTTTGATCACGTGGTGACGCGTCCATTGCTTGCCTCAACTGCCCCCGTTGCCTCCTTGTTTACAATGGAAGTGTATGACGCCGGCGCGGCGTAGAAAACCTCTGTTTTCGGAGATATCGTACACGGTGACTAGGTGGACGATACGAAGCTTTGATTACAGCTTAGAGAACATGCAAAAGCGCTTTCGGAGCTGATCAAGCTATGTCCAAACGTCACAAGCAGCATATATGGTGCTTGCTCTAAAAGCGGGGCTAAATATGTATTCCAAGCTATCCAAACATTCCGCTCATGAATTCAGTGAGTCTTAGTGCGTTTTTCTCTTTGTTCTTTATTCGGCAAATATTTTGAAGCAGTGGCTTGTCAGTTTCTGACTCAGTGAAGTTCCTCAGTGCGGCCACTATCAGATTATTTTCTGCCTAATCGCTCGCGGGTGTGCTGAATTCCGATAGATTTGCTCTTGCTGCGCAGAAGGCTTTAAACGTAGCTGTTTTGTACATTGGGTACCTTGTAGCAAGTATATATTACAGCTAGTAACTCGCTTACTCTTGTGGACCATCACGGAACATTCAGTTTCGACCATTCGTGCGCCATAGGTGTAGTCCGTCATTTATTGTGCGCAATACAGTGCGCATATATTCAAGTGTGCGCCCATTCACTTATTCTTGATACGTCGGCGTGGGCGTAAGTTTTCCTGCCATTTGGGGCAGATGTGTATAGATAACGAGCGCGAAACTTACTATGACAGGAAGCGGTGCTACTCCCTTTGCCATTGTTTACCGAGTGGTACTCACTCTTGCCGATGTTCTGGGGATGAAGTCCTTTCTTTGAAGGTTAGCGATACAAGGCTCGCGGATGAGCAAATTTATGTATCCTCGTGGAAAGCCGTACATCACGAAGTGCCGGTAACACGTTCGGACAGTTGCAGCAGCGGTACGTGAACTTGGCCACACAGATTCATTCTATTCCTTAACATGCCAGTCACTATTTTTGCAGCCAACTACTGCACACGTCTTCAATCCACATGATTCAACCTAGCATGATTGGAGCACAGTGTGTTAGCGAAAACTCAATTGCATTTCCGACAGCTGATCGCACAGAAGCAAGGTAGAAGCGGTAATGGTTTCGTATTAGTGCGCGGTCGCGTGAACTACGGTCGCTGAGGAGAGATATGGCGCGCCGCCGTGAGCGCCATCTCGTCTCTCTAAAGTAAACTGCTCCGCGAGAAGGGTCAGTATCGCTCAGAGTTTCTTGCGTGGTAAATGAGCGAGTGTACACTTGTGAATGAAAGCGACAGTTCTTCGCGAACTTTTTCTTCGGTCTAATTACGTCAACAGCCTTTTTTTAATTTAAATTAGCATACCACAATATGTTTTAGCAGTCGTTTAGCACTGAAACCCAATGGCTAGTGCCAAATAGATACGGTGATCAGGGTAATGGCAGGCGAAAGGCAGAGATGAAGCGCTGACTCTGAAGCAAACTCTCATGCGACCACAAAATATACAATTGATCCCGAAAGGATTAGAAGAAGTACAAAACCAAATATGAAAATATGAAGCAATAACTCGAGGCTCAACCCTGCAGGCGAAAGAAACGCGGGGTCCGCTACATTCGGCTGCAGCACTTGAACTCAGTTCACGGCGGGGCACGGCGAGTTCCGTACTTTTGCAGCGCCAGTTCAGAGGTGCAGCTGCAGGGTGAACAACGAAGAACAAACGCCAAGGTTAAGGTGTTTTGCAGGCTTTCTTGCGTAGCGTCGCCCGTTGTTTACGCGGCGGTTAACCTGTGTTGCCTGTTTGCATTTGTCAATTGAAATAAATTAGACATTTGTGTGTGTGTGTGTGTGTGTGTCTGTGTGCGCGCGCGCGTGCGTGTGTGCATGTGAGCGTGCGTACGTGTGTGCATGTGTGCGTGCATGCACGTGTGTGTGTGTGTGTGTGTGTGTGTGTGTGTGTGTGTGTGTGTGTGTGTGTGTGTGTGTGTGTGTGTGTGTGTGTGTGCACGCGCGCGCACATTTCTGCTGCACTGAACGCCGATGCTAAGCTGTGCCACACTTTCCACTATCGTTCAAGTATCCATGGAACTTTTGTTTTCTGACATTGACGAAGATGAGTTTGGTGACTTGGTCGCAATGTTGCCTGTAAAGCTGGTGAAGAAAGACAGAATTCGTATTCCACGATACCATGAAGACGTCGTTGGCAGCTGCTTTTAGTTCGCGCGTAAGCGGCTCTTTCGAGTGCCACGTGAGACCTTTAAACTGCCGCGAAGATCCCTATCAAGGATCTCCCTTCTTCTCAGAAGCTCGTGGAGGGCGCGCGCGAATCAGTGCCAAGAAAACGTGTCTCATCGTTTTAAGCTATCTCGGCAGCCAGTGCAGCATGTACTTAGTTGCAGACATATTTAACGTAACGGAGTGATCTGCGCGTGCGTGCACTGAGAGGGCGCTCAGCCTTTGCATAGCATGAGCAAAGAAGTGATCGTGTTTCCGGACCAATAGCAGCAATAACGCAGAAATGGTGGCTTCGTAATAAAAAGCGCTGGGAAAGCGCCAGGAAACAACATTAGCGGTCTGGATGGAAGGCTCCTGGAGATAAACACCCCGACCGAATCCTCGCACTCGTACTTTATCCGAAATAAGTTTAATTCATAGGTCCTACAGGGGCATATGCAAGTATGGTAACAGGGTTCATAGATGTGCTCGTTGGATTTCCACGCTCTGCGCACGACGCCAGGCTGCTCCGCGAATGCCCCCTTTTTTAATTTGCAGCAACGAAATGCAGCAACTGCTATATCCTGGGAAATTCAGCCTATCCGCTGCTACCACGGCTTATGACGCCTTACAAGGATACACAGCGGAGCATCGCCGTCTCTAAAAGTAAATATAACTGCCATTCCCAGCAGCGAGTTGTCATTGAGGTAACGCTTGGACTTCTTCAGCAACGATTTCGCAGGCTGTATGTGGTGGACGCAGCCAGCATGAAGCAGTGCTGCCTGATAATCATGGACGCATGCGTCCTGCACAACCTATGCAATGACGAGAGACATTTCTTTGAAGAGCTGCAGGAACTCCCAGATCTGTTGGAAGTCGGAAATGATGAGGACAATGGCCTGGTTGTTGACCGTAGTATGGCAGGATACAGTGGGTGGCTGCGAAAGCATACGCCCGCCATTGGCACTTGCGTTCCACTAGAAACACAAACATGTAACCAATACTTGAGAAACGCTTCAATACAGCGTCGGTATCAACCCAATGCTAAACACCCGGGCCGCACGTTTCAGCTTCGTTGGTTAACGATCTGTACGGAGTGCTTGGGCGGTGTTTTTGTTAAGGCTCACTTTTCGATGGTCGCGTGCGGCAAAAGAAAAAAAAAACTATACTCTCATTGGCCGTATGCTGTATGTGCGAGTTAAAGCGCGCGAGGGCGAGGGACGCGCGCTTTCACGGGGAGCGAACGCAGGGCGGAGAGCAAACGGCACTTATATGCGAGTGAAAGCGCGCGAGGTCGAGGGACGCGTGCTTTCACGGTGAGCGAACACACGGTGGAGAGCAAACGCGACTCCCCAGTGGATTAGGAGTGGTTGGCGACGAGGGCATCGAGGCACCCTAGACTGTGCCTGTGAGTGCCCGCTTTCCCACTGCGGCGCATGCGCGCAGCCCTGCAGGCCTGTGCCGCCGACTTTCTCTGGGCTATCGCCCGCCTCTCCCCTAACAGCGTCGACAACGGCGTGTAGCCGTTCCGTCACGTAACCAGCCTTTTTACAGCGGTTGTGGTGGTGGCGGTGGTGGTGGAGAAACATTTAATCAGAAAAGTACAGAGAGTTGCTCTACAGAAGCACTTGGGAGGTCTCTCTATTCAGAAAGTCCACTGGAAATGATCGCCGCTCGGGCGCGGGCAACCAAGGAGCGTTGAGCGTCCAGGGTAGAGCAGCCAAGCAGGAACTCCTCCCAAGCCTCTCTTGTGGGTAGGGGGAAGGGGGATGAAAAAGGAAGGGGTATGGAGGACCATACTGCCATCATGTGATAGGTGTCGGCTAGGACCCCACAATGCGCACAGTAGCCGTGTATACCCTGCATCTTTTCTTCGTCAGCTCCTTCAATTCCGGGCCTGCGCCCGTGAATATTGGCGAATACGAAGTATTCATTGTTTAGGCATAGCAGTGTACCTGTTCGTCAATGTGCCAGTACTAAAGTGTGCAATTTGCTTGTTATTCTGATTCGAAAATTTATCGCGCTTTGTTTCGCGTGCAACAAAAACGGCAGACATAATAAGTACGTAGTACCGTGCTTGAAAATTAAAGATGTGGTTGCAGACAAACGAAAGAAGACATGGGCATTTATTTGTTGTACTACAGTACAACAAAACTCGTCTGAGTGCGTAGGTCTACAAGTCAACCCTTTATGCCACTGAGCACTCCTGTGAAGTTTCGAGTACGTCAGTCTTAAAGACAAACCTAAAACTAATTGCGGTACTATTTTCTGTCGCAGACTTTTTAAAGAATCCACAGCGGACGGCCTGTCAGCGTCACCTGGTAACCCCATGACCAACCCCTTTCGTTACCATGGTAACTCCTTTCGCGACGTTTCGCGTGACTAGCTCTGGACGCGTGGGCGCCTATGAGCGACAGCGCTCCTGGCAAGCCACAAACGCTGGCTGGCTAACCAAGTTTGGTATAAAGTCCCTAGATGTTCTGCTCTTTTAACACGAAAGTGTTTTATTCCGGGGTCCACCAAGACTTCACTGACGTATTTCCGTCACGGAAATACGTCATAGAACATAATACAAAGAAAGAAACCAGAAGAAAAAGTTCCACAAACATGCAAAATTTGGGAATCGAACCCACGACCTCTCGGTCCGCGACGATAGATCGCCGAGCGTTTAACCCATTGCGCCACAAACGCATTCGCAGAGAGCTACACAGACGCGCCTTATATATCTAACACTCCTCCGTGTACCCGCGCTCTTGCTCGGGGCGGTGCCGCCGCCTACGAGCAGAAAAGAGAAGTACTGCATTATGACACTAAAGCCCGGGATACATGGAGCGAACTTTCTCGACGAACTTCACGCGTCAAGTAACGACGCGGCGACACGACGCAGGATGTTTGCTGTGTTGCAATACATGCGGCGAACGCCGCCGCGCGTTGGCCGCCGTGTTGGCGGCGGTCCCGGCCGCCCGCTTCGAACTGAATTTGGCGTTGTCCTTGTAGAATTCACTTAGTTGGAAGCAAATGACTGCGTAAACGGCTTTCGCTTAGTCTCAGGCCGCTTCGACGACAGAGTATTATGGATAACCTTGAGTAGTTTTCGAGATCGCTTCTCGTTTCGAACGCGTCTAAGCCTAGCGAAAGAATATCCGATGCCAACGTCATCTATCGGGGAAGTCGGGAGATAGGCATGACGACAGCATGTGGCCTCTGAGATCAGAAGATTTCTGTTGAAGGTTGTTGTAGAGAGCTTGCACTGCTTGTCTGTTTCCTCGCAGATCAGCGGATATGGGATGTACAAATACAACGCGATTCCTGAGAGATCATACTAGGAACTACTCAATCGGTGCAGAGACATGCAGACACGGCAACACCAACGCGATTGCAGACGACGCGAAAAGGCGCGCGCGCGCGAAACACCAGCATGCATTGCGACCGGAACTAGTGCCTCCTGATTGGCTGTCGTCCACCGCTGCGCGCTAGACGCTTCCGGCGGCGGCGTTCGCCCGACGAAAATGTTTGTACATGAAATGCTGGGTGGCCGCAGGACACAAGAAGGTGTTAGTCTGCAAGCGTCTCGGAAGTCTCTCATCCGCTTTAGAGAAGCCCCGTGCGGGGTCAGGGTAAAGGCGTCGCGAGCTGCGATGATGCTCTAGAATTGCACGGTACTGCGTAAGAGCTGAGGGGTCTGGGGTAGACGCGGAGTCGGAGGTGCTAACGGCCCGTACAGCGGTTGTGTGCGGTCACACAAAAAACGCGCACACCTGTTGTCGATGGTGGCGGCGTTTTGCCCACGTTCGCACCGAATGCGCGCGGCGTTTGTGACGTGTTTATGAAGAACGTGCCAACCTTTGCCGTACACCCTATGGCTGTGTACCGTCGTGGTCCTTGTGGTCACTAAATAAATGAAAACCACCGGATTATATATATTTCCATTCTTTAATAGTTTAAATAACCAATTACACCATCACATTTCAATAGTCATAATTGGAAATCCATAATTCCCACCATTGTACAGCTTCGCTGGTCATGCATCTCCACCCCAGTGGGAGAGCTGACAGTTTTTTGTTTTGTTTTGTTTTCATCTTTTTGATCGTTCCCTACTTTTTCATTTATTCCGCACCTGTTCCGTCAGCTCAGCTGAGAGCACAACGGAAATCAGCTAAGCGATCGCTCGCCACTTGGCTTTTTTGTCCGGTTAAAAAGTCATAGATTAAAAATAGGCATTTCCAGCACAAAAGCTGGGGAGGTATGTTCAGAAATGCCTGAGCAAAGAAAGTTCAAACTGCACGTTTTGTTGTTAATAGTTCAATGATACAATTAATGAAAGCTGCTAAAAGCCGCTTTTCTTTCCAGCGAGAAGGTTAAATTTTTTATGTTTTGAAATGAGGAGCCGGGTTCTCTGAGCAGTCCAAAGTTTGGCCTCGGGGATTCGGAGCGCTCCTCCATCAGTTCGGCTCCGAGGATCGCAGGTGTTACCTCAATGTTAGGTGATGCTGGTGCTGGCTTCGGGATTACCAGGTGACGCTGACAGATCGTCCGCTGTGGATTGTTTAAAAAGTCTGCGACAGAAAATAGTACCGCAATGAGTTTTTGGTTTGTCTTTACAGAGGACTGACGTACTCGAAACTTCACAGGAGTGCTCAGTGGCAAAGAGGGTTGACTTGTAGACCTATGCACTCAGACGAGTTTGTTGTACTGTAGTACAACAAATAAATGCCCATGTCTTCTTTCTTTTTTCTGCAACCACATCTTTCATTTTCACGCACGGTGCTACGTAATTGTTATCTCTGCCGCTTTTGTTGCACGCGAAACAAAGCGCGATAAATTTTCGAATCAGAATTACATGCAAATTGCACACTTTAGTACTGGCACATTGACGAACAGGTACACTGCTATACCTAAACAACGAATACTTCGTATTCGCCAATATTCACGGGCGCAGGCAGATGAATTGAAGGAGCTGACGAAGAAAAGATTCAGACAAGTTTGCACTTGGTCGCGCAAAGCTTAGGCACAGCGAAGCTTACTGGCTGCTACTGCTAGGTATGAACTTGGTTGCTGCTAGGTCTTAACTTGGTTTAACTTAACTACGCGTGTAGGAAGGTATTCTCCTGCGATAATTTTCGGAGGTACCTTCCCTTTCGCGACATTTCGCGTGACTAGCTCTGGACGCGTGGGCGCCTACGAGCGACAGTGCTCCTGGTATGCCACAAACGCAGGCAGGCTAACCAAGTTTGGTATAAAGTCCCTAGATGTTCTGCTGTCTTTTAAGTAGCGACATCTACCTCCGTCGACAGCCGTTTTCTTCCTAACCTCCTGAAGCGGCGCATCTGCATAGATAGCATTCAACCATGAACGGCCGCTTCTGCGCCTCACGAGTCAAATATAAGTCTCAGGCAGGGGGCCAGATACTCAAATACGAACCCAAAAGCGCCTTAGGACTGCACTGTCGATGCCGAACCCCCCCCCCCCCCCTACGACGCGTCGGATCGCCTGTGTAGCGTCGGCCGTTAAACCTCATAATCAATAATCGTCATGAAAACGAAAGCATCCGGGAGTCACGAGATGTATGCATGCAAACGGAATGACACACCCATTTAAACGTATTCACAGTACAAAATTGGAAGCCCATGCTGGAAGCACATTTCTTTCTTACAAAAAGCACGTTTGCAAAAACACATTCTCGTGTAGCTTACCGGGTGTTGTCAGGGCGCTAAATACGGGCTTGCTGATCGCACGATGTAGTGAACGTGCACTCGTCTGTGAAGACGACTTGCTTCCACTCCTCAGTTGAACGTTGCGCATGCTGTCGAGAAAACTGCAGCCATTTTTCTTTGTTCTGAGCGCGAAGAAGAGGCTTTTGGGCTGCAATCCTGCTCTTCAGACCCGCTTCCCGGAGGCGTCGCTTGACCGTTGTCACGGATGCTCTCAAGTCGAGGGTGTTTTTGATTTGCTGAGCAGAGAGACCTGCATGGCTTCACGGCTGCCGCCGCAACGATCCAAGCATCCTCTTGTTCAGTCGTAACTCGAGACCTCGGCTTCCGCGGAGCATCCTTGATCCGGCGGCAAGATTTAAATGCTCTTACGATCCTGTTGACTGTCTTGAGCGTTCTTCCCGTCGCTTCGGCGATTTTTCGCTGCGACCTACCCTTGAAATAGAGCTCAACAATTTCCCATTGCTCATTCTCAGGAACTCTGGCCATGCCGGAAGGTATTGCTTTGACGAAATGCCACACTAAGAACACATGCAGCCCCTTTTAAACTCATAACGAGCAGAGTTTTATCAAAAGTGGGCGTAACTTTCGTCGCATAATTGCGCTGTTTGACATGTGAAGCATCCAAGGCACACGCTGTTAATCTTATGCCATGTGCTCTATTTCCTTTTGTAACCAAGTGAAATTTCAGAGACCAACTTCATTTTGCGACGAAAACGAACGTCTGAAATTCGAAGCCGAATACTGGGTGTAGCATGAACGGCGCGCCCAGATAACGCAGTTCAAATACTTTCTATCGAGCTCTATAGCTACAGTATTTTGAACCAGAGCGCGTGCGGCGAAGTGGGAGGCACCGTAGCAGACGACGCGCAGCCAACTCCACCTCTGGCGCTGATTGCGCTTGCGCCGCAATACTTCGCGCGGCGCCCGCTTGGTGGCCCGAAGAGAGCGGCCACGCGTGCCGCGTTCCCTCTAACAGTGGCCGCGACTGTACATGTTTATCCTTTCACCGGTGACCGCTTTTCACCGGCTGTTAAACGTTATCGCTAGGCGCAGGACCCGCCTGCAAGTAACGGAAGTTTCTCGAACGTTATCGATGCTTCTGTTCGTTGTCTCCTGTCACCGACGCTCATGTAATCTCATTGTGTGAGCGAAGCGAATTGTCTAGAACTTTCTGGAAGACACGCGGGTACCAGGGATTAACCTGGAACCTTCGATGGCTCATGTATAAAAGCCGACGCGTTTCGCCACTGATCAGATTTCGACGATCGCCGACTGTGTTCGCCGCTATCGTTGTGCTTCGAGTGTGGCTAGCTTTTGTGGGCACAGGGTCGCCCACTAAATAATCAGGCCAAGTCAACGACCCCCACGGCAGCTCCAGCGTCCCGCATCCTGCTGCAAGAACCTCGGGAGCCACCGGCCTTCCGTGGATTATCGGCTGAAGATCCCGAAACCTGGCTGGAGGCATACGAGAGGACCGCGACGTTCAACAAATGGAGCGACGACGACAATCTGCGCCATGTCTATTTTTCGTTGGATGACGCTGCTCGGACCTGGTTTGAGAACAGAGAGAACTTGGGACCTATTTCGTGAGAACTTCGTGAGGACCTTCACGATTGCGATTGTCGTACGAAAGGAAAGGGATGAAGTTCTTTTAGAAACCAACCAGAGTGCAATTACCGAACGAGAACATCGCGATCTTCACGGAGGAGATGACTGGCGTCTTCCGCCACGCCAACTCCGACATGTCTGAGGAAAAGAAAGTTCGTTTCTTGATGCGGGGCGTCAAAGAACAACTATTCGCCGGATTGACGCGTAACCCGCCCAAGAATGTCGCAGAATTTGCTTCGGATGCCACAACGATCGAGAAGACGCTTGAAATGCGAGCCAGGCAATACAACCGCCGTGCGCTGACAAACTATGCCGAAGCTCAAGCGCTAGGCGCCGACGACCTGCGAGAAACAATCAGAGCGGTCGTACGAGAAGAGCTGCAGAAGTTATTGCCAAGGTCGCAGCCTCAGGTGTCTTCGGTCGCTGACATAGTTAAAGAAGGGATTCAGCGGTCACTGCAAGTGCCAGAAATTCCGGCATCGCTTCAACCGCAGCCGGAAGCGAAGACCTACGCCGCCGTTGCTCGCCATCAAGGACCCCTCCACGCTCGCGCCAGGGCCCCGTAACGCCGCAGTTCCGTCGCCCAATGCCGCCGCCGCGGCTAGCACGCCCGCCCGTCGCTCAGCGGAGCTACCCGAGAAAGACGGACATTTGGCGCGCCCCCGACCACCGCCCGCTCTATCACTGCCGGGAAGCCGGCCATGTCTACCACCGATGCCCATATCGCGAGATGGGCCTACGAGGGTTCGCCGTCAACGCGCCACGTCCACAGCTAGGCGAGCGGCCACGTAACATCGTTGACTACATCGCCGGAACGCCGCGGAGACCCCAACGCACTTCGCGTTCGCCATCGCCAGGACGCTACCTGTCGCCGCAGCGCCGACCATACACTGGACCCGCCCGGGGCCGGTCCGTGACCCCCCTATCCGGGAAACTAAAAGCAGCAACCGATGGAGATGCGGTTGCTGTACGACGCAATTCCGAAGATCCTCCGCCGCCGACGAAGAAGATTCGCGAATCATCACGACGGGGTATCAGCACACCACCTGGCAAGAGCCTTGACGAGAACACTTCGCCGCCGAAAGAAGACCTGCCGACGCGACGTAGCAGCAGCGGAGCAAGCCGACGAAGTCGTGATCCGGTGCCACGACTTAACCGTAACGCCAGACGACGATCTACCGACCTAGACGTGCTAATCGATGGTCATAATGTCACCGCTCGCATCGACACTGCAGCCGACTATTCCGTCTTCAGTGGCCCGTTCGCCGCCAAGTTGAAGAAGGTGAAAACGGCCTGGCAACGACCCGATATCCGGACAGCAGGAGGCCACCTAATAACGCCGATGGAATGTGCACAGCGCGAGGCACTGTTCACAATCTCACTTACCCGGCGAGCTTCGTAATCATGCAGCACTGCTCCAGGGACGTCATCCTAGGCATGGACTTTCTAAACCAACATGGTGCAGTCATAGACTTAAGGTCCAAGTCGATAACGCTTTCAACCCACAAAGCGATACTGCCGAATACAAACATCAATTACCATGCCTTGAATGTGCTTGAAGAACAAACAAGTCACCTTTCCGCCTCGCTCCAGCGTAATGATTTCCGTCGGCACAGAAGTGCCTGCAGACATGGAGGGCGTCATCAAGGGCGATCATTACTTACTGCTCGACCGTGAAATTTGCGTCGATAGAAGCATAGCTGAGCTACGTGAAGGGAAAGCAAGAGTGATGCTCACGAACTTCAGCCACGAATATAAGCACATTAACAAAGACACCACGACCTACATCGACGAAGTAGTACAAGCCAGCAGTGCTTTCGCCTTCACGGATTATAGTGCACTTGCGACGACGACTGTAGTACCTGAAGCAACTTTCGACGTCAATCAGAACCTTCCCAATCATTAGAAAGAACTGTAAAAGCTCTGCTCCTGCAATACAAGGACTGCTTCTCGTCGTCATCAAAAGTTAGACAAACCCCTGTCTCCAAGCACCGCATCATAACCGACGAATATGTCCACCCACTCCGTCAGAGCGCGTACCGAGTTTCGGCGTGCGAACATGAGGCCATAAGGCAACAAGTCGACGAAATGCTGCGCGACGACATCATCCAGCCATCCAAGAGTCCGTGGGCGTCCCCCGTGGTGTTAGTGAAGAAGAAGGATGGAACCCTATGTTTCTGCGTCGATTATCGTCGCCTCAACAAAATCACGAAAAAGGACGTAAACCCTCTCCCACGGATTGAAGACACCTTGGATCGACTCTACAACGCAAAGTATGTTTCGTCGATGGACCTCAAAACCGGCTACTGGCAAATCGAAGTCGACGAGAGGGACCGGGAGAAGACTGCCTTTATAACACCAGAGGGACTGTTCGAGTTCAAGGTCATGTCATTTGGTCTTAGCTCGGCACCTCCGACTTTCGAACGCGTCATGGATACAGTACTGGCAGGCTTGAAGTGGCAAACTTGTTTCGTCAATTTCGACGACGTCGTTGTGTTCGCCTCAAGCTTCGAAGAACATCTGCGGCGCCTTGAAACAGTTCTTCAAGCAATCAAAACCTCCGGACTCACGTTCAGGCCAGAACAGTGCCGCTTCGCATACGAGGAGCTCTTATTTTTGGGCCACGTCAACGACAAGCCTGGAGTGTGCCCTGACCCTCAGAAAACTGCGGCCATCTCCAACTTTCCTCCGCCCGCCGACAAGAAGGCAGTGCGTAGATTTCTTGGACTGTGCACCTATTACAGGCGCTTCGTCAATGACTTTTCACGGATCGCCGAGCCACTGACATACCTCACGAAGGCCAACGTCGAGTTCAAGTGGCAGACGCCGCAAGTCGAAGCATTTGAAGAACTGAAGCGACGCCTGCAATCGCCGCCAATATTTGCGCATTTCGACGAAAACTCCGATACCGAAGTCCACACCGACGCAAGCTGCGTAGGACTCGGCGCCGTGCTTGTGCAGAGGGCTGACGGACCAGAAGGGGTTGTAAGTTACGCTAGCCGGTCGCGGTCGAAGGCGGAAGCAAATTATTCCACCACGGAAAATAAGTGCCTCGCCATCATCTGGGCTACATCAAAGTTTAGCCCATACTTCTATGGCACGCCCTTCAAAGTTGTGATCGACCACCACACCGTGTGTTCGCTAGCTAACTGAAGGATACTTCAGGTCGCCTCACACGATGGAGTCTGAGACTTCAAGCATTCGACATCACCGTCGTTTACAAGTCCGGGCGAAAGCAGTCTGACGCTGACTGTTTGTCTCACGCCCTCGTCGATCCACCGCCACAGGACGACCAGGATGACACTTTCTTGGGACCCATCAGTGCCGACGAATTCGCCGAACAACAGCGAGCCGACCCGGAACTAAGGAGCCTTGTAGACTACTTGAAAGGCAAGACCGTCATTGTGCCGAAGGTGTTCAGGCGAGGAATGGCGTCGTTTTCTTGCAAAACAACATTCTCCTAAAGAAGAACTTCGCGCCTCTCCGAGCCAACTACCTCCTCGTGGTACCCTCAGCATTGCGTTCAGAGGTTCTGCAAGCTCTCCATGACGACCCAACAACTGGAGACCTCGGTTGGTGCGGGAGACCCCGCACGCTTGCGAGGATACACGAAATATACTACTGGCCTCACCTCTCTGCCGATGTCGCCCATTACGTAAGGACATGCCGAGACTGTCAGCGATGCAAAACACCGTCGACAACGCCAGCCGGACTTCTACAGCCGATCGAGCCACCTCGCCGACCGTTCCAGCCGATCGGGATGGACTTATTGAAGCCTTTTCCGACGTCGACGTCCGGGAATAAATGAATCGTCGTAGCTACGGACTACCTCACCCACTACGCCGAAACAAAAGCCTTGCCCAAAGGCAGTGCCGCCGAGGTAGCCCGATTCTTCGTTGAGAACATCCTCCTGCGTCACGGTGCCCCAGTAGTCCTCATCACCGACAGAGGTATGGCTTTTACGGCAGAACTAACTCAAGCCATCCTGCGATACAGCCAGACAAGCCATCGCCGGACCGACGCCTACCACACGCAGACGAATGGCCTGACCGAGCGCCTAAATAAGACCATCGCCGACATGCTGGCAATGTACGTCGACGTCGAACACAAGACGTGGGATGCCATCCTTCCGCACGTGACCTTCGCATACAACATGGCCGAGAAAGAAACGACGTACATGGCGCCGTTCAACCTGGTCTACGGAAGGAACCCGGCAACGACGCTTGACGCTATGCTAGCGGACGTCACCGACGAGGAAAATCTCGGCGTTGCCACCGTTGCCACCTATTTGCAGCGTGCTGAAGAAGGTCTACAGCTCGCCCGCCTGCGAATCAAGAACCAGCGGAGGACCGACAGCCGATACAATTTTCGGCGAGGCTACGGCGAGTACCAGCCCGGCGACCATGTTTGGGTCTGGACTCCGATACGTCTACGAGGACTTAGCGAGAAACTGTTACGTCGCTACTTCGGACCATATAAGATAATCCGATGTATTGGCGCACTGGACTATGAGGTCGTGCTAGACGGCATTTTGCAATCACAGCGGCGCCGGGCACGACCTTAAGTCATCCACGTGGTGCGTCGTAAGCCGTTCTACGCCCGATGATGAACTTAGATACTTTGTTGCGTTGTTATTGTTTTTTTTTTCTTTCTGTACGCGTGGTTTTGCTTTCGCTTTCGTGTTTGTAGCATCGGGAAAATATTGTTTAAGCGGAGGGTATTGACACGTATATACAGAGGGGTCCACTGTTGAAGGGAACACCGGAGCGCGTGGCGTCTGCTCGGCACCACCGCGGGTCGGCGGCCGCAACGAGTGTCGCGTAAAGGACTTTAGTGTCGCGCAGGCACAGTGAGCGCTGTGGGCGGTGCTCTTTCGTCGTCTGCTACGGTCAGCTGCCATGCTTCGGATCGTCGTGAAGCAAGCAGCTCGCGTATTTCGTATTTGAAAGTAGCAATTTTCCTTCCAGCTGGAAGGAAAGTGACTGGATTGATGTATAGTCAGATAAATGCCCTTAACACCAGCAGCAATGACCGTGCCGTCTCTTGTTTCCCGTATCGTTTCATAAAGATTTGGCCGCCTCAAAAAGTGTTTAGTGTGCCCGTCGATTTCTATGATTCAACGATAGCTCGTGTGATAGCTCTTTATAAATTAATATGCTCGTTCAAGGCGCTTGTGGATTATTTGTGCAGCCTACGCACTGCAGCGACACGAATATGCAGTAGTACAAATGAGATGGCCACTACACACGGAGAATTATTCTCTAATATAGCTGTGCCACAAAGAAACATCTGTAAAAAAATGATCCTGTTTGTCTTTAAGCTGAAACGGCAAGAATACCTGCTTTGTAATATGTTGCCTCGTCTAACTTTCCTTCAGCTTTACAATGACTGGCTATCAGTGTGCGGCCATGCGGCCAACATTAAAAAGGCGTGATCGGCTTGCTTCTCTACTATCCGAAGCGCGGCAGCAGACGGTAGCAGACAACAAAAGAGCACCGCCCACAGCGCCCACTGCGCCTCCACGAAACTCGCTGCGGCTGCTCGGAGGTTTTCGACGAGATAAGAATGGGACACTCGTCGAGCAGCGTCGGAAACCGTACCCACCTTCTCGCCTCGCAACGTTTTATTGCGATAGCAATTATATGGACACTTAAACTGGATTTCTGCCGTCGGCGTCGCCGTTGTCGTCGCCGTCGCCGTCGCCATGAGGTTCCGTATAGATAACATCATCGCCGCGCGCCGTATGCCCGAGCGGCAGCGTGCGGGGGACGCGCGCTATCACGGAGAGCGAACGCACGGCGGAAAGCAAACGCGACCGTCGCGCGTTGGGGTATGGGAGGGAGGGAGGCGGGGCGACGCTGCGCTCCTGCACCAAAGGCCTATCTTGCAATCGGGCGCAAGGGGAACTTCCCACTCAATCACCCACGCGCAAGCAAGGGAGCGGGATGGCAGCGCCGGAGGGAGCGAGGGGGGGGGGGGGGGGCGCACTTCTACTCTTCCAACAACCGCGCTCGTCGCTCGCCGGCCGCACTGTCTCTTATCTCCACACGGCTCTGACCTTTTCTATGCGCTGTGCATTCGCTGCTCAGTTTCCGTTGCAGCGATAGACCGCACGTACCTTCGCCCGCTGCGACGTATATGCGCTGTAAAGCCCCTTGATCTTGAAAGTAGCGACACTCTCCTCCGCGCGCGCGCTTTCCTCCTCAATTCTCCTCGCCCGCCGGCTGCTCGCGCTACGCACGGCATGCTATTGCGCCTGGGCTCCCGCGGACGGGCCGCAGAATTCGATGGAGGCACATTATTTTGGGCCAGTTGCGCGCCCCACTGGCGTAGAATATTTTGAAAAATGGTGATAACAGCATGGAGACTGCTGAAGGCAACGTTTATGAGGAGGTTGGTTTCATCTTAAAGCCGTACGAATGACACACACTGATGTAAAAGGAGCTTTGAGGCGAGTTCTATACTACAGTTATTTTTCCCGCCACATGATACGCTGCTTTACTTTTTGCATCTGATCTAGTATTGCTTGTGGCAGATCGCTCTATGTTTGGCAGTTTTTTCTTGTATATGCACGCATGTGCACCGCAGGTATTATATGCAGTGTGCCTTCTTATAATGAATTACTGGCGAGAGCATCGTCCGTCCATGTGTTTGTCTCAATGTCAAAGTAGCTTTTGCGCTGTGGTTTCTGCATTGAATAGGACGGTTGCACAATTTCAGTGCGATGAAGCGGTGCCGGCAGTCACTCATCACCCACAATAACAGAAGCTGAGGAAAGGTATTTACAGATTATTCTTTAGGCGTCGGTGTCAATGAAGCTTAAAAAATACTCGGTATACCTATGAGAGAAGGCATTCTATATTTTTAGGCAAAAGATACGCCTCTGGAAAAGGTATTTTGATAGTTCACACCAACATACCGTTAAATTATGTAGTAGGATAGTTAAAATTGTGACTTTGATTAGACATCAGAAAAACATTTATCACACAAAAAACAAAAAGAATGGTCAGTAAGATGCTTTATTTTCGTGCATGCGCAAATAACGTTATTTGACAAGATAAAGATAACGTAGAAGAGTATCATATGATATTGCCGCGTGTCTATTGTGGCAATGACGACGACGTAAAAAGACATATCGGCACTTATGAAAAACATAACCAAGAAGAAGAAGAAGCAGTGACTAGCGCGCGGTATTAAAAACCGTCCGTTGTTGTTACTGCCTCTGCCGACAAGTGCGTTTCGTTTGTCCCTCGAGCTTCCGACGTTGCGACAATATTCAGAATGAGAAACAATGCTAGTGTACAAATATGCCATGCAGTACGGATGGCAGCTAAGAAAAAGACACGCTCGAGAAAACACAACAGTAGTACCATTACGCCATGGCACCACGGGTATACTTGCCACTATTTTTTTGGGCCCTGCAATTCATTGTATTTAAGTGACTGACACACACATCGAAGTAAGCTGTAAATAGCTCCTCTACAAGCTGCTATATCGATTTTCAGTAAAACAGGCAACGGATCCTAACAATCACAAAAAGTGCGATCGAGAGGCTGTATCTTCGGGTATATTTGTTCCGTGGAAAGCAGAATCGATAGTGCTGCATTTCCGATTGAATAAGAGTTGACGACGTGCGAGGTGATGGAGTCCCAGCAGAATATTCAGCATTCTGAGGAGAACCCCATTTTTATGCAACGTACAAATTGCCGTAGCAAAAACGCTAATGATCAGGCCGGAAGAATTGAAAAATGCAGCATTAGGGGATGCTTTGATACGAGCAATAAGAAAGGCGCCTTACCTCGCAAACAACACTGTTCCTTGTCGGAACAAAGTTCTTCCGGCCAATGTTGTGCAGCCACTGCTTCTTGGGCAAGCCAACACGCTTTCCTTGCGGTATCGTAAAAACTGCATAGCCATCATCACGCTCCCTGCTGCAGTTATATGCGCAGCAGCACGCCATAGCGCCAGCAGACAGTGCACGAAACAGCGTGCAATGTTAGCGTACGACGTTCTCTATACGCCGAGCCAGCCGAGCTGAGGCGCAAAATGGCGCGAACGAAAAAGCGAAACACAAGCAAAACGCAAGCTCCGCTCGTTTCCAAGGGCAACGGAAGGGAGACCAATCATCGTCCAGGAAAACGGGCGCAGGACCATCTGCCGCGGAAGGGACTCGCGAGGGGCGAGGAGGTCGCGCGCCGGCGGCAGAGTACAAAGAGTGGCGGTACTTTCCTACATCTAGGGACTTAAGCCGGCTGTTAGCCGGCTGTGGCGCTGATTCCCAGGCCACGGCGGACGCGCGCTTGTAGGAGCGGTGGCCGCGCGGCTACCGCGATGAACCGAGACGCCTGAGAATCGAGGCACGTGGTGTGACGTCACACAGAGCGCTCGGCGAGCTCCCAACGGCAGGAGCGGTGGCCGCTCGGCGACCGCGACCAGCCGAGTTGCTGGAGAATCGAGGGCCGTGGTGTGACGCCACCATGCGGCCTCGGCTCAAAGTAGAGCGACGGCGAAGAGGCGAAAACCTGGCGTAATGTATCTATCGCTACAAAATGAACCGCATGTGACCCAGAAGGTTTAACATACCTGGCGTTATGTGCGCAAGACCGTCGCCGAGTCGAACGCGGGCCCCTTCCTCGCTGACTACAGGAGTAACCTGTGTTTCAATTCCGTCGGCAGGTGCAAAAATCATGTACAGGTCGTTCGTTTGCATCGTCTGCTCTCAAGTACATCGTCTGCAACTTCGTGAACCATGCACCCACCAGCGCGGCACAACCGGCAGAGCAGGTTTATAAAGTTCATCAACCAGCGCTGCACCTTTGCTGCACTTTTATAAATGAACGCTAGCGTGCAGGGCACCAAGCAACACAGCTGAAACAAACGGCAAGATGCGGCACCACCTCAACTGGTTCAAGTGGTGCAGCTGAATCGAACGGACCCGCGATTTTCTCGGAGCGTGCCGACACCGACGGCGCACTCACGCATATGTCAGCGTTCATGGTGATGCAAAAGACTTCGTAGATTTGGGGTGTACACTTGCCGCGATAATAGTTTAGTACCCTTAACTTAGTAAGCAACAGCTTACTTTTGCATCAGAAGCAATCAGCGGTTAATAAAGTACCGACTAGTCCCTTAGCATGTACGCTGGGGCGGTTGTTGTATGGTTGCCATTTTGGCATTTGTATCAACAACATCAAAGAATGAATTTGTTCATATTGGGAATTCGGTTCACACAGTAAAAATAACTCAAAAGCCGGCCTTTTGTTGTGCGATGCGACGTTCTTGGCACATACGCAATGACTGCTGTGTGTGACAATGAAGTTCTACAGTTCACTACTACAGTGAAGCTGTTTAAGCTCTTTTAGGCCGCGTAGTGCGAACAAAAGCTGTGGACCGCTTCTGGAGATAGTGCCGAAAGGGTCCAAGCGCGATGGCACACACCCCTGTGAAATAGCAAAGCTGTTTAAGCTCGAGGATGGTCCGTCGAGTGCAGACCACAAAACCTCCGCCTGGCGATGACGTCACCATGCGTCGCCTAGAAATACTTCGCCCCAGCTGCGTCTACCGTGCCTAGCCTCGCCACAGCTGCGTCAGCCGTGACGTCAACGTGCGCGCCGCATCGCTTCGCATTAGCTTTGTCGAGCCATGACGTCACCGCGTCGTGAGGAGTGGTTGCCGCGGCTGCCAAGGCACGGAATTAAGCCGTGACGTCACTGCGCCGATCCCACGGCATATATAGCTCCGCGTCGCCGCCGCAGCGACACCAAAGCTCCACCGTCTCCACGCCGAGCACATCGCCGAGAAGATGGGGCGGCCGAAGAACAGCGTCCCACCCGAAGGAGAGGGACGTTTCGCCACCAAAGCGGCGGCGAATCGTCGGTGACTTGAAGAACATCCTGGGTTACGAGCCCGGGAAACCGAACACAAGTGTTTGAGCGTCCATAAGCGTCCAGGTATTTTATTGACCGAGTGTTCGTTGCTCCTTGGGCTGTTGGTTCGACGGTTATCTTGCCCAAAACGTGGCCGATTCTTGAAACATAACCTCGAAAAAAACTTGGCCTAACAGAGGTAAAGCTAGGAGGGGTCACCAGCTTCGCTGTTTGCCTAATCTTCACACCACTAGTGTGAACCTGCCCTTAATTTTTATCACTTCGTGCCTAATTTTCTTATGTATATTGATTCGTTTTTCTATGGTTTGTGCGGCTCTTCTAGCGACTGTATCATGTATGCGCTCGCACTGCAGAATTCAGTACTGCCTCGGAAGTTCTATGTCCATTCGGTGGACTGGCCCATCTAAAGGCCACGCTGACAGGATATACCGCGTCCTCCAGTCAGAGGCTGGGTGTCGGATGCCTTTTCACTGACTGCCTATACGCCGTATTATCGCCGTAGCGTTTTAACTGCTATTTTGCTTTCTCTGTTGCCTTGCTCGCAGGAGTGGAAGATTCCAACGCTACTTTTTATATATTCGAGAGTGCTTAACAACGTAAGTCAACCTAAGCGATGCTCTGTTTGCAGAAATGCCTGAATTGTCAAATTGACGGAACCTTCCCTGAACACATGATATAGGCCCCAAATTTAGCGCCACGAGGAGAAATTGTAAAACGGCAATTTATCTTTGATTCGAATGCAAACAAAGCCAACCTTGCACTGCGGTTCAATGACGCTGCTGCGAGACGATCTTGGCGTAGTGTCTTGCGAAAAGCCGCCGCCAGCGCGTGGGCTCAGCCACAAACTTCAGTATATGTTATAACTACAGTGTTTTTATCATATCTCAGATGAAGTCGACCGCTACACGTGCCATTCTAGGTGGCTATCTTATGTTTTCTTACTTTGTTTCCCTTCCCCTCCTTCCTTCACCTGTCTCTATATTTCGGCGTGCACTGGAAATAAACGTCCATTCTTCCAGCTTGTCACCTTGTGTCTGCCTCGCCTGCGTCAAGCGCGCTGTCCGGCCTACGATGTAACAGTGGCGACGAGAAACGGAAAGCAAAACCCCTGGCAAAACCTTGAAGCAGGACGGCAGCTACGCTACGGGGCGACGACTCGACGATGGCACACCAGCAACTGCCCGACTTCGACGACGAAAGAGACAACTGGAAGGCCTATGTTATCAAGGCAGAGGCATACTTTGAGGCAACGGGCGTGACGGAATCGGCAAAGAAACGGGCACTTTTGGTGGCAGCTTTAAGCACGCGCACCGTTCAAATATTAGCAGGAAGAGTAGCGCCGAAGAAGCCGAATTCTTTGGAGTACGAAGACGTCGTGAAAGTCTTGGACGAGTTCTTTGATCCCAAGCGCCATGAGATTACCGAAAGCTTCCGCTTCTTCAACCGCTGCCAGCTTGACGGTGAGTCTGTCCAAGAATTAATTACTGAAAATTCGTCGAATTGCGGACAACTGCAATTTTGGTACTATGCTCGACCGAATGCTACGAGATAGAATTGTGTGCGGCATAAGATCGAGCGCACTGCAGAAACAACCCCTGACAAAGACAGATCTGTCCATAGAGGACGCTGAAACGATGGCACTGTCGGCTGATGCTGCAGACAAGAATGCCAATAAAATGGCCGCAGACGCGTCGGTGGTGCTTAAAATTAAGGCGCAGTCAACCTCAACGAAAGAGGTACCGGTAGAATGTGGGCGTTGTGGCAGCATAAAGCACAACAGTAATGCCTGCAATTGGAGTAATGCTCGTTGTTATCACTGTGGTCGACGTGGTCACCTAGCAGTAAAATGCCGGAACGAAGAAAGCGCAAGGCTTCGAACTCGAGAAGGAGCCCGGGGATATCGCGGCAGAGTACTGACTGTTAAGGAAGGGGAGACAGATGAAGACATAGAGGATAGCATGCACATTTGGACGCTAAAATCTACGCGGGAGGGAAAGGTGAAGCCCCCAATGCGACGGACCTTCACATGGGGAGCTGTGGACGTATCAATGCTTATCGATACGGGTTCCCCGGTCTGCATCGTGTCTCGACAGCTATTTGAGCCGCACAAAAACGCTTGGCCTTCGCTACGGCCTTCACGCCCGAAGTTATCATGCTACCTCGGAAAGTTGCCAGTTTTTGGAGAGCTCCTGTTGCCGGTGTCGTGCGACAGTACAACTGTAGAATGCGCATTGGTGGTGCTAGATTGCCCCGGTCCAAGCTTATGTGGTCGAGACCTAATTTCTCTTCTGAGCGACGCAGGCTCCCCGGTCCTCAGCCTCTCCGCCAAGCCGCTGACCGCACAGCCGTCTACCACAACGTAGGCAGGCGTGCATCCAGGGGGGATGTCCGGATGTCCTCACCCCGCCTCAGATTTCTGCATCGCCCCCTCGCTGACAGGGGGATGGCCCTGTCGCAAAAAAAAAGAAATATGGCTACCAGCATTCTTCAAAAGTATTTTCCGCGAGTACCAGGGGTTGCAGCCATGTAGAAGAACAGCTAGCTCGCTCACAATCTTAGTTGTATTCCGTAGGGGTGTGTGTTGTCGCGGCGTTGCCGTAGTTATTTATTCTCATGAACACCTTGGACCTCCTGGTGCCGGCCGTGCCTTACTTGTCCCGTCGGTGGCGTTGAATGAACGAGGGAACGTCCATTTTTCCAAGCACGCCGATGTGCGCGCGAGCGCTTTCGCGCCTGATTAACTTAGTTCCCCCTCGGGGTGTCATAGGTTGCCTCATTGGCTGTCATCGGTTCCGCGACTAACCTGCTTAATTAAAGAGATCTCTCGCTGAAGTGTTCATATATAAATAGTAACTAACAGCTAAACTAAGAACTATGCATAGGCAACTTTTTTTTAACAGTAGCACTCATTGTGATCACAGTTACACGTTGACAATATCCAGTACGAGTACAGTACCATTCGTACGCTACAAGTTTTTCATTGTAACTTCGCAGTTTTATTGTCGTACATTAAGCATAGGAGACTCAAACCCGCCGGATCCGTTTATCTGAGTGGGCGCTCTCGTGGAGCGGGGCGAAGCCTCGAGCCGCGGCTGCGAAGTGGGGGAGCGTGACGTCGCGTGGTTAGAGAAAGAGGAGCAGATGCGCGCCTTGTGTAAAAGGATGACGTCGAGTGGGAAACAAAACACAATGACGCTGGCTCGCGCTCTCGGCTAACACGCCACATCGTTGTTCTTGTAGGTGGCGTCGTGAGTCTTCATACGCGGTGATTCGCATATCGTAAACACCCAGCGTAGTGGTTGCCGCGTTGGAGCGGGGCGTTATCCTCCAAAGCAAACGAAGGTGCCTCAGCTGAACACAAAGAATATTCTTAAGGAAATCAAGGTGTCCCAACAGAACTCCAAAGACGGACGCGTGCTTACGCATTTATAACGAGCCTGCAACAGATCATCCCAAATTTTATTTTAAGAAACAATACCGGCTAGTAGAGCACTGCACGGGCCGATTTTTGCGGCCCGGGCCCGTTTTTACATTGGGCGGCCCGGGCGGCCCGCCCGAGCCCGATCAGAACATTTACGGCGAGACCCGGGCCCGGCCCGGGCGCGGAAATATTCTACGTTACCCGCCCGGCCCGGCCCGCCACCCCTTTACCTTAAGCCCGAGCCCGGCCCGAGCCCGACTCGAAACCGGCTCGAACCCGGCCCGAGACCGAAAAATACATGTTTTTCAGAGTTGACAAGCCCGAGAATAACTCGCAGAAAGCCCGAGCCCGGCCTGGGCCCGCGTCAAGAAACCCGAGCCCGGCCCGGGCCCGGGTCAAAAAGCACACGCCGTGCCCGAGCCCGGCCCGAGCCCGTGAAAAAACTCCTCTACCCGGCCCGGCCCGGCCCGTGGGCTGGGCCGGGCCCGGGCTTTCGGGTAAGCCCGAGCCCGTGCAGTGCTCTACCGGCTAGATATACCGGGTGTTCAGAATAAAGCTTTATGGTTTTCTTAAAGTTAGGCACTGGGAGGCACGTGAAGACCACCTGCGCAAATAAGTCATGTGGCCAGGGGGATACAAAGTGAGATGATAATTATCGCTGTTAGCAGCCGAATTAACTAAAATTGAATAATTAACTTTTTATAAACTGTAGTAAGTGTGCATGTTTGTATTCAAAAGTTAGAAGCAGTCGCGTTTTTACACAGTTTCAGTTGGAAGAATTATTCTAGCATGTCTGTGCTCCGAGATATCCAACTTAAAATTTTCATTGTCGTTCGCCTGATTACGAATGCAACTTGCAAGAGAGTAAGGATCAGCGCAAAGCTCGTCCCTGATGTGACACGGCTGTTGCGTGCGCCATTTAGTCCGACAACGGGGCGGAGGCATTGGCAAAGATAACTGTCCCCCTTCCCCTCACGGCTGGTGAAATGAAAAAAAAAATCGAAGAACCCGTAACCCCTGTCGTAACACGCGACCGCGCAGCCTGTAAAGATGGCGGCAGCTGCCATGCCGAGATAATGGCGTGAGCGGAGAAGCCGGAGGGCAGCGCGTGTGCGTAATGGTGACTAGACGACCGGGCATGGTCCTTGCCTGGGCTACGCAAATAGAGTGACTGCTGATTTCCAAGTATTGTAAGTTTTATTGAAATCAAGAGCAACAACTGCACCATGAACAGCAGAACCCTTTTTAGCTATGCTAACGAATATTTCATACTGCCGCTTTAAGTTTGGTGTTGTCATGCACAAATCTCATGACAACACTTCACCCATCAAGATGTCAATGCCCTAAACACGTTCAAAATGCCTCCCTTCCACAGCAACGCAAAGCATAAACCGCTCTCGCGTCGACTGGATAACTCTGCGCAGTACAATTGAATGTAGTCGGATATCTCGGAGCACGGACACGCTAGAATAATTCTTCCGACTGATACTGTGTAGAAACAAGACTGCCTCTAAGTTTTCAATACAAACATACGCACTTACTGCAGCCGACAAAAAATAATTGTTCAATTTTAGTTAATTGGGCTGCTCACAGCGTTAATTATTACCTCACTTTGTGCCCCCCTGGCGACATAGCTCATTTGTACAGGTGGTATTCGCGTGCCTCCCAGTGCCTAATTTTAAGAAAACCATAAAGCTTAGTTTTGAACACCCTGTATACAGCCGCCAAGCACATGGCTGTTTTCGTTTAAAGCCAAATCAATTTTTAAAAAATATTCGGTCTACCTTCTTTTTGTTTAAATTAAGGCGCTGAAGTCTAATTATAATGAATTCGTGACAATTAAGGTGAGGATTTTTAAAGTACAGTAGCAGCTATAGACATGATCTCGCGTTCCCGTCATTTAAATTGGCCAGTTCGCCCGCCGCAGTAGCCCCAGCGCAAACGACTGGGCTTTCTCTACGTCTACACGGACTCCAGCCCCTCCCTGCTTCTTGTTTTCGTCGCAGGGTCGAGCAAACCGGAAGCAAATAAGGAAAAAAAAGTAATACTACTTTGGCGGTAAGCTGAAGCGTGACGAATTGTCTTCGCCAGGCTGCTAGCATCGGAGCGCATTTAGGCTCGCAGCGGCGTGGCGATCACCGTGTTCGCCCTTTAGTGAATTAGTTTTGAGGAAGTTTTCGGTTAAACCCAAATTAATGTAAAAAAAAATAGTCGGCCTACCTTCTTTTTGTTTAATTTAAAGCGCTGAAGTCTAACTATAATGAATTCGTTACATTATAGGTGAGAATTCGACGTGTACATGCAAGAATCATCGTAAGAGTGTAGCAGACTGCCAGCTAGAGGGTTTCTCGAGAGAAAATTAGTAATAGGGTTCAGGGCTATGCTTAAACCTTAGACATTTTAAGAAATGAACGACAGCAACGAGACTTCGTTTTATGGAAACTTCAAAGCAAATTAGCTGTGTATCCATAATGATGCGTAAGTACGGTTCATGAGCAAATTATGTGAGATCAGAAAAAAACAGCGACTTTAATGGTGCCGCAGTGCCAATTTCATACAGTACACGACTGTTCTGTCCCGAGTGACTTCGGTATGGCAGGGAGTGCGCCATTGTAAATCTATACGGTTAAGTGAAGTTGAGCTCCTTACTTTAACAACCAGCTAGCCCTAACACCCTTTCATCGGATGTTTCGACTCTATTCAGCATGCGACGTTTGGCGTTGGCTGTGGTGCACTGCAGCCGTCCACGCAGAGGCAGGCGGGAATCCATGGCCAATGCATTTTCGGGTGCCATCGCCCCGCCTCGCAGAATTTCTCGCTGCGCTAATGTTCGTGCTGTAATGACGGCGAAAAGGTTTCGCGTGGTTACCGGCTTAAGAATAAACGCTTAGACATACACTTCGGTTTTAACAGTAACTCAGATAATGCGCGGCGTAAAGCGCATGCTGTGACGAAGCATCGCGCCTCGGCAAGGGTCCATCAAAAATGCATTCCGTCTTCATATGGCTGAAAGTTTCATTTGTAGAGCAAGTAAGTTAAAGCCATTCGTGCACAGGATTAGACGGAATGAACTTCGTTAAGCTATTGGTCATTGCCTGCAGCGCTCTCAGCAGTAACCTAATGTGATAGGTGCTTATATACTTCATATACTTCGAGTGCAGTCAGTTGCACGCAAATACGAAATATAAGTCTGATACAAAATAAAAAGTTGTGCAAACCATATCATGCACCTACTCTAGCGGCTCTTAGTCAGATAGTAATAATGCGTTAAGTGAACTTCCAGTCTATACCCGCATTAATAATTTCCGAATCATGGTTACTTAAACTAGCTCTAAGGATGGACTAATGCAAACGTTGCTCTAAGTAACGACTATAAGCAAGCTCCAGAGAAGACGCGCGCAAAGTTCATAATAAATAAAACCATCCCGCGCAACTGGTGCGGACGCTATATCCTTTGATGACGGGTTGGGCAATTAATCCGCTTTCACCGGCTTCAGGAATATAACACACTTTTGATCCTCCCTTTCACTTTGTACTTAACAGCGTATATCGTAGTGACGACATTTTCACGTTTTTTTGTTGTTTTTTTTTTGTTGGCTGGATAAGTTCAGTTATGCCCTGGTACTCAGAAGTATGAGTACCTAACAGACGCAGTGTGCCAGTGAGAGTTATGTAATTCAGGACTATCGCGCCCGTCCATAAAATTCCTTAGCAAAACAAAGTGAGGGGGCACTATGAACTTTAGACACCGAAAAGCGGGAAAATTGCACACCATAAAGCAGAATTATACAACTGTTACGGTCTTAAGTACCATTAGCATGAAACATGCGTTTAGGTTTCTATTGTAGAGAGCTAACGAAACACCCACACACATGATCCAGACGCTGCAGTTTCGTCCAAAGAGTAGAGATTTGACAGATATAGCTAGGTATTAGAATATTGTGCGAACTAAGGCTTGCGCATTGATGCGCAGTATAAATGGCAAAAAAATCCCTTACTAACTACACACGGGTGGTGCTACGCGCCCAAAGACACGCATGCGCAGAGCTCACCTGATGACCGCGCATAGTAGCGGTCACAACGCTAACGCGACACACTGGTAGAGGAGTGCGCGTATGTGTTTCCGAAAGCGAACGTTTGGGGATATAGGACGACAGAGACAGACTAGTCACGTACCACGACATAATGACGCACCATAAGAAACAGAGAGAAGCATACCCACAACTGCGCGAACAGCTAGACAGATCTCAAGAAACAGAGTGGAGGCGGTTGCAAACCAGAACCTTCAGAAACCCAGTGCACTTCAACAGATGAAATTCCACAGAACACCCAGAAGTGAGCTGCAAGCTCTGCAAGCAGGAACACGCACACCTGGCACACGTCTGATGGAAATGCACAGAGATCAGACCAATATACAGAGATGGCAACATAGAACCGGACATTCTCGAGGAGAGATGGCTAAGCGCTCTGACTATACCTCGGATCTACACGACCAACTATGGGCAATCCAGCGGGCCCGGGCAGCGGTGGAAAGGCTATGCCTCACCGGACATAATGCCCGGGTGGCCGGAGCCCGGGCCGGCAACGTCGCAGGTGCTTTTATAAATACATTTTTTTTCCGTCCGTCCGTCCGTGCAGCCGCTGCCTTTGTCCTTTCAAATGTGCCACGAATCCAGAACTCAACCTATGAAGTAACCTCTAACACTGGGCTCGCGGAAACCAGAGCGCCTCGAGGCACCAGGCTTCTCGGTTCGCCCTCGCATGCTTGTTTGCTCTTCCACCCGCAGCGGAGCGCGCGAGCTCCAACACAGGGCGCGTGGGTCAAGCAGCCTGGGCAAGGACAGCGTGGCCTCGGGTCCTAATTCTTGCGCCTTTCCTGGATTAGTATGCCTCATATTACTCACAGAGTGGCTGTCTTGGCATTGCAAAATGTTAATTTACTAACACGGCTCAAAATATTGTTATCTTTAGTGTCCATCTAAGACTGCTTCACATATATGGGGCGATTTTCATCGCAGCGGCGTGCGGTTTCTATTGAACGGGGCTGAAAATCGCCATCTCCCTAGGCGGCAGCCCTCCGGTGACTCAATTAAACGAAGTTGGTCGCACAGTCGCACTTATCGAAGCAATCTTTTCAATAACGAATAATTAAAAAAATTATGGGTGCCAAGCTAAAAAAAGACAGCGAGATAACAAAAGGAGAAGGTGGGAAAACAAGGAGTGCCCGGAGTGCGAGCAGTGATAATTGCGCGGAAAACAATTTTGCGGTTAGTTGGTTGTGCCAGTAGAAAAAAAAAATACTCTTCAATGAGCTGTTAACTATGATTCGAAGCGCTTTACGTGTCTGCGTATCTTCACTCAACACACACAGAAAGGTGCAATCAATTGTGACCGTGGAGAGCCGCAAGACACACCTTGACCTAAGTATAGTGAACATTTAACCTAAATGAAACAAGACAGTGAGCCATGCCAAATAATGATACTTTCCGCACGCGCTCAAATTTCTTGCGAATTGCACCGGTAATATTTTGCAGCTTCTTAAGGAAAAAAAGTGGCCAGTTGACTCAATTCTGCATGAGGGAAACGTTGTAGTCAATAAACAAAGTATTGCGGAGTATTTGACTAAATATTTTCACACTGTTTTTTTTCTCAGTTCATGTGACAGCCCATTAGTCAACGATATATTGTTCTGAACAGGTGCACTTTTTAAGATTCTTCCTCTGCAAACTAAACCCTCACCTGGACCAGATGGCATACCAAGCGTTTTTCGTCCCAGATATGCGGAAAAATTATCTCACTGCTTAGTTATGATTTGTCATGCGTCATTGCTTTCTGTTACCCTTCGTTTCCACTCTAAAGACACGTGTGACACTCAAAAAATTGCAATCCTTTATAACTATCCTTTTCTTCTTGCAAAATAGTATGGCGTATTAAGCCGAAGATATTATTACCCCCCCCCCCCCCTTACAGATAAAAATATTCTTACTCGCTACCAACATGGTTTTTTGTAAAGGTTTTCCTGCTGTTACCCAATTAACTACAATCCTTCACACCTTTGCAAGTACTGTTGACAGGCAGGGGCACATTGACGCCCTTTTTTCTAAAAGCGTTTGAGTTTGTTTCACATTATCAGCATAAAAAAAGAGCTGGAAATGATTAATCTGCTAACTTGCAAAATGATTTGGAGTACTACATACAAAGCTAACCACAAGAGTTTGCTAATTTATATAATTATTCTCCTGGGGAGTTTATAGTTACTTCCGGTTTCCCACAAGCCAGTGTTTTATGACCTTTATTATTCCAAATATATATTGATGACAGTGGATAGGTAATTACTGCGCCGATACAAATCAATGTGTTGGTCGGCTACTGTTTCTGTTTAATGAAATAAGTCGCTATCAAAACCAAAGAAGACCTAATTCTAACCATCGAAACACTGTATCTTCGTGCAGGGAGTAAGCCAATACCAACAAAACAGTATTCATAAAAACTCTAAACAAAATAACTTTCTTTTGCGTAAAGCGTTGCTTCCGAGTCTCTCACGGAGCTGAATCAATGTGGATATCTTCGGGTCACAATCTCAAATAACTTATCCTACAACACACATGTTTCTGACGTGTGTAAGCTGGGTTTCTAAAATTTGGCTTTTTGAGACACAAATTACACTCCCCCTAGCACTTAATTTAGAGCTAATTAATACTGACTCATCCAACCTAAACTGGAATAAGCATATGTACTCTATGAGACCATTATTGAAAAGCTGACGCTTTGAAAATGATATAGCGCAAATCGGTAAGATTCATTTATTTTTCTAAATACCCCTCAACCGACTCCTCAACCAGCCTAATGCACGCACAAAACATTCAAACATTGCAGCTACGAAAAAAAAAACCACTCGAAATTTCTTTTTTAGCTTAAGAACAATGATTTTTCTCTTAGTACATTCCCTTATCTAGCTATACAGCACGCAAAAGAAGTCATTGACACACTGGATCTTTAAGACCTTATCTTACCAGAACTAACCTTCTGAAAAATTCATTTTTCTGCATAAAGACTAGAGCAACTTACCTACAACACATCTTAGTTGCACTGGTGACATTACGCACATATGTGGCTAAATCGGCTTTTCCTTTTCCGTAGGTAGCGTGTTTCAATTATATAGATTTGATGTGCATTAGCCGAGTTCCTTCTTCATCGGCATTTCTATTCGCATGGCTGTGTCTTATCCTCTATGTTGAATTGCGTCATTGTTCATTGCTATTGTCCTCTACGAGATGTAGGTATGTATGTTTTATTTTTTCCAGTTTTTATTTGTGCCTTATACCCGCCTACTTGGACCCTAACAGGGTCCTGAAGTATGTTACAAATAAAATAAAAATAAATCACCTTCATATTTGGCTGTTTGTCTCACTATCTCTGGATCAGCGCCTTGCCGAACAAACGAATTCTAGCGATTATGTAAAGCTTGCGGATTGTGTATTTAGGCTATTACTCATCCTTTTGTTATTGTACAATTGTTTACCCTCCCCCGCCTACATACACAAGAACACACATCATATATTTGCGACCAGTACAAGTTCTAACAAACTAGCATCACTAGGACTTTTAATGCTGTCAAAATCTACAGTTGATAACAAACCATTAAGCTGTTTGGCCATGGAGTACAGTACGCCTGCTTTCGATAACTTAGTAGCAATGCAAAGAATTGCGGAAAATTATTTGTGAGAAAAACCATATTGTTTCACGAATCGAATCGCGTAGTACAGAAACTGTACATGAAAGTGAACGTTCGATTTGTTTGGCAAACGAATGTGCAGTGCTGAAACAACGTAAACAATATTTTGTTGCGCAATATGCTAGTACCATAAAAAAAAAAGTGGTCGCAGTTTCACCTGAAAGGCGAAGCATCAATTGCGATAGCAAATTTGTAGAGAGCTATACGGAGTAATGATAGTAGCTTTATCAGCTGTATAAACTTCGACATGCAGCAGCACCGGCAACACGCAGAACTGTTGTCGACGCCTTCGGCGTTTTGCCCGCGTTCGCACAAAATGCGTGCGGCGTTGGTAACTGTTGCCGGAGCCTCTGATATAAATAGGCACTTGGTGCCGCAGCTAAACGTCACCTCCCTTCCCTCCCCCTCCCCCCCCCCCCCCCATCGCCTTTCGCGCGTCGGAAGAAGGCGCGTTTCCTCTACACATATGGTGATTGTAAAGGAGGAAAGAGACGCCTACTTCTGCAGCCCTTAAGGAAGCACGGCGCAGAACGCGCGTTTGTTCTCCGCCGTGTATTCACTCCCCGTGAAAGAGCGCGTCCCTCGCGCCCTTTCACTCGCACATACAGCGTTCGGCGGCGCGCGGCGACGATTTCATCTCCATTGACGTCATACAGAACCTCACGGCAACGGCGACGGCGACGGCAGAAATCTTCTTTGGAGTATCCATATAATTGCTATCGCAATAAAACCGGGCTTTGTCTGTTTCATTAAGAACGACAAAATGCGATGCATGAGGGCTGAATATGACCATGGACATAGATAGTGTAACCGGAAGGAGGTTACGTTCTTTAATATGCACCAAAAACCTAGGAAATGCACAGCTTTTTATTGTGCCCCTGTAAGAAGTAGCTCCAGCCAATTATTCAACCTCGAGAGCGCTAGCTTCTTTAATATCCACCAAAAACCCACCAAATGGACAGTTTTGTATTGTGCGCCTCTAAGAACGATGTAGTCCAGCCGGTAAATCTAACTCCCGACCACTAGTCTCGGTGCCCAAAAGACACAGCGAATAAATCACCGTGGCGCTTGCACACTAATGTGCGAATTAAACATCTTTTGTTATAAAGGATGACATTGTAGCCTAATTCAATGCTGCAATGTCATGGGCATCCGACGGAAAGGAATTTCCTGTTTTCGTTTAGAGTGGATCCGGAGCCGCAGCACCCAACGTCGTGGACAGAACATGTGGTATTTTATCGCTTTGTACACAGGGAACGAAAATATCGAGACAATTTGAGCCGGCGATCAAGCAGTGGCGCGATCTGTCGGAAGTTGTGAGATGTGAGCAGAATGATGGGTGGCGCCGTTTCGCGGAGACTCCCGGAACAAAAATGCGAATTGCCTGTCGGTGCACCCACTTGACTGGTAGGTGGCGCTACTGTCACGTGAGCGTTGCGCGGCCGACAGACTTTTGGGTCACCTTTACCCGATGCCTTTCTTCTTCTATGCACTAATTCCTTAGAGATACGAGTTATTCAAGTTTACTCTATCACACTTGGCGAGCGAAAAGGTGTACGTGCGCCTGCGTCATGTATCGGTGTTTATGTGTGTCGGGAGAGCACATTTAAGAGGGAGGCATCGTAAGGAAGAACAACGCCAGCCTGAAGGTTTTACGATATGTGGGAGAATATGAGAGGTGTATGACTGGCTAAGGCTTTGCGCTTTTTGGCCCAGTATGCGCGGGAGACCGGAGGCCATCCTTTAGGGTCCCGCCGGCTTGTTGCATGTAGTACAATAGGAACGCATGCCGATGTAATAAACGCGCCCTAGAACTTATTTTCGTGCATTTTCTTTCTTTCGGAGTGCCTTTTATGGACTCTCCATTCTGAGAAAAACGTTGTAGCGATCGTAGGCGCGTATGGCATCAAAAATATATAGGTATTCGGGCGGCTGCTCCGCTCGGCGGTTTGTAATACACCCCCTCACTTAATGAAGACGACCGCGAAATTAAGCTAGATGCACAAATTCGTAGCAGCCAAACGCCTATGCCAAAACCTTAGATCCATGACAGTAGCAGGGAATTGCAAAAGACACAATCTTAGTTTCTCATACATAGTATAACATGCCGATTCCACATGTACGCCATCTCTGGTGCGATTTTGGGCGGCTGCAAGGCGAACTAAAGGGCGCTTTGCGCAATTGTTTATGTTGAGACTACCTCTCTTTTGCGCAATTATAAAATCCAAATCCTTGGCTCTGCCATTTTTCGCGTTCAATAGCGAGTCCCGCAGCTTAAAAGCTGCATATTGGGAAACCCGCAATCGCTGTTGTACGAATCATTGGCTCAGGTGTATTCTTTAGATATGAATAATTAAGTGCCCGTCATCAACCAAGGTGTGCATTATAATTTGTGTCCACCTTCGCGTCCAACGTTTTTGTTAATGCATGGTTACTCACGCAGTTTCTAAAAGGGTGAGCTATCGATACGAAGTTGTGCACAAGTAACGTTGAAATTAGCCCGTTCGGGCATTTTCCTTATCCATGCAAAAGAGCGTAGTCAAGATAACGGAAAGTACTATCAATAGTTTCAACTTCAGCTTATGTGATTCGATGCAATGACGTAAACCACTATGTCGCGTGATTGTTTTGGGGGCACCTACTAGAGTACAGGCGTTTACTGAACATAGATAACTTGAGTGTTCGCAGATGCACCCTGCGTGCCGACACCACAGAGAGGGCTGCAGAACATGTATAGCAAGAACGTTATATTGGTGCTTTAAAACTTAGGAATATACTTTTGTGCATCCTAACAGTATACTAGATTAAGCTGCGCTGTCCATTAATTGCACACGACTTGGTGCTAGAAACATTTTCCCTAGACAGCTTGTCGTATTAAGGAATCAATGCTTTATCGAGATTATGCGCACTGTTCAGACGACCATCGTCTTTCGTCACAAAAAAAAACAGCAAGCACGTTATCTTGCACGACTTGTACCCCATAATGCAACGCGGGACAAATAATTGTTTCCCCATTATGCGCTAAAACAACTCTACACATTACTGGCAAGGAGAGCGCTAAACGACCATGTGCTCTCATTTACCCATTAGCTCGATGTAAAAAACGATCGCCCGCGGACCCCGAACTACTCACGCCATATACCGGCGGCGCACCGTGAACTATAGCGAGCAGCGGAGCCGCTCTCTCCACGGTGTCGCCGCGCAGTTCATACACCTCTGATATTCTTCCAACGTGGGTTTACAGCTTCTTCCTCAATGTGATTACCAGCAGATACGCTCACATCTCGGCAACGCCGAATGTGAAACAAGGAGAATGAGTGAAATTAAAAACAAATCCACGGCCTAGATATTATGGTTTTACTCCTGGCTAAGCACGACGAAGTTACATCAACCTTGAAAGCAACATACATACACATATATAATTCTGACCGAAGAAAACAAAAACAATTCGCAGTGCTTGTAGACAAGAGACGTGACCAGCTAATAAAAGGGTAATTTCAAATCCAATAGCTTTCGTTGGCTCTTGCTGCTGCTTACATCGTGAGTGGTTGGCGGCCGACAGCTGGCGGTCGTATAGGTTGGAACAAAGGCGCCGACTTAAAGCGCGCGGGCGCTCTCGTTGCCGGCCGTGGTTGTTGCTGAACACCCCCTGGCAGAGCTGTTTGGCACGCAGGTTCAGTCCACCTATACCACAGCTTGAGATGTGTTGAATAATAGCTGCGATCTCAGCGCAATTACGCTATGAAACCACAGATAATACGTAACTATTTTCACTGCAACAAATATATGTCGTGAAGCGGAAAATTACTCTACTTTAAAGTGAATAGCTTTCTTGAAGCTTTAGGCTGTCCTCCTTTATATTGACAATCATTATTGGTGGTTTATGCAGAATTGTTATTACACATCATTTTATTGAATAAAAATTTAATTGTTTCCCTAATGCCCATATTGCTAGCGTGACCTTGTTAGAGACTATCCACCTTGTCTTCCAGCGGGAAAAATGAGAAATGCTATGTAAGAAATTAGACAGACAGGCACAACGCAACATAATTCATGGAATAGGCGAAAAAGAAAAAACGCCAATGTCTTCACTATAAGTGTTTTATTCCGCAGGTTATTTTCGAACAGGAACGCATGAAACCCAGCTCAGTCAACCAATTTGCCCACCTCTCAGCTACAGAGATACGGCACTTCTCTAAGGCACAATCATATGATATAAATTCTGACCGTTGAGCCAGTTTCGATATATCTGCGTCATTGGCATTTCAGGGACCAGTACTCGTATAAAGTAAAAGCTGAAGCGATGTTTGCTACACCGGCCGCTTTAGAAAAGGAACGTGCCTGATCGGGGACGCACATCTATCACTCCATGCTGCACAATGTGTTTTGTACGCGCAACCTGGCAGGCTTACAAAACCGCACAAAAGTTAATGCGTATGTATTTCAGGGTGTCCAAATGGATAAGGAACCTCAGGCTTTCACTCTCCCCTTCTTGTGAGGTGCTGTCGCCCCAAAAAGTTCACGGACCAAGGGATCTGACAAAAATCTGAATATCTCCGCAGCCTCAAAACGCAGCCTGCTATTCCCGTTTCCAGCCTCTACGGGTATATGCGAACAACATTGTGATGTACGGTTTTACTGGCTGCTTTTAAAGGCTGCTCGGACATTTAACGTTTTCTGAGATCCTGTGGTCCGTAAATGCTTTTGGTCGATAGTACATAAAGGACGTCAGTTCATGTTCTTGCCAGTTGCGCCTGGGTTTGCATCGTGCCGTTAGCTTACGTTGTACATTCGCATCTATCAGCGTCCCGTCGACACACAGGTGCGCACATGACATCAAGCAGCACAACACTCATCAGTCGTAATGAGATGAGCGTGCTAGGTTGACATGAATGGAGACAGCATAAAACATCATCAATATTAATTTACGCATCGTTGTGTATTGAAATGTAGGATGCACCACTGAATGTCTGCGTTATTTAGATCACCCTTGTGCGCTCATCATACTCCACCAAGGCTTATTTTACATGGCTTGGTGTTTATGGGTCATGCTTTTTCCGAACACATCTTTCGTGCGGTCAACTAGTCCATCAGATAGTACAACAAGATCAGCAAGTACATAAGTTCTCTTTTCCTTTATTGTGTTTAAAATAACAACAAAAAATAGGTGTAAAGAGGCAGCTTCGCAAATATTTGCCACACAAGTAGAGTGCTTGAATATTACGTTTTGTACACTCTGTTAATCGCGGACAAATTACACATAATTCAGCAATTTATTTCACCGACAGATTTGGCAGCATAGCTAACGCTTTTCTGATAAATTGCGAACAGTTGAAGGCGTTGTAGGTAGCCTACGGTTCTTAAAATTTCTTATTGCACAGTCATAAAAATGCGAAGTATGGCTCCAAATAATTTACATGGTTCTTTTGTCTCACTCGAACGCCAGCCGAAAAAGAAAGCCACTCGGCCGATCAGAAGCTCGTGCTTATACATATGTATTGTATTCAGCTGCAAGAAAACTCTTGTGGTGTTAGAGCTTTAGAGAATCTTGATCCAGATGCACGGAGTTGTTCCCAGTGCCTAGGTGAGCAATGACTCTCTGGAGTGGGAAGGACCCATTGCCACATTTCCCAGCCCAGTCATCGGAGCTCAGGCTGAAGGTCATGGTACCTCCATATCCATTGCGAAGAATCCACTTTGTCTGTGAAAAAGAAGCAGTGCCTTTTAAAAAGAAGGTAAATATCCGTTCTCCTAATTACACTGTAGCTGTCATTGCCGTTTGCACCTAACGATGATGAAGACTTAGCGCACTAATTAGGTTAATTTGAATCGGGCGAGTAGAACAGCGTAACAAGTGTGTTCTTCAATTCTGTTTATGAGCGCTTCATGAACACAAAAGGTTACTTTCGAAATTATAGGAGTATTCCCATATTATCTTCGTAACGTTCATTTTTCCTTGCGTTAATTGAAAGTCGATTAGCACCAAACTCAAAAAGAAATACTCGCAATACCGAGATCCCCCTAAATAATTTATTCTAATAGATGGGTGAATGCCAGTTTTGGTTTCGTTTCCCAAGAAGTGGCTGAGCCCAGCGTTCACGACGAATGATAATGGTCACGTAGGAGCAGCGCATCACGACAGTTTGGCACTTGCTCAGCTGCCTCCCACGCTGCTACTCGCTGTGATGCCTGATGTAGCAGCGTAGCAGAGGAGCGAGCGAGCGAGAAGGAGCGCGTGTTAAAAGATCGCGATGCGCCTCTCCGATACGAACACCTTCTGAGGCCTAAAGTCATGACAAAGTCACCTCCAGGGAAACGAAACCGGAACTGTCTGAAACCGCTATTATAATATTATAATATAATATAACCGCTATTATGACCGCGGCCACCGGCACCTCTTCTTTTCTCCGGGATCTCTTGTGCTTCTCTGGACCCCTTCTCGTCGCGTCGGTCTCCCGGAAAAGCTTTTATTGCGTTGCAACGGACCTTAAAAGGTTTTACGGCAACTTAGTGACGTGAATTATGAAATCGCCCCACTGAACAGTTCTTCACCATCTACCCTGCCATCTCGTGACGTCGTGCACGTATCGCGACTGAAGCCGTACTTTTCGGTCGCCTTCTCGTGTATTTAGTCTGCGCCGAGACGGCGCTCAGCCCGCCGGGGCGGTTAGATGTTACGGGCCGCCTCTTTGCATTAAGGAAGAAGACGACGATCACCGGGGAACGCTGCGCATGTTCAGCCATCTTGGCCATCTCGGTCAACATTCCCTGTATATAAATCCTGTCCCTCCTTTAACTATTTGACGTCCCGTCACAATATTATTGAGGGTGTTCCCAGGCTTGGCAATATTTTTGCTAGGGCTTCGAGGCATACGACCTTCATTTAACGCAATAAAATGAAGCGTCGTAAATATCGTGTTAGTACTCATCCAAGGGGCACTGGTGGGACATGATAAGTGTGAACCAGACGCTTGCATATTTCGTAGCCAGTGTATAACTTCGCCCCAGAAACAGAAGTTCTTCGCGCTGAAATATTAGTCACTAGGCTAGTAGCAAATACGGCGTCATTTACTTTGCAAACTCATGCATTCAAATATTGAGATTCACTTTTCTGTACAGTGCGTTTCAACCATCGCAATGAAATAGTGATGACAGCAAGGGCCTGTTGCAAAGTTGGAGGAAGCATTATACCATAAGCACATGTGACAACTTCATCGCAGTGAAAACACGCACATACGAGGTCTGTCCCAAACAAAAGTTCATGCAGTTAGTCATCAAAGGAGTGGAGGAGGGAGTATCGGCACCGCTCTTTCAATCTCTCCACTCGAAAGGACACGGTTGACCTTCAGTACGAGCGGGATAGCTGTGTGAAAGGTCAGAAATGTATACGATGACTTTTTGTGGAACTCATGTTGAGTATGTCGAAATAGAGACCGACGAAACGATGAAACGAAAGGAATTACATCAGCATTCTTGTAAAATTGTGTAACAATAGGGGAGAAATTTTTCAATCCGTTCAAGAAGTCTATGAAAAGCATGTCCTCAACGTGGAAAGGAAGCGCTAAAGGAAGGAACTGTGTTTAAATGAGTTCTGCGTTTTCGGCAAAGCCGGGAAGAACCCAAGGAACATATAAGACTCTGACGCTCCTCCGCCTTGTGTGAAGATGAAGACACCAATCGTGGGCTTTCTCTAGCGCTCAGTGAACGCCGTATAACTCGTATTATAATAGAATAAATACGCGGTTTGGAAAAGTCGTCGGCTTGGCAGATTATGACTGAAATGTTGGAAATGGAAACGTTTTTCGACAAGATGGTGTCGAAACTGCTGACTCGTGAGCAACCGTCACGACGAAAAGATTGTTGCATTGTTTGAAACGTTTAGCTGATACCGATGAACTCTTGTAAAGGGTCATGGCAGGGCGTCGATACTTGGTTCGACATCCAGGTGAAGTCGCAGAGCGAGAAGTAGAAAGAAAAATTCATCGAAAGCGGTAAAAGCGTGTAGAAATCAGTCGTGTTGATTATTTTTTTTAATTCCATGGAATTTTGCACTACAAACAGGCAACTGAAGGCGAAACTGAAAATGCAGCTTTTCAGGTAGGGGCGTTATAGCGTTTGAAAAATTATTTGCACAGCGTGCGACCAAATTTCTCGTAAGAGGAGCGTAGGATTCTGCCCTACCTGCATTGCGTGAGTTTCTCACAGGCAATTAGATTACTGTTCTAGAACATCCTCTCCACTGGCCAGATTTAGCTCCCTACGACGTTATTGTGTATCATGAATGCATATTGCTGCTCTCGGAGCGGCAATTTGGGATGTGATGATAATTCAAAAGAAAATTACATCACTGCTGAAACGCCTAATATAGAGTACTTCAAAGGGTGCTTCCAAGAATGGAAGAACCAATATATTGTACCCAATGGGAAGTATTTTTAAGGTGACGACATTGATTTATCTGAAAGTGTAATAAATGGTATTTTTAAACATACGGCACGACCTTTCGTGGTACACCTCGCACGTTGAATACCGTTCGAGTATCCAAACGTGAAAGCTTATAGAACGAGAAATAATTCTTTCTCAACCTCTGGTATCCTTCGTCTCCCTGCGCAACGAAGTGACACATTGCAACGCGTTTCTTTTGTTAGACGTGTCTGTCTTGCCGACGCCTGTCATCATCTTGGTATTCATTAATACAGGGTGGGGGCTCATCATATCAGCCCTATCTTTTTAAATAAATATATGAATTAGGGACCAGAAACTGGATTTAGGAACCAAATGCTGTACAAAGAGAGATACAGTCAGTACCCAATCCAGCAACGAACCTTGAGTGCCACGCTTTCCTGGTCGTCGTAGCTAACCCAGAGTTTTCCTTCGTGGAGGTATGGGACCATTGATTCGGCATCGTACTCTCGCTTTGCGCCGTGTTTCAGCAGTGCGCAGACCTGCAAAATAGTGTCACTACGTTGGCATATATCATAATCGAGAGTGCAGTTCGCAATATTATAAGCAAATACAGGAGGCATTGTGCACACACTTCCTTCGTTTTTCACTTCGTGCCGCTCATTTGCTGGGTTTTAGAAACAAAGGCACAATGAATTAAACCCACGAAAGGTGCACCGTAGTTGACAAATTGAAATAGACATATTTCTATGCAAGAAGCCGAAGATACAGTGCCATCTACTCTTAGTGAAACCCGCTAATTATTATTCACCACGATATAAATTGAACAGTTCCTCTACCTTATCAAAAAAGTCGCAGTTCCGCACGAAAGGTGGAGCATCGCTTGCGATAGCAAATCAGTAGACAGCTATTCGAAGTAAGGATAGCAGTTTTATCGGCCATATAAAGTTGTAAATATTCACTTACTAACTAAATAAGCAAGCACAGTGTCACGCGCGCACAGATAAACATAAATACATCACGCACGATTACCGCGGGAGCTAGTCAAAAAGCTGGAGTAGGCTGCATGGCCGCTGCGTTTGCGTTCGCTGCGACTTTTGCTTAGGTGTTCTGTGGCCGCGATGAATACCGTTGCTGACGCTGAACCTTGCGACGAAGAGCTTGCCAGGGAAGCAGGACTGCATTTCAGCGACTTTGGTGAAACGGAGCACGAAATGATCCTCCGTGCTCGCGCGGAGGGTGTTTCCGCGTACGATAGCGGTGAGCAGCCGACCGCGCTGACGGAAAACGAAGCCTCGTTTTTGTCGATGGAAGGCTTGGTGGCCGGTTCGCCAGTCGACGACGTTCCCGACAGAACAAGCGTAAAAAGTTGCGCGCGTATTTGGTATGGTTTTTTTCGTGTCTTTTTTTGTGACATTCAGCACTCACCGAGCCACCAGTTTGTTGCTGCAGGGGCATCAGTAGGGGATTTGATTTAGGCGACATTTATGAGACAGCTGCTCGAGAAAGGACTGGCCTCTGCGGCATGCCAAGATACTTTCCGAGGGCCGGAATATATTGTCACGAGCAATGGGAAAGACAAAATACGTTGTAGTGGGGCTGGGTCAGAGTCTATTTTGTGAGTCTTGTGGACTGAAACCTGCTGGAACCTGTGCGCTCTGTGCAGTCGTGACTTGACAAGCGCTAGCCGCTTACTGTTAATTAAATACTCCCCGTAACATCTTTTTGGTGGAGGTGCGGGGTATCGATCCCCGTACCTCTCTGAGACCGCGACGCAACCTGCCATACCGGCACCAACCCAGGCACTGCTGCACAAAATAATATCTCCTGACCTCTTACCTTCCCCAACTGAAGCACTCCGTGGTGTCCTATTTTCTTACCTTGACGTATTTGATGTTGCGAACAGTCCACTAGGACGTACACATGTAGTGGCCCACCGCATCGACGCTGGAAACGTCAGCCCCCTTCGCAAGCACCCTTACCGAGTATCTCAGTCTGAGCGCCAAGTCATCCAAAAAGAGGCAGAGAAAATGCTTGATAAAGATGTATAGAGCCTTCCTCTAGCCCTTGGGCATCCCCTGTAGTGCTTGTGAAAAAGAAGGACAACACCTGGCGGTTTTGCGTCGATTATCGCATCTCAATCGGGTAACGAAGAAGGATGTGTATCCTCTCCCACGAATTGATGATGCGCTCGACTGCCTCCATGGTGCCAAATATTGCTCGTCGCTAGATCTCCGTTCGGGATACTGGCAAATTTCCGTTGATGACCGCGACCGAGAGAAGACCGCATTATTCACACCCGACGGCCTCTACCAATTTAAGGTTATGCCTTTTGGGTTGTGTAATGCTCCTGCAACTTTTGAACGCATGATGGACACTCTTCTACGCGGTCTCAAATTATCGACCTGTCTTTGTTATCTGGACGACGTCATCGTTTCTCGCCCTGCTTTAACAGCCACCTCCCTCGTCTGTGGGCTATTCTCGACATCTTTCGCCGGGCTGGCCTCTAGCTCAATTCATCTAAGTGTACCTTCGGGCGCCTCCAGATCAAATTACTTGGACACTTAGTCGACGCTACTGGTGTCCAACCGGACCCTGACAAGGTCCGTGCCATCCGCGTGTTACCGGTTCCACGGTCCACGCAAGAAGTACGCAGCTTTTTTGGCTCTGCTCCTACTTTCGCCGCTTTGTTCTCAACTTCGCGAACATTGCTCGACCCCTCTTGGACCTACTCAAAAGGATGCGGCCTTTTCTTGACGCGCGGACCAAGCGTCTTCCTTTGCGTCGTTGATTTCTGCCCTCACTACACCACCTGTGCTGGCTCATTTTGACCCGGCTGCTAGAACAGAACTTCACACCGACGCAAGTGGCCATGGCATTGGTGCTATCCTCGCCCAAACACAGAACGGCGCCAACCCTGTGATAGCGTATGCTAGTCGTCTTCTGTCACAGTCGGAGAAGAATTACACCATTACTGAGCGGGAGTGCTTAGCTCTCGTCTGGCTGTCGCGAATTCCGTCCGTACCTATATGGACGGCCGTTCGTGGTCATAACAGACCATCATGCGCTCTGCTGGCTCTCAACACTTAAGGAACCCACAGGGAGGCTCGGCCGTTGGGCATTACGATTACAGGAGTACACGTTCTCGGTAGTGTACAAATCTGGCAAGTACACAATGACGCCGAATGCCTCTCCCGCCATCCCGTTGATCATCCGACTCCACTGAAACGGACCCCGACACCTATATCTTGGCGATAACAGACTTCACCGATGTGGCCGACGAACAACGTAGAGACCTTAGCTACTCCTCTCTATTGACCGTCTGCAATCCGGCACCCTCGACCCTTCCATCAACGTGTTCTTACTTCGGGATAATGTTCTTTACCGCCGCAACATGCACCCCGCCGGCGCAGAACACCTGCTCGTTGTCCCGCATCATCTGCGCAGGGATGTCCTCATCCAGTTTCATGACGCTCCCACTTCCGGGCACTTAGGCGTCTCCAGAACTTATGATCGCAAACGACGACGTTTTTTTCTGGAAGGCCTTTATCGGTCCGTTCGCCGCTACGTAACATCTTGTGACCTGTGTCAGCGTCGCAAGAAACCTGCGACGCTACCTGTTGGTCTCCTTCAGCCAATTGAAGTTCCAGCCGAGCCGTTTTATCGAGTGGGCCTGGACTTGCTGGGTCCCTTTCCATTTCCACGAAAGGCAACAAATGGATTGCAGTCGCTACGCAATATACACTCGATTTGCAATTACTCGAGCGTTGCCAACTAGCTGCGCCACAGACGTAGCCAACTTCCTACTCTACGACGTCATCCTCCAACTTGGTGCTCCACGTCACCTACTCACACATCGCGGTCGCTGCTTCCTGTTCGTGTGGTTGACGATCTACTCCGTTCATGTGCTACTCATTACAACTTCACGACCTCATATAACCCGCGCACCAATGGACTCACCGAGCGCCTAAACCGTACACTGACCGACATGCTTCCATGTACGTTTCCGATGAGCACCACGATTGGGATGTTGCGCTCCCGTTGTCACATTTGCATTATACTCATCGCGTCATGAAATAGCCGGCTACTCACCCTTCTATCTTTTCTTTGAACGCCATCCCTTACTAACCTTTGACACCTTGCTCCCGTCTGATCAGGCCTCCACGTCTGCGACTTCCTATGCGCAAGATGCCATCACGCGTGCGCTCGTCGCGCGCACAGTAGCCCGCGCTCGGCTCTCGTCATCACAGACCGCACAAAAGGCCATCTACGATCGTCGACACCGGGATACTGATTTTCCACCGGGCTCTCTCGTCCTTCTCTGGCTCCATCTCGTCGTGTCGGCCTCTGTGAAAAGTTAATGTCGCTGTACGTTGGCCCTACCGCGTGCTGCGCCAGGTGATCCTGTCACCTGAGATATCTCCCATGGCATCTACCTAATTGACCCGCCGCGCCACGAACTGACATGTACATGTTTCCCGCCTCAAACTTACAACT